>NC_132881.1:22118808-22463308 GCF_030463535.1 Salminus brasiliensis | reverse complement strand
AGGGAAGACTTTCCATTTTTTTATTATCATCCAGTCATTACTGATCCATTAGCTACAATTTCTGGAAATTTCCCTGTTTATGCACACACTCTGGGCTCCTGAACATTAACATAACTTAGTTTGATTGACATAACTTTGTTGCCTTCCCAAGCAGAACAAGCGGTGTGTGCATGTGTGCATGTGTGTGTCAAGTGTGTGTGTCAGGTACTAGCGGTCAGGTTGGTCCTTAAAAAAAAAAAAAAAAAAGAAAAAAAAGAATGAATGTAAAGGTTGAAGTTGAAGAGTCAAGAGAACTTGAGATAAGTCACCTTGGGATAAGTGAGTTATAAAGTAAGAACTGGTTACAGACAGTTACAGAGAGAGAGAGAGAGAGAGAGAGAGAGAGGGAGAGAGTAGTATAGTCTAGATGACAGTCCAGAAAAAGTATCTATACAGCTGAACGGCATAAATTCTATTATTTAATAGTTTATTACTTAATTTCCAAAACTAATCTGACAAAAGTATTACCCCCCCCCCCCCACACACACACACTTTCCACACACACACACACACACACACACACACACACACACACACACACACACACTAGCAGACAGAACTCAATATCCCACATCAGTGACTTCCGAAAAGGTCACCTTCCCCACCTTCTGTACCCACTACTTTATTATCAATGTCATTAACAATAAGCTCTCGCTCTCTCTCTCTCTCTCTCACACACACACACACACACACACACACACACACCTCACATTCACAAAACTAATTCAATACTCCAGCCTTAGCTGCAGCAACCTGAATGCAAACTGTGTTCTTTCACGTTCCAGTCTGTGTGTGTGTGGTGTGTGTGTGTGTGTGTGTGTGTGTGTGTGTGTATGGGGGGATGCAGTTTATAAAACCAAAAAGCTGTAAACCTGAAAGCAGAATTTCATAGTTCACAGAACAGACTGACACATGCACCAATTATCACAAGTTTATAGTCAGAGAGAACAAACAGCTACAGGGGAAACAGTGAGGGAGCAGTGTGACTGTAAGTGTGTGTGTGTGTGTGTGTGTGTGTGTGTGTGTGTGTGTGTGTGTGTGTGTGTGGGCGAGAGACAGATGCCAAAACCCCCAGCCGTCACTGCAAGGCTCCTACAGAACCCAAAAGTCCAAAACGAGGTCGGCAAAGTCAGCCACAAGACATCAGGCTGGTTTCCATGGCAGCAGCCCCATCAGCATTCCGCTCGCTTTTGACCGCCACCCGTCTACCTAGGTCACCTGACACTAGGCAGAGGCTGTGACATCACAGTGCCGTGTGACCGCAGGAATGATGGAAATTAGGGCTGCAACTAATCGTTACTTCTGTTGGCTAGACTTTCATTACTGACGGTAGCGTTACGCCACGGCCATCGTGCAAAGCTAAGGATTCCTCTCGCTCTCGAAACAATAGGTGCCAGATTGCTGTCATGACCGCCCCCATTTTAAACAAGCCCTCGCCAACCTGACTCAGAAACACACAGCACCTACGTTATGCTAGCGGCAACACAAAGCTGAAGAGGGCTGATGTCTATTTGTACACAGGAATGCAACGGCACTAGGCTTTGCTATAGTCCTAGTGAGCTCTCATCAACAAGGCTGATGTACAGGTCTTCCTAATAAAGTGCTCAGTGAGTGTACACTACACTAAAGCACTGGTCCACAAGCCTGGTCCAGTTTTTCTCCTGCTCTGGCACACCCACTTCAGCTCATTACGGACTTGATAATGAGTTGATTAGTTCGATCGGGTGTGCCGGGAGGAGGGAAAAAACTCAAATCTAAACTTTCAGGACACTGGACTTCCAGGACTAGGGCTGAGGACCTTTTTCCATGTGTTTCTTATGATCAGCTCTGTCCATATTTTGTTCCAGGCTTGAACAGAGAAGTTTGAGCAAGTTCTGCTTCTGAGGTCTACATTCACGCTAACCAATCTGATCCATTGCTTTCCAAGAGCTTGTTTACATTTTGCGTGACTATCCCATAACTGTGTACAGGGATCTCCTTTAGCCAGAGTCTACCTAGCCTTCTCCCCGCCCCACTAAAATATACGACCAGCTCTAAAGGGATCATGTGCGCTAAATGAGCCAAGTTAACAAGGGCTTGTCATAAAACAATACTGAAGGTTGGATGTGTGTCACATTAGCATTCAATTGCATTATAAAGAATATTTAAGTAAAAAATGCTTTGGCGTGTCAGCGTTTTTCCATTATTAACATCACTGATGATGAATTGCCTTTGCTGACTAATTGTTGCAGCTCTAACAGGAAGCGCAGCGTAAAAACAAAACGCACGACACTACACTTCCATAGCATGCTGGGTGCACTGTGCTCATGCTTTTTAATGTCCATCTGAGGCCCAGTGAGGAAATGAGGACGGATAGAGTGAGTTTCCTGGGTCCAGGGTTGACTGTGGTGCCACAGGGTGCAGACTCTGCCTCCAATCGGCAGAGACTATCCAGCGGTCAGTCACAGGCATTCGGCAGGGCATGCACACGCAGAGAAAGAGTAAAGAGGGAGAGAACAAAAGGGAAAGAAAGAGAGAGCAAGAAAGAAAGCGAGAGAGAGAAAGAGAGAGAGAGAGAGAAAGCTACAGTACACCACTAAAGCACAGGCAGAGGCCTCTGCTTCAGAGAGAGTGAAAGAGAGAGAGAGTGAGAGAGGAAAAAAAAAAATAAATAAATTTAAAAAAAAAAAAAAAAAAAAAAGAAAAAAAAAAGAGAGCAAAAGGTTTAGACAGCTCAGAGTTGTCCCGAGGTCAGCCAGCAGAATTCTCTGGCCTGGGGCAGTCAAACACACCTGCTTTACGTCTTAAAATGTGTGTGCGAGTGCAGCTGACCGTGTGTGGCTGCAGACTTGAACGCCAATGTACAGTCCAAAGCCGCTGACTGATCACTAAGCTGAGCCTCTGACCATGTTGAATTATTCATATAGGCCCATGCACTCTCACTCACACACCCTGCGTACAAAAAGGAGGCACGCACATACACACACACATACACACACTTATGTGTATAAAGGGGAGAGTCTGTGCCTTTAATAATTCAAAAGGGACGGCCAGCTGCTGGCCTCCTGCTACATTGTGCTCAGCAACAAGCCTGAGCGCACATGTGTAAGCTAAGCTTCAGGTGTGCTCGTGTGTGGGCGGGGGGGGACTGGCCTCTGTTGACATTGTATAATAAAAGGGAGCTCTGCTCAACGCGTTCGGTTTGTGTGTTTGGTCGGCGTTGGGTTCAGCTGGCCTTTCTGAGAGTTTTTCTTGCCTGCTTTTCATTCAGGGATGCAGGAGAGAACTGTACTCTGCAAATTTTTAGAAAAGCTATTCTGATAGTTACGTAATTCATTTGCCTTTACATTTAAGTGCACATGTCTAGTACCACAAGAATGATATTAATGATATGATTAATAATCTGAATAGAAAAAAAACATTATTTATCATTGCTTGCTTTACAAGACATATTTGAATGGTACTGGACATCATGTTGAGGCTTAAAACACAGGGTTCTCTTTAACAGTGTTTACACTGTTACAAACCCTGCCTACGCAGACATGCACTCTGAGGCAGGAAGACCCCCAGCCATGGACAGTCTCATAGCCATCATAGCCTTCTTAGCCTTCAGTGGGCTGTTGACGGCTTGGCAACATTAGGACATAGCAGAATATCCTTTGCGATCTCGTTAGAGACTTTCTTCACTAAACTGCCTTCTAAGGAACTGACTTAAGAGACAGCAAAGACGGCAAGGCATCTTCAATTTAAGACCCAGCTATCATCTACAACTAATGTGCAATTAATAATTTCAGCACCATCATTATCCTAGGTGCTGGTGCAGGGAATTTCTCCTGATCAGTAAAGAGCCTGTCTCGTTTTTTTTTGGTAATCGAGCAAGACAGGAAATCACTAATTATATTGTAAGTTCCACTCCTTGCACGCCTGTATTCGATCATAAGTAGCCGAGAGCTGAGTCACAGTGTGGAAAATACCATCACAGCTCCAGCCCCAGCCGACTGACTATAAAAGCACTCTCCGTCTGCGTCGGCCTGTCTCTCTCTTTTTCTTGCTATGCCAGCCGGGAAAAGGTGCACAGTCAGTAACTTCGCTACTCGCGTCTCTTCTTTTTTTCTGCTGAGTCCAAAATTCTCCTCAGCTCGCGCCGCGCTAGCCACCGTGGAGGCCGAGGTGTGTTTTATTACCGATCCAATGATTCTTAATGAAATTTATACACTTTTTAATGCACTGTTTGGCCAGGCTCCTGCATGGCACCAAAGCGTGGGCAGCTCAGGTTAAATGCTTGCTCAGGCGCGGAGAGACCACCTTCCACTGAACCCCTGGCAACTCCGAAGAGAAAGAAAAAGAGTGAGACAGTGAAGAAAAGAGAGAGAGTCCAGACAGAGTAAGAGACCAAAGTAGAGAGAAGTAGTTCTTTAGTGCAATGGCGCTCAAGTCACGCATACACATACACACTACACACGCGCACGCGCGCCCCACCCCGTGCGCACACCCATGCAGCTCAGCATTACGCCCCATACCTGCCAGAAGTCCTGCATAGAGGGATGGGCATAAGAGGCAGGTTGGGGGGAAAAGGGAGGGGCCAACAAGAAGGATGGAGAATGGAGGGATGAGAGAATGGAGAGACAAGGAGGAGAGAGAATGGAGGGTTTTATTTTGGTTACGTGGATGTAGAGATAGAGAGAGAGAGAGAGAGAGAGAGAGAGAGATGCGAGAGCACAAGATAATACCAGTACAACAGGACAACAGCAAAACATTACAACATCATGTTAATAAACAACTGTGAGAATGCTCAGACAGAGATAGAGAGAGAGAGAGAGAGAGAGAGATAGAGAGAGAGAGAGATTCACAACAGATAGAAGCCTATAAGAACAATGAGGCAATGGTGTGTGTGTTAACCCTTAGAAGACTACTCCTAGACTCTTCTGCAGGGTTTTTGTATTACCCAAATACTAATAAGGTCATTTTACCACTGTTATGTCATTTTACCAAACTTGTGCAATGTAATTGGCTAATGTAAATCTCTGGAAAGATCAGTTCGTCCTGTTTGCCTGTAACCAAGTAACGACTCATTACTTGCACCGTGTAGCATGTTGTTAAAACAAGGGAGTTATCTAACAAAGCTCCATTTCATGCCGATAAATGTAACTCTTGCTGTTCCAAACCTGGCTAGTGCATCCCAAAGTGGTTTGCAGTTTTGCTGCGTCTGTAACTCAACAATTTATAACCAAATTCAATTAATAAAAGCCACAATATATAACCAAATAGAGGGTATTTTCCCTGTATTACCTAGTGGCGCTCCCATTGGTGGCCGCAACTACAGTATCCTTAAATCGAGGGTATTTTACCTCTATTGCATAGCGGTGGGCGGCGGCATTCCGATAACTGGCGCTCCCGTCCCGTACAGACAATAATAACTAAGCATATACAAATCATAAAAGCATCTCTTGTGGAGAAATATTTCATATATCAAGAGCCTTTGAAGCTTCTAAGGGTTAGAAAGACAGATAGAGCACAAGTGAGAATGCACTTACATGTTAATACAGGTACACACTGGAGGTAAACATACACTGCATTTGCACAAAGCTGCAAAGATTATTACAGGGTTGAACACATTTTGGATAGTGCTCTCTCTCACACACACACACACACACACACACACACACACACACACACACACACACACACACCCTCACACAAACACAGACACACACAGACGGACTCCTTATGATGCTCAATCCCAGCCTTGCTCAGACCTGCAGAGCTGTAAAAAAGCTGTTAAGTGAGAGATGAAAAGGTTAAAACAAGGCCGCAGCACATTCATAAAGCACGGCCCGCTACACCGCTACTAATACAGCAATTTCATTACAGCCCCCCATTATCCACACTCCGACATTAAAGAGTACTGGGACATGAGAGAGGGGGAGAGAGGATGAACTAAATGTACGGAGAGAGGGAGAGATAAAGAAAGAGAAAAGAGTGAGAGAGAGTGAATGGGAGGATATGTGGAACTTATTGATAAAAGAGAGAGAGGATATGTATTTAAAGTACTGACAGAGAGAAAAAGAGAGAGCGAGAGAGGTACAGAGATTCTGAGAGGCAGACAGACAGACAGAAAGCTGGAGAAATCAAATGAGGTGCAATGCGAGAGAGGGTGGGAGGGTAGGATGAGTGGAAATGAAATAGAGGAGCCAGTGCTCGACATCTGAAGCCAGACATGAACCTTTGGGGAGTGAGGGAGTGGAAAAAGAAGGAGAAAAAGAGAATGAAAGAAAGGGGAGAGCATGATGCGGCGACAGTGAGAGTGCGACTGAGTTTGAGAGGGAGAGAGAGGGAGAACATACTGAAAGTAGTGAGAGAGGGAAGTATGGGATAAGCACAGAAAGACACAAAGTATGAAGGAGAAGACAGGAGTGGGAAAAAGGGGTGGGAAAAGGGGAGAGGTTTGCATAAAGAATGGAGAATGAAGGAATGAGAGAGGAAGAAGGGTTATATAGGGGGGTGAGAAAGAGAGAGAGAGAGAGAGAGAGAGAGAGAGAGAGAGACAGATTCAGTAGTCAGGTTGGAGGCTTAAGAAAACAAAAAACAAAGCAAAGCAGAATGGAGGGAAGGAGGGATGAAAATGAAGAAGAGGAGCCAGTGCTCCACATCTGAAGTCGAGCAGCAGGCGTGAAGCTTCAGGGAATGAGGGAGAGGAAGAGAGGAACAGAAGAAAAAGAGATAGCAAGAGAAAGCGAGCAAATACTAGAGAGATATAGAGAGAGAGTAGGAGAGAGAAGCTGCAATGCAAAACCTCTTTGGGGTGGAAATTTGGGAGGGAAATATCTCGACCAGACAGAATGTAGATAAGCTTTTGCCTGAGAGGAGAGAAAGGTCATAAATCCCCAGCTCCTCTGAAAGCCTACCTGTCTAACAACACCAGACCGGTTTCTCCTGTTCAAAATAAGGAAGACATGATGATCTGGTGTGAAGAATAAGAATCTCAAAGGCAGAGTGGAACAGGAGAGAAGACAAGGAGAGACTGGAGCTAAGTAAAATGGAAGAGAGACGCAGTCACACGGAGGTGGCTCTGCTGAGCTGTCCTCATCATAGGCTCTTCCTATGTGAAACCGTGTCGAGGCACCTTTCTCTCACCTTTACCTGATGAAGAGGGGAATAACAGCACATATCCATTTCCCACCTTTCCCTTTCCCTTTCACTTCTCATGTTTCTCATTATGAAGCGGTCAGTCAGACGTCCGCTCCACTCTTCATATTTCAGAGAGTCTTCCAGCAGGAAATTAGCACTGAAAGAGTGCCACAGAGACCAAAGGCCATATAGGAAAGCCTGTTCACTCAGCGGACAACTTTGCAACGTCTAGTTATTTCCACCAGAGGCTGGATTCACAAGACTAACTTTTCACTTAAGACAGATTCTAAGAACAATTGGCATTCTCCAAAAATTAAGTTCTGAAATATTTTCTTCACCTTATGACTGCTTTAATAGTTCAGCCTTTAAAATGATCAGTTGAAATAGTTGAAATTCTATGATTTAATGAACTAATTTAATAGGATTAAAAGGGGCGATTGTTCTTACAGTACTGTACGATTCTACATGAAGAACACCCACTTCTAGCTCTTGTTTACTGACAATGTTTGAACACTTAGTTTGACCCTATTTTTCCTACATTTTGCCTCGACTGCACGAGTTTAACTGAATATTACAAAATTGAAAACATTATTTTGAATTGTTCATGATAAGAAGTCCATGTTACAAAGGACCCAAATTAGAAATTGCCTTTTAATTCCAGTATTAATGGAGTAAACTGCTGCTAATCGTGCTGACAGGCAATTAGTCGACTAAAGATTCAGCGATACCATAACACTTGCTGGAAATAAGTAATTCAGGAAGCCTTTAAAAACACTTTAAAACATATCTTCTCTCACGCAAAAACCTAATATCTCCACAACGGCACATTTACAGGACAAATCATTTTAGAGCATTTCTATTGGTCCATTAATTATGCTATACTATGATATGCTATGTAATGACCTCATGTGAAACTTTAGAACAACTCTAAAAAACACATGGCAATCAAATAGTAAACTGATTGTAAGCGATGCTCTGATCCAACCTTTGGTCTTTCTAGATACCAGATTCCGATATGGAAGCATATAGACTGCTGTGAAGGGGAATGGATAGACTGTGCAGTTCATGCCATTATTCTTCATGATTCTTGGGAGATGAGTACTTAATCTGTTTGATACAGGACCAAAAGACATCACTGGGTGGTGGGATTTCGCCCAATAAAGCCAATGTTTTTCAAAGCTCTAGCATGACACAGCACCTCCTGATCTTACTAAACAGCCCAACGTGACAGCTCCCCATGAAGACACTTGTGTTTCATAGCAGCAAAGTAAACAATACTGTTCCAGGAGGCTCATAAAATTGCATAGTTACAATGTTAAAACAACCATGACTAGGCAACGGTACGGTATGTGGATCAGTCGCGCCTGCCCAGTATATTCATCCATGCCAATCTAGTATACTGGATCAGTGCATCCCTACTACATATTGTTTAATAACTGAGCATGTATTTCAATCAATCTATATTTTTGATGCAACCTAATAAATGACTGGAGACGCTATTATTATAATATACGATATTAGAATTCAAATAGCTGTTGATGCTTCATATCTAGACACTCAATGTCCTTGTTTAAATTAAGTAACTGAGCTTAATCAGGTAACTATGAAAAGCCAAATGGGCAAAAAACAAGGTAATGTCTATAAATTGTATGATAAGACCTAGATACACTATAAGAATTGCTAACATCTCATTATTATTATTATTATTATTATTATTAACTTAGAAAAGTCTGCTTTTAGCAAGTCCGTGAGTGTGTGCGTGTTCCAGATAGATATGCCAACACCAGATATCCCACAAGACAAGAAGATTAGGTCAGGCCAGGTTAACCATAAAGGTTTAACATGTTTAACAGGGTTGATTTATGGTGTCTCATCCTATCTTTCTCGCAAGCCAATCAGTGGGTGGGCGGCTCAGGCAGGCCCAATGCTGCCCAATAGATGAGTCCACTGTTCAAGGTCCACTTAATAAAGCGCCACTCCATCTCCACTTGTGTCTACACTGACTGCCTCCCACAGCTAATGTCCCTGAAGAGAGGGAAAAGAAGGAAAAGCCCTGCATTAGTCTTCTTTCTGAGTGCAGGAACCAGAGGAAAACAAGCGTCCTCATTTCTAACCCAAACCAGTCTGTGGTGTCTTGCTGGACAATGCTTCTTAACAGACAACATACTCCACTAGACTTCACTGTCTGAACCTGATGGTGTCCAGCCATTCACATGTACGGACTCTCTGACTTTAAACAGTTTTTGATCAGCAAATGCTGTGGACAGCAAGATCCATGAGGCTGGCAGAAAATGAGTGCATTAGTCTTCTTAGAGTTTATTAAGACAAAAGAAAGCGCTGATTAATGACTTATCCTTCGGTAATGAAATTTAGCCTTGATTTTGTACAGCTTATGTTTATGGCTGTCCCAGACCTCTGAAGACATTGTTCTGTAGTCAGTGCCCATATTAGGAAGGTCTGAGCTAGGTTCCTCTATGAGGAAAATACATGTGAGCTAACACTCCTGTGCTCTGAACTCGTAAGCCCACTGGAATTTCTGCTTAAACAATGACGTAAATTGGCTCAATGCGCTCGGTTGTGTTAAAAAAAAAAATGTAAAAAAAAAAAAAAAAAAAAAAAAGCACACTGCATTGCCATTATTACGGGACTGGACTTTTTACATTGTCTTCTACTGAAAGTTACATTTTTCCACCTCCTGTAAAGTTGATGTTTTGGAGATATATGATGTTTTACTGTGGACAATTTTCCTTTAGGCTCCTTCACCTCACAATTCCGTGCACCACCTGCCTAGTAGGTCCCTCTAGTGTTGCCACAACAGATCTGACCATTCGAAGCATGGACTCCACAAGACCTCTAAAGGTGTCCTGTGGTCTCTGGCACCAAGATGTTAGGAGCGGATCCTTCAAGTCCTGTAAGTTCTGATGTGGAGCCTCTATGCATCACATTGATAGGCGCCCATTACCCCATCGCCAGTTCACCGGTTGCCCTTTCTTAAAGCACCTTGCTAGATTACTGACCACTGTACACCAAAATGAAACCTGTGAGCCATCACAGTTTGGCTTTTGTTAAAGTGCTTACTCATTTTTCCAACTTTTAACACATGACCTACAAGAACGGACTGTTTACTTACTGCCTAATATAGCGATGTCTATACTTGGATGTAATTGAAATGCTGACTACAGAATGACTGTTAAGTGAACTGTGCCATGTCTACTGCTTAATAAGAAGCAAGACATGTTTCATAGGAGGCGGGTTGAGACATCTGACTGAAGTAGTTAAACATAAAACATAGATTTGAGAGGAGGAAAAGCAGATGAGTAATATACGTTTGGAAATGGACAGATACAACACTAAATAAAGTCTGGTCACGTTCAGATTGTGGTAGTGTTAAAAAGATCTGGACGTTCAGTTAAATCAAAGTTAAAACAAACTTTTTCTCCAAGCTGAATGAGAAGAATGACTATAGAGAAGGCTCTATAGTGATTGGTCAAAAAAAGCAGAACAGAGGAGTGCTTTTCACAGCCGTTGTTCTAAAGGCAACAATGAATAGAAGAGAATGCGTGAGAGAATTTAAAAAGGCATTACCTGAACATCCCCTCAATTGGTCTCTGGTTAATGTTGGGTTGGTGCTTAGGGACGTTTGTTGATGTTTCCCAACCAACCATTTAATGCCACACTCTGTCATTGCATGGTAAAAAACCTTCACTTGCATGGCTGAGCTTAAGCTGCTGGCTTATCCATACAGCCACTGATTACAGCTACAGCTTCTCTTTTCTACAGACTATAGTCCTCCCCCTTACTCATGCTAACAGACAGGGGGTGTGTCCAGGTATCACTGCAGTCGAGACTAAACCATGTGAACGTGTCCTCAATCCTTCAGTGTGGAACGTGCCTGTGAGATATTAACCTGTTTTGTTAGCAATCCAACACTGCAAAATAACTTTTTCGTTGTTTTTACTGCAGCGCAAAAAAAAAGTTGTGCGCTCAAAAAAAGTGATATTGACTCCACAAAAACAAATGGAAAGGAACACTACAGAAAAGCTCGGAGTTGGATTGAGGATGAAAAAGACAATTCTGGCAAGAGAACTGTGTAGAATATTGATTCAGAAAGAGCAAAGTGAAGACCTGTGGCTGAAATAGTGACACAGAAAACTCTAGACTAAAGATGGTCAAAACACCACTTTGTTCAGCTCAACACTGACACTTCCAATAGATCAGCACCTCCAAAACACTCCACCGAGAATCCTTAAGTGATACCAACAGAGAATGTGAGAAAGAGGGAAAAGGACGAATACGCGTCCGTCACCAATTGGTACAGAAAAACGTGTATGGCTAATAGCATGGGTTAAGCCGTTTCATGAACAAAGCAGACAGGGAAGGTGAGAGAAAGGCGCCTCGAGGGATCCACGGCCCGAGCAGGTTTCTGAAGAGAGAGAATGGATGGGGGGGGTGGGTGTTATAAGGAGCATCTTTTGAAAGGCATGTCTTCTGGCGTCATCCTGCTGGGATGCACAATAGCTAGGTAACCTCTCTGTTTCCACTCATTCGCCCACATACACAACACCCACTGCTTACCTTGCCATCATAGCGCTTCACCACAAACTGATCCAGACCTAGGTCTGAGAAAGACAGAAAGGAGAGGGAAACAGAACAACAGAGAGAAGGTTAATTCATCTGACGTGACACATATCTCAGCAAGCACACACACACACACAGTTTATCCCTAGATCTCAGGAGTGAAACATTTTTATCTTAAAGCTGCAACAATAACTCTGGCAATTACCGACATGTTCCTTTGATTAATATCTGCCATTACCAACCCATTTCCATTCTCCTTCGCTTGCAAATAAATGCCAGCGTCGTTACGTTTCGACTCATGCTTCATTAATCATGAGCAAAGTTGGAGAGCTTGGACTACTGAGGCTACACAGGAGTGGAATTAGGGGTGGGAGGTGTACTAGTTTGAAAGTTTAAGCGATAATGTACAATTCTTTTAAAGGGAAAATGACATATCATGGATAACATGGCAAACCCAAAGTACAATGAAGCACTTAACCTATAAATAACAGACTTAAAGCAGTGGAAAGATCGATAATCAATATTTCCAAAACATGTGAAAATTGTATTTATTAAACTATTGAATATCTGGGTGATGCTGGATTACTGGGCTAAAAAGTATCAGCATTGTAATCAATTAACTGTAATTGTACCCCTACAGAAATCAGCAAAGCATTTCTTTCTCGTGCTAATCTGGGCAAACTTAGTCCTAATGTGTCCGAAACTGTGCCCTATTCCCTACATAGTGTCCAAAAACATTGAGTGTACTGTAACAATTCCACAATGTACTGCAATATGTAGTGTACAAACAATGTACCCTAGCGGAGATGGAATACCCATAATTCATTGCATTGTTTGATCTGAAGTTTTCTCTGAGGAAGGCTGACTTTCAGATTGCTTATGCAGTGCCGTTTGCATGTGTGCACATGCAAAGTGCAAACGCGGATCAGATAGCTAGTAGAAATCTGTGTGGTGCACGGATGACTACAAAACGATAAAGAGCTTACATTAGTTTGAAAGTGACGGACATGCCCTGTTAGGCAGAAGGGTGGCAAAGTTCCATTAAGCATGTGCGTGCATGTGGTTATCCACACTGTAATCAGTAAGCTAAATGGCTCATTTTGTTGAAAGGTGGGACTTGGTCCGTACACAGTTGCCATAGGGCACAGCTTCTGACATAGCTCTAGTTTCCACATTTAAAAAACTGGCCCATGGTTCCAATAATGGTGTCTGTCCAAATCTGTTTAATGTCAGTCCATTATCACTATATTATTATTGTTATTATTTTTCAGCCAAATTCTTGTCTGTTAACTTATTACACAGCTTAGAAACCACTTAAAGTCAGTTGTTTTCCCATAGGAAAGAATGGCAGGATGCGCGATACGATTACGCAAAAACGTTTCGAGCACGTGTGACCACGACACAAGTACTCAAGCAGCACCATGGACATCATAGCAAATGTCCTACCCGCCACCTAGAATAACAACGTTTCAGCAAACTAATACATATGAATATATTTCTCTTATATTATCACGAGTACTTTTTTTAGAACCTAAAAAGTATTTAGCATTTGTGGAACTAACTATAACAACTGTCCAAATACCACAGCAACCATCTAGCAACACCATAGCAATACTGGTTAAACTGCTTAAGCTATGCAATCACTATGTATTTGCTAGAGAAAAAATTCTGTGCAAAACAGGATGAATTATGGAGCAGTGGCAATTGGATGAATAATGGATTGTGTTTTCTTCAGCTTTTATCACTCTTCCTCCTTCCCCTCTTTTTTCCCCCTGTCCGGAGTGCTACTAAATAATGTCAAGTGGGAACGATGCCTCTGGTGTCATGTGATCTTATCACTTCTTACTAGGGTTAGGGTGAGCTTTCTCTACTGCTGACATATCAGTAAAAGGTGATATTGGAATCAAAATAAAATCTTCAACCCTTCCACTTTTTTCACATTTTTTATGTTGAATAAATTAAATTAAATTAAATTAATATAATAATCCATTTTCTGTTCTGAGGAAGTATAGACTTTTTTGCAAATGTATTAAAAAGGAAATAACTTTTTGCATATAGAGTATTCAGACCTTTTGCTATGAAATTTTAGCTCTGGTGGCCTTTCATTTGTCTAGATCATCTTTGAGATGTTTCTACACCTTGACTGGACTCCACCTGTGGTAAAATCAGTTGATTGGACAGGATTTGGAAAGACACACATCTGTCTATATAAGGTCTCAAAGCTGACAATGCATATCAGAGCAAAAACCAAGCCCCGACAAGGAAACAACTGCCTGTAGAGCTCAGAGAATGTGTGGAGGCACAGATCTGGAGAAGGCTACAAAAAACATCTGTTGCACTAAAAGTACCTGAGAGTGCAGAGGCCTCTAGAATTCGTAAATGGAAGAAATCTGGAACAACTAGGACTCCTCCTAACCAAACTAAGTAACTGGGGGAGAAGATGGGGAGAAGATAGGTGAACAACAACCCAATGGTCACTCTGGCAGAGCTCCAAAGATCCTGTGTACAGATAGAAGAAACTTCTAGGTCAAGGTCAAGCACTACCAATCTGTGCTTTATGGCAAAGTGGCCAGAGAGAAGCCTCTCCTCAGTAAAAGACACATAAACACACATCTGGAGTTTGCAAAAAACAACAACAACAACCAAAAAAAGCACCTAAAGGACTCTCATACTGCAATTCTCTGGTCTGGTGAAACCAAGATGGCCTCAATTCTTAAATCAAGTCAAGTGGGTTTTATTGTCATTTCAACTACATACAGAGTACACAGTGAAACGAAACAACGTTCCTCTAGTCCTGATGTCTGGAGGAAACCAGGCACCGTTCATCACCTGCCCAATACAATCCCTACAGTGAAGCATAGTGGTGGCAGCATCACACTGTGAAGGTGTTTTTAGTTGCTGGGTCAGGGTTGAGAGAAAGTTCAATGGAGCAAAGTACAGAGTTATTCTAAATGAAAACCTGAGCTAGAGCGCTCAATAACTCAGGCTGGTGACCCCAAGCACAATGACCCTAGACACACAGCTAAGGCAACAAAGGAATGGCCCAGCCAGAGCTTTGACTTAAACACATTTGAACATCTCTGGAGAGACCTGAAAATGCTGTAAACCAACAGTCCCCATTTAACCCTTACAGAGCTTGAGGGGATCCTACCAAAGAAGACTGGAAGTTGAAGAAGAAGCACTGCCAAAGGTGCTTCATATAAGTACTGAGTAAAGAATTTCTAATAAATCTGTTTTCACGTTGTCATTATGGGGTATTGAGTGCAGAATGATGGGGGAAATCTGATAAAAAAAAATTATAATATATGATGAATGATTAGATCGTTATTCAATCTAAATAATATGAAACAAGATGCTTTGGGGAAAATGTTCATATGCAAATCCACTGACAAAGAGAGCACTTTATAGAGAGCACCTTTAGTCCTGTCCCAGTTTTGACAGCTGTGTTTAAAAAGCAAGCACATTTTCTTTTTTGATTTTACAATTCCCTCTAGGGCAAAAAAGAGACATACAACAAATAGGTACAAATATGGACAAACAAATCTGCAAACGAAGGCTGTCTAGCAGTTCCAGCACAGTACAACCTCGCTTACAAGGACATTTTACAAGTATGTATTTTACAATGGATAATAAACAGTGCTTCACATACACCTCAGGGCATGTTAAGATCCATTTTTCCCAATATTGTGTAAAAAAATCCATCCTAAATTGCAACATAAATGTATGGCTTTCCATTACACACATTCCGTAGACAATTTCCATCCATTGTTTTCTTTTTTGTTGGAGGATCCTACTGTATACTACAGCTGGCTTTTTATGTGGTGAAAGTAAAACCCAAATGTGATCATCCTCTATATAGCTGTACATCCAGTTCAGGCTCAAGTTCCAGGTTACTTCCACAGTGCTTTAACCAACAGAACTGAACACATTTCCTTTACAGAAATGGATCTTTACAGAACCAAAATTGGTTCTTCCATGGCTTTATTTTTAAGGGTATGCAGTAGTTCTTGCTTTTTTCTTCGGACAAATCAAATGTAGCCAAAAACAACCAAAAACAGCCTCTTCATGTGGATAGAAGCCAAAACACACACAAGGCATGCCTTCTGCCATGTCCTGGTTCTTTACTATGGGAATGTATATTGCTAAAGACAAGCTAACTTGCATTTCCACAATTAAATGTACAAGTATAAACTTTTATGAGTATTATTTAGTCTTACACTGAAGAATGTGCAATATAGGCTTTGTGTTTCGTTTAACACATTTTCATCCCTGCATATTCAGCACCACATATATTTTTAGTAGTTCTGAAGCCTTTACTGTTACTCTACTATGTTAAAGGGTTCAAAACAAGGGAAACCCTTCTACGATTAGGTGTGAATGGCACAGTAGCACATCTATTGTTTACTTCTGATATGAGCTGCTTGCCAGATGGCTATTGACTGCCGGAATCTCCTCCGCGACGTTTTGCTTACACCCTCACGCTTTGCTTTTAATTAAACAGCAGACAGTTCAGACAGACTCCCAATGGCAAAGGGACATCAATAGATCCAGGCTATTGAGCGACTGATGCATTAATACCTGTTCCGCCTATCTGCATCAAGCTCCATAAATTAAGCACCTCATTTCATATGGGTAGGCTCCAGACCCACCGCGGCCCGGACCAGGAGGAAGCGGACAAAAACGATGAATGAATGTCATATGGGGGTGTTCCCCCGAGAAGCTGTCCTTACAATTCGCACCATCAAAAGCTTACAAAGTAAGCAGAGAGCAGTTTCATCAGTTATTCAATCAGATTCATATCTGTGGGCAATAGAGAGCTCGTCGACTCGGAGACAAAAAGGCTTCCGCTGTGCAGTGTGGCGAGACAATGAGCTCTAATAATGATAGCGATGCTGTGCTGGGTAATTGGACGGGCGAGTCTTTTTGCGCTTGGAGGGAAAAAGCAGGATTGCCCAGCTATTTCACACCAGCACATGCCATATCTGCCTCTTTCTGCGTCTGACAGTCGGTGTTAATACCTCTTTCTCACACCCACGTCTGCGGCATCCTACTGTTTCAAGCTTCGACTCAGGGAGAGAGACAGAACGAGACGGCAAAAGTGAGAGTGCACAAGAGTACACTAGAGGTTAGAGATATGTGGGCAGGGGGTCAGTGTGGCTCAGTGTGCTGAGAGGACTGCTCCGGTCAGAATAAAGAGGGCTGAACAGTAAAAGTGGACAAAATGACCAGACTATAGAACTAAATCCGGTATTTTTCCCAAATCTGATCCTCTCTGCTCCACGGGCGCCGCAGCAATGGCTACCTACCACTCCGGGCATATGTGTTCGATCACTAGTGTATATGTGTGTGTTCATGTACAAAAAAAAAAAAAAAAGCATGAATAGGGGCTAAGGTTACAGATGGCTAGCATACTATTGCACAAATAATCTGGCTAATTAGCTAGCTAACTAGCAGTCAGACCCATTCTTTCCAATATATTTAATAGCAACAACAGTTGCTGTGATCGTGATGGGCTCTATTCTAAACAAAGATCCAGTGCTGTGTGTAACAAAGTATTGGGGCAACTACTTATTACACCTACAGGAGCTTTTATGACAACCCCTTCTAAACCCACAGCCCCCTTTGCAGCTATAACAGCTTTAACTCTTCTGGGAAGAGTTTCTACAATTTTGGAGTATATCTCTGTCTTACATTTTGCTCATTAATCCAGAAGCAGCATTTGTGAGGTCAGACACTGATATTGGAAAAGATAGCCTGGCTCAATGGCCATCGTCAGGACTTCACCCAACCATGCTTTCAGGGACCTTGCTGGAACAAGTATGCTGGAACAGAAAAAAGGCCTTCACCAAAGTATTTCCACAAAGTTGGAAGCGTACAGTCGTCCAAAATGTCTTGGTAGGCTTAAGCATTAGGATTTCCCTTCACTGGAACTAAGGGGCCTATAGCCCAATGTCTGAAAAACACCCCACCGCATTATCCCTCCTCTACCAAACTTTACAGTTGACACAATGCAGTCAGGCAGGTAATGTTTTCCTGGCATTCACCCAACCCAGATGTTTGCTCGGTGATGTAAGGCTTGCATGCAGCTGCTCGGCCAGGGAAACCCATGTCATGAAGTGCCTGGGGCACAGCTTTTGTGACAGAGTAAAACACCCAAATTCAATGATGAAGGAGGTATGCCCTGATACATTTGTCCCCTAGTGGGCAGTGCGCTCCTGTCCTTTTAGTGTAAAGTGTCTTGTATGAAATGCACAAATGGAGCGTTTTTATTTTGAGGCCTGAAGTAATGAAAGTGCCATGTGTAATGCTGTGTGTGAATTCTCAGAAGCATGCTTGCCCTCACACTCACTCTTACTCCTTCTCTCTCTCTCTCACACACACACACACACACACACACACACACACACACACACACACACACACACACACACACACACACACACACACCAGTAATTGCAGGCCGGAGATCAAATCTCCCTCGTCAGCTTTCCCAGCTTGCGAGGGTTCCTCATTCAGAGCCGCTAATTCATTTCCCTGCCGCATAGTAGCAAAGTCACCCTCATGGCCCGTCCCTCTGGCCCCAATCTGCCAATCAGAACTGCTGGACAGGCCACATTATTTTCACACTGTCCGTTGTTTAATCTCACGGATCAACACTTTCATTGTGCAACACTTTCATCAAAACTCTGCTATCCGGTCTGGATGGACTGGAGAAGGAAGTTTACTCCTTTGTTTTTTGGGTTCTCCTCAGTGTTCCTTCTTCAAGCTTTTAGAAGTTTGTCCTGACACAGTCCCCCTCAGCTTGATCATTAGGGTCTAAACTTGGATTTCAGCAAAGCTGCTTCATGATAAGCTCTGCTGAAAGGGTTGTAGAAACGAAATTGAACAGAACGTCGGTCCTCTTTAAGGCTGAGGCAGCAGAGCTGCAAGGGAAGCAGCTGCTCTTCAGCCTCAGCTGTCGGCCTTGCTGACGACCACGTGAAAAGCAGGAAAGGGTTATAGGAGGCCCAGGCTGGTCAGGTTCCCTTCCCTGGTAAGCTGGGAACATTGCACCCTAAAAACTCTGCAACCTGTTTATATAAGCAAGAACACATTCCTGGGAGTTATTTGCCAGAAGAGTGAAGCAAAGACATGTTTATTGACCACGTCATCATGGTCTTGGTTGAAACGCAGTCACGTACACTGACCAGTCTGAGACTAAGACAATTTCCTTACATAGAAAAAAAATAGCACCAATAACTGAAGTTATATGACTTCCACTGTAACCTCTGAATGATATGAGAAAAAATATTGGGACACTCACTCATGTGTTGTTTCTTCTGAAATCAAGGGTATCTTACATACCCTTGATATATAAAAAAAA
Source organism: Salminus brasiliensis (assembly GCF_030463535.1). Classification (NCBI taxonomy): domain Eukaryota; kingdom Metazoa; phylum Chordata; class Actinopteri; order Characiformes; family Bryconidae; genus Salminus; species Salminus brasiliensis. The sequence goes on along the minus strand of NC_132881.1, from coordinate 22,444,221 downwards.
CTTTGTTCCTGGTATCTTACCTGTCTCTGCTGTCTAGGGAAGGTTTTCTACTAGATTATTGAGCATTACTGTAAGGATTTGATTGTATTCAGTGGCAGAAGAGTTTGTAAGGTCAGGATGTTGGTTGATCACAACTCCTCCTCCTTCTCAACTACTCAACACATCTCAAAAGTACTGGATGGAGCACCATCATTCCAGAGAGCATATTGCTCAAAGCTGAGGAGCTTTATGCCCCTCTAGTTAATGCCTGGCATTAGACATGGTGCTAATAGGTTCGTGGTTTATCTGCTCTAGAGAGTCCTATTTTGTTGGCAATATTTCTCCACAGGGACTAGACAAACTAAATATATATATATATATACATATATATATATATATATATATATATATATATATATATATATATATATATATATATATATATATATATATATATATACACACACACACACACACACACATACCACACAACGCCAAAGTATAGATCTTTAATTCTTTTCAGCTCCTTCTTCCCCCACCGCCAGCCCCCAAACACCCTGTTGGTGACTGTGGCCAAAGAATTCTTTTTCTCAGTACGGTTTATTTGTGGTTTGATTGATTTGGGCATTGTTACATTGAAAAACAGCCCTGGTCCACCTTGCTATTTGCTTGATAGTTAAAGAACCTCAAGGCCTACCGTATAAACACTGCCACAACCTTTAAGAGCTTAGCGGAGTAAAAACAGATGCCAGTGGGCTCTTGCAAAGAGTTCCTTAGACAAGCGACAAAAGCCCAAGCGTTATAGTGAGTCTATTTTAATGGACTGGTGCAACTGAAAACAACAGCCAAGATCAGTGCTGAAGAGGACCAGAAAGAGAACAGAGACCCTTTGACAGTTCACTTGTATTGTGAGCACAAACAAAAGTCAGTTGCAGCCAATTCCCTGTTAGGTTCCCCAAGTCTGATACATTTACAATAAACTGAAAACACTCTTGCAGACCTCAAGCCGTGAGTTTTGTGATGAGGTTTGCAGGTTAGGTTAGGTTTCTGATGGCTCTTCCATGCAGATCAGATTTGTAAAAGCAGCACTGCACAGTTAAACAGCTGCCCGCCATTCTTTTGTCTGCTAGACCTTACTGTAGGTCTTTGCTGCCAAATGGGGAGCTTGCTTTGCCTTTCTGAATGGCACACAAACAGCTCTATCTGTTCAGGTCTAGGTCCTTTAGATATTGCTTTGCCTTCCACAGCTCCCCTAAACTGCCAGTTCTTAACATCTATATCTCCTTATAGACTTGTTCTGCTCTGAAGACATCAGTTCATTTTATGTTCAGGTCCTCAGCAAGCTAGCTGGTTAGAAGAAGTCATGACTGTCCAGTGTTAGCACTGAAAAACGATGTTTGAAAGGACAGAGAAGTTCTCAGGTTAACGGAAATGCAACATTAATAATCGCAGAAGCTGCTGCCCAAAAGTCAGTATGTTTACCTAGATTACCTAGACACAATGCTCAACATTCACTACACTTTGCCCAAGTGCTCTTGGAAGAGTTGGCGTTCAGCAAATTTTGGAAGACAGCATGGGGACATCTAGGAGAAGTTCTTTCTACCACTTTGGTGCCAGGACTGAAAAAAGTCTGGATGCTTGTTCTCCATGGATCTTAAAGGATGGCGGGTCAAGCCGAGCCATACTTGAAGCTGGAAGGGTTCTTGATGCAGATCCGCTTTTAACCACTGCCATCAAATACGGAGGGGCTGGTCCATTTTTGGCTTTGTAGGCCAGCATCAGGGTTTTGAATCTAAGGCGGGCAGCAGCTACATGAAGCCAGTGAAGAGAACGCAGCAGAGGAGTTACATGGCTGAGCTTAGGAACAATGAAGACAAGTCATTCCGCCTAATGGGGCCTGACGGTACGCATAGGAAGACCAGCCAGAAGGGAGTTGCGGTAGGCAAGTCTTGAAATGACAAAAGACTGAACAAGCACCTGGGTGACCTCTCTAGAAGGTCTGCATGGCCAAGTCAGGTTTGCAACATGAGTCAAGAATGATCACTGGTCATCCATGACTACACCAGAGCTTTGTGTTTGCTGCAGAGGGAAAGACTAGGGAGTTCTTGAAGGAAATGGCAAGAACATGGTAGTTCCAGGGACGAACAGCAGCTCGCTCTTGTTAGGGCTGAAACTAAAATAATTTGCTAAAGAGGTTGTTGTTACTTCTTTACACTTAAACAAGTGACTTTGGCATACAACTGTAAATTATAACCTTCTTATTGCCACTCCTAATTTGAGTCAGTTAATTAAAATCAAGCCTTTAGGAGCAACTTAAATGTTAAAATCATGAGACAACAGAGCTGCAGTAAAACCATCCAGAATAATCGCTAGGCTCACACTGCAGACCTAGTCAAACCCTTTAGGTGTAAGCTTCTGAACTTTTAATCAGTAATGAATTACAGTAGGCCAAACAATATCCTGGCCCAACTCATTTTCACAGTACGACAAAAAAACTTTGGAAAGCATAACCCACTAATGAAATTAGACCCTAGAATCACATATACCAAAGACAAATTCATATAGCATTACTCCAAAATCCTGATAAATGAGCAAACCTTTCTTTAAATGGGGTTTTTAAGCCATAGCCATGGAAGGCCACAGCTGACTGACCATACAGGGTACATTTATAGTCAAGGAGAGGGCCGAGGATGTGTGGTCATGAGCGTGCCATGCTTCATAGCTACTCACAGATATAGCAACAGGGAGGAACATTACTGGAGCATTCCTGAAGGGAGAAAAAGAGAGAGAAGGGGGGAGCACTTACTCTCTGGCTGCTTCTCATTTGGTGTGATGGAACGGATGAAGTCCTGTGGCGTCATGTACACTTCGGCATCCCCGTGCTCGCTGATGATCTTCAGTGTGGCGAAGTAGCGGAAGATCTTGTCCGGGGTGGAATAGGCTCGGATACGGTTCTCGTACTCCATCACCTGCAACGGGGGAAACACAGTCTGCATTAGGTGGAGCACTCCTAACAGTTTATTGTGTCTTCAACACACAAAAAACTTAGTGCGAGTCCTGCTGCTATGTATGTATTTTTTTTTTTTTGCATGCCAAGGTCAGATTAAAGTGTGACCTGTCTGCATGGTCCCATTACTGACTAGGACCCTTTAGCTGAAATGATGATCTAATTTGTTCACATTTTTTACATTAATACAGAACTAAAAATTGTAATGGTCTCTTTTATTGTGCATGGAACCAATAGAGTTGGGCAGCTAATCATATCTGTATTATTTACAGCTTTATATTGTTGAATGGTCCATCATATGTGATGAAGACACCAGTAAATAATAATAATAAAATAATAATATTAATAACAACAATCACATTTAATAAAAGTATTCAAATTCAGTATATGTTTAACTATTTACTATTAAACTATTTACATACAATAAAAGCCACAGAATAATGGACACAGCTGCAAAAACTAAAGCCAACGAGACACCATTATTGATTATAAATACACAGTACAGATTTCTTCTCTACAACTGTGTGTATAGAGGGTGTCTACTCATCTCAGTAAACTCCCTCTCCTGCATGTTATTTTAAACAGTTTATAGCCCCATGTGTTCAGAGGCCTATCAGCACTGGTCCAGTCAACCAAGTTTACAATCCAAATACTACAATACAAATGTATTACCTTCACAATGAAGAACCAGGTTAGCAACAAATGTGTGAATCTCAAGTATCAAATATGCTGTTAAATCTATACATGCAATTAAAAAAGGTTTATGGGTGTCCCTTCTAAATAGCGTGTTCTGCAATGTAAGCAATGCCCATCCCCAACATCCATCCACAAAAAAGTCAAGCACGCACCCATCCAAGCTGCATAAACAAACACTAGCAGTAAAACAAGTTGTACCACAGGCCAGGGAACAGGGTGACAAGTGCTGAAATGCACAGCATGTAAAATTCCTCTGCTCTAGGTTGTGACATTCCCTACCAAGTTCCAAACTGCCTCTGGAAGAAAGAACTCAGTGCAATAACTGGTGGATAAGATGTCTGCTAGAGTGGTGTTAAACAGGTTGCTTCAGCATTTGGTAGTCTACCTGTCCAAATACAGCATTTAGTGGAGGAGGAATAATAATCAGGGCCCGGCTACACCAGCTGAGCATGCCTTCCAACTTGGCTAGTAACAGAGGAGTTTACTAAGCTGAGGTTTACACATTACTAAATTAAAATGGGTTGTTCCACACAAACTAGTATGTACATATGTGCTAGAAGCTACTAAATATTTACACCTACCACTTTGAAGCAACAGACTATTTTCACTATGACACAAAAAAAGTCCTGACCCCTGACTAGTTTGTGATGTTGCAATGAGAACAGATTTAAAGATCACAGAGGACAACAGTATACTTTAGCCAGTGAAAGAACGACTGGGTGTCGAACTACATGATGTCAAACTACCAGTCTGTCATAAGTAAACCTAAAATTAAAGGGAAAGTTGTGGTCAGGAGGAGTTTTAAGAATAAACAAAGCTGTGATTAGGACCAGTCACAGTCAAGCCTCAGAACACCAATCACAGTCAGAGGGAGGAGGTCTCAGAACAAAAGAGGTTCTTCAGTTTGAAGCAAGAAAAAAGTGAACCATCAAAAATCCCACCGGTGGTCCTAGCACACATCATCCACTGTAAAATGTATAAGATCCTTTGGAGGTTCTTCAGTTTGAAACTGTGGAGGAACATTTAATGTGATTTGAGAAAAACACTTTTTTTGAAGGTTCCTCAAAGCAAAGCTTAAGAATTTCAAACTGAAGAACCTCCCAAAGTTTCTCAAGGATTTAATACTTTTAACAGTGTAGTCCAACCAGGGAGTTCTGTTTAGCAGGTGGAACACACTGAACCACTAAAACTAAAACCACCTTGTCGCTTTGGCTCAAAAGACAAGTATATTTTACTTGAAACCCCCTTTTTCATTTGTCAGTTTGAGGTGCTGCCACCCAGTTCACAGCTTATATGTCTGGCATAAACAATCAATTCAGTAAACATAGACAAAAGCAACCCCTATTTTTGGGCTGATTAAAGAATCATGTTGAACGGCTCTGGAAAATGGGACAGAAATTCACAAGGGTCTCTCCTCAGATCAACACAATCAAGGGCCAATTGCCTTAGGGCACTGGCATTAAGAGCCTGTCTGTGTGTGTATGCATTTCCAGGCCATCAATTTAATGTGTGTGTCTGAGGGAGGAGAGCAGAAGAGCAGTGTGATGGAAAAGAGTTTTGTCAGGAAATGAGTGTGCTGCTGTCAGTCACAAAGCGGGGAGGTATTAACCTGCAGACTCACACACTCCATTAGCAAGTCGTCAGGAGCCAGAGTTGCTGCTCAGAGAGTAGGCCTCAGCAGTGCTGATCAGAACACAGGATGTGTGTGTGTGTGTGTGTGTGTGTGTGTGTGTGTCTGTCACTGCCACTGTTGCGAGCTACAGGGAGAAACGGGCTGGATCACACTTTGACAGGTTGGCATCTAACTGGCAGTGGCACCAGCTGCTGCTGGAACATCCGGATGCCAGGAACAACACAAGCAACCAAGCAGGGAAACGATGAAGGAACCCACAAGGGCAATTCCTTTGTTTAACACACATACCTAGTCCGAAGTCTCCTACATTCTGGAATTACAACAATCAATAAATGAAAGACCAAAGTCTGAAAAATGCTGAAAAAAGTTATTCTAAAATGAAGCTGAACAACACAATCCTTCACTGATCCATTTTCAATGGAAACTGTCTTTACAGGCTACATGTCCACATTGGCAGACATGGCATTATGGTCTGTTCACTTTTTTCATTCAGAAGCCAAGTACCTTCGGCCAGGCCCAGGAGTGTGTCATGGGGTTAATTAGCAAGCAGTCCAAATTTGTCATGCTTCTTCGCCAGATCACCTTTTTATAGATGTTACTAGGCATTATTCAGTTACTCACCTGGGTCCAAACTGTTTTAAAGTTTCATTTAAAATGTGTTGCTTACTATAGCTTAAAAGCTCCCTGTAATGTTAAAAAGTGCATTAGAGATGTAAAGATCTACCAGCTAGGGCCCCGGGTGGATTGCTGGTTCGAATCCATGTCACGCTGCTAGCCATCGGCAGCCGAGGCCCAGCGAGAGCACAATTGGTCTTGCTCTCTCCAGGGTGGATAGATGGCGCTCTTTCCCCACATCACTTTGCTGCCGTGCTGTGTGTCACTGGAGGCTGGTGCAGGCTGGTGCGCTCTTACCCGACGCTTACACGCCTCCAACACTCCAACTTTTCTCTCCAGGTGAGTTGGTGATCCGGTGATGTTGCATCGGCCTCATTTTAAAAAATGACCTGCCTGACTGCGCGCATGACGGAGGGGGCGTGTCTTGGTAGTAGTGAGTATCAGAACACAACAGAGCTAACAGACAATTCTAACCACACAAAAAGCCAACAGACCACGTCCAAACGTACAGCAGCAGCAGTCAGAAAGCTAAAGGAATCACGCCCAAAGTGATGGGAGTTTTTAGAGCAAGATAAGCAGCCCGCTGGGTTTCCACTCTGATCTCTACAGGAATTCACTACAGGACTCCCTCAGCAAGTGCTTAGCGTTCAACCAAGTTTTAATTGCAGTTCATTCAAAAAAGCAAAGTACATTTCATCTTCAGAGACACAGACACAGACCATTACAGAAGCCCTGCAAAATGAGGCATTGCCAAGTATGGCCTGGAAAGGTTAACGTGGCTCCAGCCCCACCCGCGATTGGTATCAGCGATCGACCAATCAAGCCGAAAGCCGATTAGCCATGGGTATCTGCCCCAAAAACTCTGAACGGTCTATCTCTAAAGTGAATTATTACAATCTATACAGGCAACTCTTATTAGGGCCACCTGCAGTCAGGGAGAGGTTCCAGAACAAATGAAGTACTGATTTGGACCAACTGCAGTCAAAGGGAAGTATCAGTACAAAAAATAGGATCATTCAGACCAGTCGTAGTTAGGTGAAGGTCTCAGCATGGATGACATATTGATGAGGTTACCACAGGTATAAGGGAACATACACATGACTTTGAGACCTGAACCAAATATGCTCAAAAATTTTGCTGCCCATCCGGTTCAGGCCAGGTAGCAGAACTGAAGTTCTAACATTTTCTTTGCTTTTAGCACATTTTTTTTATGTAAGCCCAGTAAATGTAACACATATCGGAAACCGGAACAAAGAGTACAATGTTCAGCTAGAGTGTAGAGAAATTAATGCTAGAATGAGGAAGTTGGATCTGTTTTAGTATGCAGTTGTGAGTGTTCACACTAAATAAAGCAAAAGATTCACTGTTTTGAACCCACAGTCCTTATTTTGGCAGACAGCTATGAACCACTATCTTCACCATGAACAGCACTGCTCTCCAGCAGTCACATCTTCAACGCAGCATTAGTCAAACTGAACACAAAAGGTATTGGTAATTAAGCAACGGCAGGCCTCTGTGCTCTGGAAGAAGATGAGGAGTTCCTTAGAATTTATTCTGGCCTGTTAATATTGGCAGCTCTGAGGAAATGTAGAGCTATAGCACACAAGCCTAACCATATTTCAATATGACTAAATTCCTTGTGCAGTCCAAATGATGCTCCTATTTCAAAGACTTCATCAAATAAGGACAATATAAACATTGAGCCACTCATAAAAACAAGTAAGCAGAGACGGATGAATCAATAGTTACGTTCGTGAAAACAGGCTTGGATGACCAGAGATGTTCAATATGACCATCATTTCAAAGATATTTAGAGAAATTAGAGAAAGAATAAAGGAATATAAAACTTCAACTTGGCCAAATGCAGTCAATTAGCAAAGACATTTCATTTGCTTTTGTAGTTTAGAATTTCTGCTATAAACTAACAAGTAATGAAAGCTTTTTTTTTTAAGTTTTTAAAGTTTTTTAAGATATGCTCTCTTTTTAGTGAGCTATGTATATATTAAAGCAATCTTCTATGCCTTTTTAAAAGAAACTAAACTTCTGATACTTCCATTGAGGCTGGAGGTGAGCAGTTTGCAGCGTGACACACATGCCGGCAATAGTGTTGGTTTCTGTTACAGCAGCCAATTCGTCCCCTCTTACAAAATGTTTGATTTTGTATAACAAAAACTCAGACCAACTCATTTGGTCTCTATTTTGAGATTCCAATTTTGGACTGCTTTGAGAAGATTACCCGCGTGTCAGTTTTATAACTTCCACCAGACAGCATTTCAGTCTTTAGCTTGATATGCTGAGCACATCATCAAGAAAACACTTGAGCAGTCGTGTAAGCAAACACACATATTTGCAAATCTACTGCTGTGTGCAGATGCAGCAGGAAGCCGAATTGGTGGAATTATTGACTTAAGTACTATATTTAGAGACTGCAGGGTTTAGGCTTATAGTAGGGTCATTTTTCAGCCTTATGTATCCATAACCAATGAGGTTGCGTGAGGAAAATGTGAAAGCAGAGAGAAGCTCTGAGGAGGACGCTGATCTTTATGTTAGTGTAGGAGTGTGTGTGTGTGTGTTTGGGGGTACATGCTTGTGAGGGAAGGGAGGTTTTTCCTGAGTAAATAACTGATATTAATATTTTATTTCCTTCTTTGTTCAGAGTTTTTACTGTTTTTGTTAATTAGGCACTGGTCCTTTATTTTTACCACTGTACCAGTAGGTTAGAGGCCCCATTAACAAACACTTTTTACAACCCTTCATAACACTATAAATATAAAATATATAGTTATTTCACATAAGTGGTATGTTAGTTCAGAGTGTGTACCTCTTTGAGAGCTGTTACTGTGTCAGGGTTTTACAGTTAGTCACAGTGACACAGAAACACACAACTCTGAGAACACCAGACTCTATCCAAGCTCACTTATTCCGAACAAACCGCTGTGCCTTCATACGGTGTGTTTTTTAGCTTAGTTAGCTAATAATCCCGCAAACTGACACACAAACTTTGCGGCTTGCCAACAGCACTATTTTTTTTCTTTTTTGCTCAGCGTGTGCATCTGCACTTAGTCACTCTCTGTTTTTGCTTATGCGGACAGTGGGATGTCAGTAGTTTAAGAGACTGTGTGAAGAAAGTTCTTCTTAAAAATATCATCAGATTGGTTTTTGTGGGGTTTTTTTTCTTTAAAAGAAACTGTCTGAGACTAAGACACACAGAACTAACACAGAGAGAGAGAGAGAGAGAGAGAGAAAATAAGAAAAAGAAAGAGAGAGAGAGAGAGAGAAAGAAAGAAAGAAAGAGAGAGAGAAAGAAAGAAAGAAAGAAAGAGAGAGAGAGACAGAAAGAAAAAAAAAGAGAGAGAGAGAGAGAGAGAGAGAGAGAGAGAGAGAGATATCAGGATCTGATATCAGGATCTGGACAGTCCTAATGGTACATACCATATCAAATCTGTTTGCATGAAAGTATCTTAACCCACTGGGCCCAATGTAAACAGGTAGCTATTTCTGCCATCATATCTACTGTATATATGATCTTCTCTTAGTGTCGCTGTGCTAATTATTTTCAACTCCTATGAATGTAATCCAACAAAGCCTGCTCTCTCCACAGTGATATAGTGTACCGAACTGCTTTTCAGTGTTACAAACTGCTGTTGTGCTAAGAAAATATAGATATATAAAATACAGAGATATGTTGGCAATACTGTATCGGTGTCAGGCAGTGGCTTGTTTTGTGTTGTTTAAAAACCCTGACTGCTACATAGCAGTGTTGTACTCTGTCTTCAGAGTGTTTTATAATACAGACAGACAGTTTTCCTAACCTTTGAGATATATATCGCCTTGCTCACAGAATTGCTGTATATTACTATCTATGAAATCAGAACCCCCATATAGTGATGCATATCAGATCACCAGGTTCTTGTCAATACACAGCCCAAACTAAAATACATTTTATTTTACACAACAGTAAATCAACGGTATCAACAGTAAATCAACGTGGTCCTCCTGGCTGATCTGAGCCAAATCATCTCCCATTCACACTTTGCTTAAGCTGCCCACAGCACAAACACACTCATACACACACACACACAAATTCACCAGTCATTTGCTTGTTGGCTGATATACAGCTTTCATCAATCAACGACAGACTGATGCCAGAATCCAACATCATGCTGTGCGATCGGAATTTCATTAGTAAGCCATTGCTTCTACATTCACACATTTCTACATGACGTCTATAATTCAGAGCTGAATAAGTAAATTCCTGCCTCTCAGGCCGGATGACGAATGAAGAGAAATGGAAAGGGTGGCTGTCCCTGTGCGAGCGGCACGGGAAGAAATCATTACTTTAAGCCTCCACTTCCACACCACTGTTCCTCCCTACTGCAAGACCCAGAGCAGCTAAAACAAATCAGTCTGACAAAATCCTGCCACACAACACACACACACACACACACAGCCTCCTACAGTGGCCTGCCCAAGGACACACAGACACGCACAAGGCAGTCATGTCGAGAAATGCAATCGGCACTCCTTCCGAGACTCCTGAGGACACGCAAAAGAACAATACAATTACACTTATAAATTGGCTCTGTTTTTCTGACAGTACAGCTTACAGCACACACACCCTAGCAGGCCCACACACTTGGCCTACTAAATCGGTTTTCTGCCGACGCAAAACAGAGCTGGCTCCATGCCTCAGGCAGACTAACCTGTAAAAGACACACTTACCACCCATCTCAGCTAGACATTGTGTAGACAGGGAGAGGGTGGACTAAAGTGCATCACAGACCTCTTTATAAAGGTGCATTTATACTTCTGCATTTGTGGTTCGATTCTGTCCGGGCCAAGCAAGAAAATGACCCACTGTTCCAGTTCAGTCCAGGTTTGCTTTGTGTTCATACTGTGTTCAAACCAAAAGGGGGGAAAAAAGGTGGCGTGTGTGTGTCCACAGGTCTTGCATGATCCACGCAATAACTAGTGGGGGAAAACGTAGAATCTAACTGCTGGATCCTTAGACTTGGCTCAACAGATAACACCACTACCTGCCAGTGAGCTACCACACCATGTGGGAGAGCAAGGTTTGAGTGCTGGTCTGTGTGACTATGCAGCGCTACACCAGTAAGAGTCCTTGAGCAAGACCCCTAACACAACACTGGTCCACCCTTTAATATGAGTAACCGTGTAAGTCGCTCTGGATAACAGCATCTTGACATCAGTATTTAACCATAATTTTCTGATTATGTACACATGCTAATTTGTTCACAATGTAAAGTGTAAGGTTACTGGGGCTGCATCCCAGCTCAGAAACATCTTTACTTTACTGAGGCAGCTACACTAATAAATGCAGTTCTAATGGTGGCTAGTTTTTAGAAACACTGTGTAGTGTGGTAGTGTGTGGTTTGGGACACAGCCCACTAAACTCTAGCATCAGACAGAAGACGTTACAGCACAGGAACGTGGGCAGATCTGCACGGAGATTCTTCTGTGATGAAGTGCACAGATGTGGACAGCGTGACGACAGGAGTGAACTCCGGCCCCGTGCCCAACTCAGCGCGTGGTTCGTACGGTGTTTACACCAGACGGTCTCAGTCCACTTGTTTGGAAGGCAGCGTTCACACTTACTCTACTGAACCGCATTAACAGAGCAATCACACCAGGGTTCGTGTTAATTAAACCAAAGCTGATAAGTATAAAAACACCCTAATGATAGTTTTGCCTTCTTGGCTCAACTTGGAACAAACTTCAATTGTGCTTACTCATACTTTTTTTGATATTTGCAACTCGGCGTTATGTCTAAAAATATATACCTATAACTATCTGTAGAAAAACAGGCATCAGAGCTTGGTGAAACAGTGTCCAAGGAAACATGGGAAGAGAGTTTGTCCAAAATTCATCAATGCCCCATAAACTTCACGTACAGGTATATTCAGTTTTAGATCTTACATAGGTTTTCTTTCTCCAAGACTAAACTGAGATATATGATAGATTTCTGAGGGGTCTTTATCCCACTTCATTTGGTTTTGCCCCATGGTACGTGACTATTGGATTCATATTTTTCAATTGTTTTTCAGAAGCATTTGAGGTAAATAATCCCATAATTGTCATAATCATAATTGGACAATTCTTGGATACTCTGTTAAACCCCTCTCTTTATCTGACACACTGCAACGGGCCTTAATGGCTGGCATGGTGGTGGCTAAGGAAGCAATACTTTTAACATGGAAGTCTCCTACTGCTCCATGCTTTAAGAGATGGTTGAACGAGATGCTTTTTATTATACAAATGGATCAGTTACACTGCAGTGAAAACACTTCAGGAACACCTGGGGACCCTTTCTAAACAATCTAAAAGAGAATAAGTTGATGCCAGACCCTGCCTGATCTGCGCTGTGCATCTCATTGAAAATAATGCGTTTGGAAGCTCAGTAGTAAATTTTCAATGTAGAGTGTGAACATTTGGGTATCCTTTGCTACCAGTTTTAAAAGGTGGGGGCTATAAATCATTAGTGCGGCCTGTGGAACAAGTGGAACTTGCTGCACGGCTTGTTTAAGGTATATTGACTAATTTTCTATGATATTTAGGTCGGGGGACTGTAAGTACTATTCCTAAAATGTGCCTCTGCTGCTTGTGGCCTAACATCATTTCGACTTCATTAGTCCTCCTCAGCACCTGTTTCTAAAAATCATCCAGCTTATCTAACTCTGTAGCATACTTCAAATGTTGAATTTTGTGGCGAGGCCGCAGGTAAGGTTTTCTTCAAGCAATGCTACATGCTGTGCACCACCTACACACTGTGCTTGGTCTTCTTGACTCAGCTAAGCTTTGATGCAGGGTCTTGGCATTCATACAGGGGGTTTGATTTGCCCGCCTTACCAACATATGAACAGTTCAGTTTTCTTGGTCTTTCAGATCTTCAGAGCTTGACCTCCACAGTTGCCCTGAACTGCTATTTCTTAATAACATTCCTCACTGTATACAGCCATAAAGGCCTATTCCTGCTTTGTAGGCATTGATTACTTTTGCTGTCCCACCCCAATGACTGTGTGATATGAACATCTCTATGTCAGGCAGTATAAACACAATTAGACAGCAGCCAATGAGAGCATGAGACACAACTCAGTGGGAGCAAGATGTGAGCATCCAAAACAACAGCAATAATGGGGAAGGGGGTTATTGGAGACAAGATGAGTGAACATTGACTGAGGCTGACGCTAACCACAACTTTAGTTGGGTTTGGAGCCTTAGATTTAGTATTACCAGCAACCCTCTCTCTGTTACTGATGACTACTCGTCTTTTCTGCGGACCCAGAAGATGGCGGGGGACTAGAGGGCTCTGGAAAATGCATTCTTGACCTTTTCTGCACAAATTAATGTAATGTAGTTATTTTTTGGGGGAAAAAGCGGGATTTTCTCATCAGGCATGCTTTGCTACAGATCTGATAAAGGACTGTAGCGTGTAAGCTTTATTTGCTGGCACTCATGATATGTCCTGGCTCTCCACTACCCTGCTGTCCTGCTCTGGGCCTACCTCATGGACTTACCTCTCATTTCACTCATGTTTTCATCTGTTATGGCTTGACGGCACATTTGCCAGATTTTCTTAATTCACTATAGTTGTTTTATTGTTGTTTTATTCCTGTTTTGCTTTTTATTGTGCTATCCGGTGTCGACCAGAGGAGGATGGGTTCCCTATTTTGAGTAATTTCCTCTCAAGGTTTCTTCCTCTTGATATGAGGGGAAGTTGGCATTGGCTTGCTCAAAAGAGGCTCGGACCCAGGACCCAAAAAAAAGCTCTATATAAATATAAATAACTTTGAACTGAACTGAATTCAAGCACAGCCAACAGGAGTGCAGTTCACATGACTGGAAGTCCCTCCAACATGGACCAATGGCAAGTCTGCCTTGGGCAAAGTGCATTAAGCAGAAGTGTGTTTATGTTAACACCACATCACATCTCTGAATGGACAAACCAAAGAAACTAGCTCTTATTGTGCTTCATTCTAGAAGGGGAAAATACGGCAGGTTTAGATCTTCCCACTGCGTCTGTGTAAACATTAGCGAGTTTAGCATTTTTGATCACAGATATGAGTAAATCTTTAAAATCTTGATGGATTGATTGGAAACTCTCAAAGTGGTACGTTTGTCTGCTTAAATTATTGGTGTACTTAGAAAAGGGCAGTAGCCTCAGCCATTGTTTACAACATGACCGGATGCTGTTTAACAGTACTATTTACGCTTCAGTATTAATGTTTGTTACATGCTTTAGAAAAAACCTAAAGAAAGTATTTTACAAGCTCCAAATGTCTGTGCATAATCTACATAGGCTAATACATGATCAAACACACTGTTATGTATATTTAAATCATATGTAATAGTACTAATAAAAAGCTGAACGAAAATGTTTCTTTATAATTCTTAGAAAGTAAGAAAATCGGAATCGGCACATCTATAGTAAATATAGATCTGAGCTGCTGCTGTGCTGAAATTGAGGGATTTTTTAGAAGCAGGGAGGAGGTGTCAGAATTCTTAGTGAGAATCCTGTCTTTCCCCAAACACAGCACAGCCACAGCTGAATCATTATTCGCTCACAGATATCATAAATGAATCAGAACTTGGATAACATTACCAAAACATGAGGACAGATATATTTCATCAGGGTAACTGGGGAACACTGGCTTTCATTTTAATCACCACATATTAGGACTTCTTTCTTCAATAGCTTTCAAATGATGAGTGAAGAACTGTTAAATTATGGCTAAATTAGCCTACATTGTTAAGAAGTTCCTCAGAAACCCACTACCTGCCCCCAACCCCACCCTTTTCATATTTAAAATTCATTAAATCCACTTAAATCTACTCATCAATTCATATGAATGGCATATTTATCACATTTCTATCAAAGACAAGTGTGCAGGCATGTTTTTTAAAATTACTATAACAAAGTATGAGTATGAGTATGAGTGACACTTATTGGTATAGCAATAGCACTGTTGCCTAGATGAGGAGCTAAACCCCAGTCTCACGTGTTGCATAGTTGTATTCTGTGCTCATCCAAAGAACAGATTAGATATGAATAGATACAGTCATGCCCGAAAGTATTCATACCCCTGGCAAAGTTTGACTTAAATTTACTTTTATTTAACCAGAAGTTATATTTTTGCCTTGAAACGGCACAGGCATCTCCCAGGAGATAACACGATGATGTACAAGAGGCATCATTGTGGGAAAAAGTATTTCTTAGCTTTTATACACATTTGAACAAAAAGTGGCATGTCCAAAATTATTCATACCCTTTGAAAACTGTCACAGTATATGGGAAAATCCAAAGTTCTATACCATTCCAAATAGTCCAAGCTGTTTCAAAGCATCCTAATTACCCTGATTCATTGGGAACAGCTGTTTTAATCAACTCAACAGGAGAAAAACAGCAGCTCTCTGCAGTTGGTTTGTGGACAGTCATGGCTAAGACAAAGGATCTCACTAAGGACCTGCGGCTGTGCATTGTGGCCGCTCACAAGTCAGGAAAGGGCTATAAAGCCATATCAAAATGTTTTCAAGTTCCAGTGGCTACAGTGCAAAGTATTATTAAAAAATACAAGAAGTTCCGCACTGTGGAAAATCTCAGAAGATGTGGTCGGAAGCCAAAAGTGACACCTGTGCTGGCCAGGAGAATAGTGAGAGAGGTGAAGAAAAATCCAAGGATCACCACCAAGGCCATCCTGGTGAATCTGGACTCTGCTGGTGGCGACATCTCAAGGCAGACAGTTCAACGGACACTGCACACTGCTGGGTTCCACGGACGCAGGCCAAGGAGGACACCACTTCTCCAGAAAAGGCACACAAAAGCCCGCTTGACCTTTGCAAATGCTCATCTGGACAAAGAAGAAGACTTCTGGTGTTCTGTTTTATGGTCAGATGAAACAAAAATTGAATTGTTTGGCCACAATGATGTGTGCACCATTTGGCGTAAAAAAGGAGAAGCCTTCAACCCTAAGAACACCATCCCCACTGTCAAACATGGTGGTGGGAACCTAATGTTTTGGGGGTGTTTTTCAGCCAATGGACCAGGGAACTTGATCGCAGTAAATGGCACCATGAAAAAAGAGCAATACATCAAGATTCTCAACAACAACATCAGGCAGTCTGCAGAGAAACTTGGCCTTGGGAACCGGTGGACATTTCAGCACGACAACGACCCAAAACACACAGCCAAAGTGGTGAAGAAATGGTTTGCAGACAAAAACATTAATGTTTTGCAGTGGCCCAGCCAGAGTCCTGACTTGAATCCAATTGAGAATCTGTGGAGGGAGCTAAAGATCAGGGTGATGGCAAGGAGACCCTCGAACCTCAAAGAGTTGGAGCTCATCACTAAAGATGAATGGGCAAAAATACCAGTGGAGACATGCAAAAAGCTGGTCAGCAATTACAGGAAGCGTTTGATTGCTGTAATAGCCAATAAAGGCTTTTCTATTAATTATTGAGAAGGGTATGAATAATTTTGGACATGCCACTTTTTGTTCAAATGTGTATAAAAGCTGAGAAATATTTTTTCCCACAATGATGCCTCTTGTACATCATCGTGTTATCTCCTGGGAGATGCCTGTGTCATTTCCAGGCAAAAATATAATTTCTGGTTAAATAAAAGTAAATTTAAGTCAAACTTTGACAGGGGTATGAATACTTTCGGGCATGACTGTATGTATGAGAAT
This sequence comes from Salminus brasiliensis, assembly GCF_030463535.1. NCBI lineage: Eukaryota > Metazoa > Chordata > Actinopteri > Characiformes > Bryconidae > Salminus > Salminus brasiliensis. Next base: position 22,427,588 of record NC_132881.1, on the reverse strand, counting down.
ACTAACTGGGCTTAGACAGGGTAAGACAGAGAGAATTCCCCTGTAATAACCCACTCTGAGAGGAAAGTGACTGCCTTGAGCTTTCTGATATCCACTTTCTGAGTTTTTCTGATATCCACTTGCTCTCCCCTTTTCTTGCCCTCTCCCCTCACCTCCTTCCTCATACCCACAGGCAAGCTGGGCCATTTGTTCAGGCTGCTGTCTCCAAATCACATTTTCCATTGCTCCTACCGTCAATTATCATCCCTATTCTTTACCTCGACTATTGTGTTAAAGCAAGGAGGCCCCGCTGACTGGTCCATCTGAACCGGGTCACCTCTCTGATAATGGTGTGGAAAACTAAATTCAATTTACACAGAGGGTATGAGCTGTGATCACGTGGAGGTAGAGGAAGAAGCAGTGTGTCGTGTGTTACTGTGCGGTGAGGTTGTGCCCACAAAGGTTGCGAGATATACATAAACTAATTTAACACAATATTATTTGGCTAATGAACCTGGATTGTTGATTACATCGCCATCTGTATGACCATGTGGGTTTGAGTCAGTTTTTTTCTGTTTCAATGACACATAAAAGCTACTTTAGTGGTTATTGGTCCCCATGGGCCTGCTAAATATGAATAGAACATAAGGTGTCTTGCACAAGAACACTTATATATTAAGCATATATTCTCTTTCTTTTTATACTACAGAATTTAGACAAATATTTCAAATGTCTGATAAATGTTACTACAATTCAGAATATACTACTTTGCATTTATTTTACTGCATTTTGATATACGAATAAATGTTTTATTTCTCTGTAGTGCCAATTCAGATACACTGTTTGTGAATAAATGTTTGTGGACACCCCTTCTAATGAATGGATTCAGCTACTTTAGGTTGCAACTACTGTTGACACAGATGAGCAAATGCATGCACACACAGCTTGTCAAGTCCCTGTAGAGAAGTACTGCTAGTAGAATACTACTCTCTGGAGCAGATAAACATGAATTTGTTGGTACCATGCCTAATGCCAGGTGTGGGCTAGAGGGCTGTAAAGCCCCACAGCATTGAGCTGTGGAGCAGTGGAGCGGCGTTCTCTTGAATGATGGTTGGTGATCCATTTGAAACACTCTTGTTGCTAAACACAATCAAATCCTCACAGCAATGATCTGAAATCTAGTAGAAAACCTTTCCTGGACAGCAAAGACAGTTACACCAACAAAAGAGCATGAACTCTTTTTAATACTCATTCAATAGTAACAATGAATAAGCAGGTGTCCCAATACATTTGTCCTTACATCTTATACAGGTTGTGTGTGTGTGTGCGCGCATTTGCCCATCTTTGTCAGCAATGGGTACAACTTAAAGAATCTGAATGCATTTATTATAAGGGGTGTCCACAAATATTTGGACACATAATGTAGCTTAATTCCTTATTATTGCTTTGGGGTCAATAAAAGTAAAAGCGAACAAAGCCAGACCAATGACAACTGGCTTCTTTGGTAAGTGTTGCTTTTAGGTAAATGTTGCTTATCAATTCTCTTCTCCCATATCAGTGATTACTGCCTGTCAAGGATCAGCGCTGGGGTACTTGTCAGTCATCACTGCTCACCCTATCGCCCAGCTCTAGTGCTGACTTTTATTTATTGGCTGCGCTGTCACAGACGAAGAGGTAAATGGCTAGATGACACATCATCGATCACCTTGCGGTCGCGAAAGCCGATTCTCTGTTTCTTTTTCTTGCCCTCGGAGCCGGTGTCCTCTTCCTCGTCTCCGCTACTACTGGACTCCACCACGCTGTCTGACTCCGCATCTGACGTCACATCCTTCAGGATCTCCTCCTCCTGCAGCCCTTCCTCATGCTTTACGGTTGAGGCTGCTTCTGCATAGGCTCTGCCAAAGAGAAAAAAAGAGAGCTGAATCTTTCGCAGCATCAGCCACACCCTTAAAAATAACGGTCCCTGAGCAGACTGGATGAGCAAGTTAGAGAGAAAAATCAGAACCAAACATCAGCTGTTAGCTGAGATTCAGAACTTGCTTATCTGACATGTTGATACCTGTAGATATGCAGTCACACACGCTGCCACAAACACTGATCGTATCTGTGATGCTGGTGTGCACAGACAACCTGCTGATGCGTCAAACATTCAGCATTTCAGTATTTAGTCTACTGTGTGCTATATACAGCAGGAATTTCAAGCCAATCTAAGTTACAGCCATTTTAAATGCCTCACTTATTCATTCAGGTATTCATTCTGCCAAAATGATGACAGTACTGCTTACAAGCCATGCAAATATACTGCTCACCAAAAAAAATCATCTTTATAGAAGAAAAAACTATTAGGTAATATTGGGCATTCAATGATTTCTTTAAACTAAAATCAAAACAGGGTCAGAAAATAGCTATCAAAAAGCTTCTGGCAGAATTCTGGTTGGATATTTGATTACTTCTATTGATTGAATTGAAAGAGTTCAATTATACTGGCTGGCCTCCTCTTAGAGGTCAGGACTCTGGGAAGGCCATTCCAACAGCTTAATATCAGCCTGCTTTATTCATTCCACAATCACATTAGATGTGAGTTTGGGGTCCCTGTCTAGCTGGGGCCTAACTAGCCTGTCCATGAAGAGTGTATGTACATGTTTCACTGCAACTGTAAATAAAGTCACTGAGGCCTTTTCATGATGAATTTATAGCCTGAGAATTAAACCTGGAATTAATAGAAACAGTCAGAGCTTTAACTCACTAGAGCTACGCATGTTTTTCCCCCAGCATAAAATGCCTGCAGTCAAACTATTTATGATGAACCAAATACCTTCTTTAACATTTTAGTAGAGTGTGCTCAACACATCAACACTGGAAACTTGATTAAAAGCTGCAGAATAGGAACATTCCTGAGGAGAGCCAGGACAGATTATGAGAACTAACAGCTGTCGTTGAACGTCTGTGCGTGCGCCTTTTCTATACTCATTAAGCTATTTCTCTGCCAAACTGCTCTGTTTCTAAATATTGTCAATGAATTAATGACCACTTAAATGAACAGCAATATGTTCATTAGTACATCTGTCAGTAGTGGAAAACTGGCAGGATTCATCTCTGGGATAATGGGCATGGGCATAAGAGGCCCAAAAATAATTCAATCCCATCATCACGTTCCCACTGTTTCCAGATCAGAGATTATTCTGCTCACCTTCCACTCAAGAAATAAAAGATCTTTAACCAAAACCTATAATAATAATAACAATAATAACAACAACAACAACAACACACATGATGTATGCTAATGTGTTTAAGGTTGAATCTGACCTGCCCGGACATCGGAAATATCATATGTAATGCATTTAAAGGGTCTTTTTTCAAAAAAGTATTTCAGTAAAGACAATGGTTATATACAGAACCACAATTACATAAGTATCTATATCAAATAAATGGTTCTTTGCATATTTAAATTATTTTACTCTTTGAAGTCTTATTTTACTCTTTAGTCTTCGAAGGCGCAATAGAATGGGAAACTGCTTGGCACAGAACACTGGTGTCTCTTCATTCTTAAGGAATTCACAGCGATAACTTCCTGAGAATATTTTGCTTCTGTTATCTTGTTAGTCACTTCTCTGAGACAATATTTGCCAAGATGGTGCATCAGTAAGCAGCACATCACCTACATACTCCATTAGATTTTGAAAACACATGACCTCAGGTTGCTGTCTGAACCAAGCCTCATGACCCCGCCTTTGTCTGAAGCCATTGGTCAAGGAAGAAGTGAAAGCATAGGTATATGTGCTAGGCTAAAAGCTAACCCTAGCCTAGCAGCATTCCAAACAAGCTAACTGTACATTGTGCTGAGAGGATAGCAGGACTATCCAGTAAGTTGCACACTGACAGGAACAACTGCATAAATTCATTACACAGCTAGTTATGACTGTGCTAACACTGAGGTTAGACATGCTGATTGTGTGTGAGCCATCACAGAGCCTTGCAGTTAACCAGCCAATCAGAAGAGAGCACATCTAATGTTTCCTGAGGAGAACGTAAGAGAAAAAAAAACAGGGTCAAATAACAGGGTCATAAACGGGAATGGAAAATTAAATCTGGGCTTTTTTCCCCCCTTCAACCAAAGTCATATGTATTCTATGTAGACTCCACTCCTATGGCATCTTTAAAGGTGCTTTCCTGAAAACCTTCTTTAAAAATGATAAGGGTCCCATGGTTCGAATCCCGGGTCATGCTGAGTCAGAGAGAGCACAATTGGCCTTGCTCTCTTAGGGTTGGGTGAACAGCACTTCCTCAACACATCACTCCTACGTTGAGATGTTGGTGAGCACAGGCGTCTGTTAGCTGTTATATCGGAGCTCGGGGGCCGCACTTGGGAGCCTCTAAGCAAGTTGGGGGTGGCTGGCTTCACATGTGTCTAAAGAGACATATGCTAGTCTTCACCCTCCTAATGTTGGGGGCATTGCTAGTGATAAAGGAGTTTACATGAACAATGATTGGGCCCCCAACCTCCCCAAAACTATAAATAGGTCAGATTAGTCACTAAACCTGCAAATCAGACCACACAGAAGTTTAGCTCTGAAAGATGTTTGGAAGCACTTGTTTTGCTCGCACTGTAGAACTGTGATTTATTATTTATTATATGAAAGGTCATGGAAACCAAAGCATGTGATTTGCTCATGTACCAAACCGTCTTGTCTACTGCCAAAAAAAAAAAGCTGTAAAATGGTTCAAAGCTGATGCGATACCTCGTCCAGAGCAGTCCTGTAGTGGCGGATACGCCGGTCACTCCCGCTATAGCGGCCAGCACCAGTCTGCGGCGGTAAGGGGTGCGGAAAGCACTGCTGTGATAACGTCGTGAGGACTGCGCCATCCCAACCGTGACTGCGGTCAACACCCGCAAGCGGTACATTCTGAAAAAGAGACACAGATAAAGAGAGAGATGAATCCAGCTCTGTACCAGTCTGTCTTACTGGCCAACCTTATTCTGAATAGAGAAAGACATTTACATCAATACTTATCGTCATAACATTATAACCACCTTGATTATCATTAACAATGCAATAAACCCAAATCATACATATTCTGTAATTACACAGTAACATAGGGAACCTCGCTATTAGGCGTTCAATATTCATTTATATTCCATGACGCAGCACAGCGCTACATTATATTGTCGTGAAATCCTTCCAAGTCAAATAGCTCCCACACATCCACTCAGAATCATCGATGAGACTGGAAAAGGTCTCAGATGACATTACAGTGAGATTCAGGCTGAAGTGGAGGGCTGCAAATGGTGCAAACTGAACCGCTCCGAAGCGCAATGTGGATTAATCCAGAGTGACTGTACTGCAGCGTGAGTCCCCCAGTCCCAAAACTGCACCCTTGGTCCAAGATTTATCCTAGCGCTTCCAAAAACTAATTAACATCCAACTCTCAGAAAAAAAAAAGCCACGCTCACACAGGCTGAACAATTTTTCTCTACTTCCTTAAACGTCCATCTTTCAATCAATTCATCGATCCAAAGCCCAGGAGAACGCTCTGCACCGAATAAACACACATTCTTCTCTAAAACCTTGTAATAACAAAGATTTACAGACGCTCCGTCTTATTTTATTATTGCGGCTAATCTCCAAGCTTCGTTTGGAGAGTCACTGAAGTCAGCAGTGTGTCGTGGGATGGGGAAAAGTAATTAAGGGAATGAGGGGGGCTTACAGCAGGCTGCGGGTCCGCGGAGGCTGGAGCGGCCACCTGTCGATACTCCATTACCGATCGCCTCGCCCCGATCGGAACTCCTGATTCAGCAGAAGGGAACAGGCAGAGGACACTATGCTAATTGGGCCGAGCGGTGGTGCGTGACTACGAAAGATGATGGAGTTATTCTCTAGAGGAGGAAAGCTCTCCTCTGGAATGGGCCAGCCAGAGAGCTGGTCAGGTGGGGTTTATAAAGCTGGCTTTGCATGATGAAACTTTACCACAACTTCGCTTGCCTGAAGCCTACATGCAGAATTACTTTAGCCTGTTCATGGGTCTTGGGGCTACATGTGGTCAAGGGTCTTATGAGTCTAGTTAAAACCCACAAATTCTTCCTGATGCTTCTGAGAAAGAGCCAGTCACAGAGCACACTGCCTAAGACAGTCTTCCAGCACTGCTCGCTGTCTCTGAGCACCACTCATCATTGTATTAATATCCACCACTGGACCACAAAAATCCATAGCATTCATAGCGCTAATTGTCTTTTATCATCTCAGCTAATGTGGGCTATCTGAAGTTTCTGAAGAAAACACTGATTATGTACCAAGTGATCATGTAAAACGACCACATTTAAATAACATCATTTGACTTGTCAGGTGACCTTAAGACACTCCAGCCTATAGACTCCCATAGTCTACCAAAGACACTGTAGCATTAAGACCAGAACCAGCTGATTGAGAGACAGTTTCTTTCTCCAAACAGTCAGGCTCCCGAATAGCCAATATCTACCGCATATGCACTAGCATGTGGACTTTACTTAACCCTCGAAAGTCCAATGGATCATATTCATGCAAATATATTGTTCAATAGCTGTGTGCATAATTTATACAATACATTGTTCTGAAGTTCCATCAAGATTTCATGTCAGGCAGGACAGCAACAGCACTTTACATTAAGTATGCAAAGTCAATACTTCCTGTCAAAGCACAATTAACAAGTTTGAGCTGAAAAAGTGTGATAAGACCAAATGGCAAAGTGCATGGGAAAGAAAATGCCAATAAAATAAAAAATGCAGTATTAACCTTTCTAATTTACCTAAGCCAATATTGAATTTAGATAGGTCACTGGTTTATTTTTTCTGCAAGAGTACAAGAGAGAAAAACAATGTCACTTTTTCAACTCTACTGCAGATAGGGTAGAAAACAGCATGGCATTATGAGCTCTTCCTAATATCAGTATAAAGTTTGAGACAATTAACCCAAACAGTTAATTCAGTTAATAACCCAAACAGTTAATTCAGGAAAGAGTTTATTATTCTACAGCCTATTCAGATGGGATTCGTTTTACATGGGGAGGTAAAGTAATGTAATTTTACTACAGTTTACGACTGAAATCTTGACATAAATGACTGAGATGGGAATGGATACTCCTTTTACACACTGCACCTTCACATGATAAAAATAGACTTTCAGCCCACTTACAGTAGTTTTGAAATTACCATGTGTTCATAACACAAACAACAAAACTAAATGCCTCCTTGAGCGCCTCCCTACTTGAGGAAAGCCATTGAAAAACTCCTTTTCCACAGGATATACCATTTTTACCCGATTACTCGATTCACACACAATCAATATAACCTGAGGTTATATTTACGATTTGTTTTACAGTAGGTAAAAGGCCCAGAATCTTTACTGACTGAAAAAATGACTGATGAGAAACTCAGGTAATCACCACATTACCCCACCACCCCATATAAAACTAACCCTGTCCAAATAAGGCCTAAGATACACTGAGGTTTCTAAAGTTATAGAAATTGTTATTTGAGTGATGCAATAAAAGAATCCCTTTTGGTTCCCTAAAGAACCATTTTTCAAGGTGATGGGTGTGAAGAGGCTTTGTATTGGTAAAGAACCTTTATTTGAAGTTTCTTTAAGCTTGTCAAAGGTTCTTGACTCACATCTCTATGGTTCTTCCTGGAACCAACAGTGGCTCTTCCATGACATCGCTTACAGAACCATTTGTAGCACCGCTAGTTTTAAGCGTATGTAATGAAATACTTGCAAAATCTGTCAAGGATCCTGTTTGGATCAGATCAGAACAAAACAGCCACAGTATACACATCCAAGGTCAGGATCAAAGAGGAGGTCTAAGCAGCTGCTTATTTAAAGCCTATAAAATGATTATTCTGAAAAGATTTGACCTACATTGACCGCATTTTCTGACTACCTGCCATGAAAAGAACAACAGTGCCAAGGCATAACTGGATTCAGTCATGTTAGTGCTGAAAGGCACCAGCCGACTGGTAGACAGTGATTAATAACTTGCACCAGGAGGAGCGAGCACACTGTTTGAGCAGATTTCTCCTCCCTTCAGACATTCTGCCAGATGCACTCAGTCCACAAAGCATGAGTGAAGCACACCTGGTCTGCAGGAACATGGCTGCATACTGGAAATTACTCTCTTTGCAGATCTGTGCAAAGCTCTGGTGCAAGAGCACTGAGGAGTGAGCTGATCACTGAAGCAGCTGAGGCTGGTCGCTTAGTCAATTACAGTAAGTGCTGGGGTAGTTAGTTACTTAAAAAAAGGAATCCATTACATCAATTACTACTGACTTGTTAAACACTGTAAAGGGATTACCCCCCCCCCACACACACACACACACACACCTATGACAGCAGAAAAGCCAATACCCAGCAGTCCTTTCAGCATTGTATTTACAAATACCAATAAAAAGTCAAAATTATTTTAAAGGCAGGGTGCTACCCTGCGAACGCTGATACAGGCATTGGATAGCATACACTTACTCTCTGTATAGGCTTGGCCAATAGAATGACACGAATAAAACATGAATGCCTTTTTCAGGATTGATGGAACCCTTATCCAAAAACTTTTGGATTGATGATTGTGCTCCAGAACTAACCATCCATCATTACTACCTGACCTTACAATAACAGAGTGAAAGCAGGTGCTAATTTCTAAAAATCTAAACAGAAAAGGTACAGATACTGCTTAAGATGATTCTACAACTTAACTGGAATACACCTGTGGTAAATTCAACTGATTGGACATGATTGGGGACACCTGCCTATATAAGGTACCACAGTTGACAGGGCATGTAGGAGCAAACTCCATTAGGTCAAAGGAATTATCGGCAGACCTGGGAAACAGGACTGTTTCAAGGCATAGATCTTGAGAAGGGTACAGAAAAATGCTGCAGCTTTATACAGTGGAGAAAAAAAATATTTAGTCATTCTCCCACTTAAAAAGATGAGAGAGGCCTGTAATTGACATCATAGGTAGACCTCAACTATGAGAATCACATTGTCTGATTTTTAAAGAATTTATTTGCAAATAATGGTGGAAAATAAGTATTTGATCAATAACAAAAGTTCATCTCAATACTTATGTTATATATCCTTTATTGGCAATGACAGAGGTCAAACGTTTTCTGTAAGTCTTCACAAGGTTGGCACACACCGTTGCTGACATGTTGGCCCAATCCTCCATGCAGATCTCCTCTAGAGCAGTGATGTTTTGGGGCTGTCGGTGGGCGACACAGACTTTCAACTCCCTCCAAAGGTTTTCTATGGGGTTGAGATCTGGAGGCTGGCAAGGCCACTCCAGGACCTTGAAATGCTTGTTACGAAGCCACTCCTTTGTTGCCCTGGCAGTGTGCTTGGGATCATTGTCATGCCGAAAGACCCAGCCACGTTTCATCTTCAATGCTCTTGCTGATGGAAGGAGGTTTGCACTCAAAATCTCACAATACATGGCCCCATTCATTCTTTCATGTACACGGACCAGTCGTCCTAGTCCCTTTGCAGAGAAACAGCCCCAAAGCATGATGTTGCCACCCCCATGCTTCACAGTTGGTATGGTGTTCTTTGGATGCAACTCAGCATTCACTCTCCTCCAAACACAACGAGTTTTATGTTTGTACCAAACAGTTCTACTTTGGTTTCATCTGACCATAAGACATTCTCCCAATACTCTTCCAGAACATTCAAACGCTCTCTAGCAAACTTCAGACGCGCCCGGATATGTACTGGCTTAAGCAGGGGAACACGTCTGGCACTGCAAGATCTGAGTCCCTGGCGGCGTAGTGTGTTACTGACAGTAGCCTTTGTAACGTTGGTCCCAGCTTTCTGCAGGTCATTCACTAGGTCCCCCCCATGTGGTTCTGGGATTTTTGCTCACTGTTCTTGTGATCATTTTGACCCCACAGGCTGAGATCTTGCGTGGAGCCCCTGATCGAGGGAGATTAGCATGGGTCTTGTAGGTCTCCCATTTTCTGATTATTGCTCCCACAGTAGATTTCTTCACACCAAGCTGCTTGCCTATTGCAGATTCAGTCTTCCCAGTCTGGTGCAGGTCAACAATTTTGTTTCTGGTGTCCTTCGACAGCTCTTTGGTCTTCACCATAGTGGAGTTTGGAGTGTGACTGTTTGAGGTTGTGGGCAGGTGTCTTTTATACTGTTAACGAGTTCAAACAGGTGCCATTAATACAGGTAACGAGTGGAGGACAGAGAAGCCTCTTAAAGGAGAAGTTACAGGTCTGTGACAGCCAGAAATCTTGCTTGTTTGTAGGTGACCAAATACTTATTTTCCACCATTATTTGCAAATAAATTCTTTAAAAATCAGACAATGTGTTTTCTTTTCTCATTTTGTCTCTCATAGTTGACGTCTACCTATGATGTCAATTACATGCCTCTTTCATTTTCATTTTAAGTGGGAGAGCTTGCACAATTGGTGACTGACTAAAAACTTTTTTTCTCCACTGTAGGTCCCATAGAGCACAGTGGCCACCATCATCTTCCTAGACTTGTCCACCCAGCCAAACTGATTGATTGGGGGAAGACGGGCCTTGGCCAGAGAGGTGAGCGAGAACCCGAGGGTCATTCTTATAGAACTTCTGGTAGGGTGTGCAGACAGAAGCCACTCCTTAGTAAAAGCCACATAGCAGCCCACTTGGAGTTTCCAGGGGACTCTCAAACCATAAGAAAACCATGGTCTGATGAAGCCAAAACTGGGCTGAATACCAAGGAAATCAGGCACCACTCATCACCTGACTAATGCAATCAGTACAGTAATGCATGGCGATGGCAGCATCATGATGTGGGGAGGTTTTTCAGCAGCAGGATTGGAGTGACTAGTCCTGATGGAGGGTAAGATGAACACAGTTAAATACACCAAGATCCTTAAAGAAAACCTGCTCTGGACCTCTGGACTAGGGCTAAGGATTATCTTCCAACATGACAATGACCTGAAGCACACAGCCATAAGAACAAAGGAGAGGCTTCAGAGAAAGTCTGTGAATGTTTTGGAGTGGCCCAGCCAGAGTCCAGACCTGAATCCAATAGCAGACCTGAATCCAATACTGAATCTGTGGAGTACCGATGCTCCCACTCCAACCTGACGAAGCTTGCAAGGATGTGCCAAGAGGAATGGGCAAAAATGTTCAAGCTCATGGACACCTTCCACTGTAGTTAAACTGCCTTGCCTTGTAATTGCTAACAAAGGTGCATCAACCAAGTATCAGGCCATGGGTGTGTACTGATACGTAACCCCTAAATAACCTATTTTCGCCAGTAAAATACTGCATATTTTCTAAAAACATGTTTTCACTTTGGTATTGGCAGTTGTGTGTAGATGTTTGAGGCAAAAATGAACTCAATGTATTGTAGAATAAGTCTGCAACATAAAAAAACATAAAAAAGGTGAAAGGGGTGTGCAGACTTTTTGGCTTGACTGCATATTGCCGCTCTATATGCATATCAGCCAGCTTTCTTTAGCTTCCGTGATTGCATGCAAGACACAAGTAATGCACAGTGTTTATAGCTTATACACTGGAGTTGCCACAAACACAAGGACCAATCTCAAATGTCCCTAATGAACATGGTTTGAATTATATTCACAGAAGGTTTAGAATGAATATAGTGACTGCAGTTATCATGAAGTGGGTTTCTGAGCAATTTTACAAAGCAGATCATCTTAATTACAGTAGCCAAGGGAACTGAATGCCTTTGGGGGGAAAAAAACATATATGAATTGTTTTCCATTACAAAACTGTGCCTTTTGAGTTAGAATTCGAGAGCAGAACAACAGCAGGTTTAACCTTGCTGCGGAACAATATTCTTCCCCAAACCAGCACTTCCATCCTCAAATCCTTATCTGAACCTTAAAACAGGGCTGTTCTGATCTGACCTGACATTAGAAGAGCAACACACTGAAATGGCTGCTCAGTTCCCTTCACTGCAAATGTTCCTAAAAGCATATGGCACATTAGCCTCACATAAGGTCGAAACTGCAGAACTGAACTCCTAAAGAGCACCTCGACTTCTCTGCAGCCTGATCTGAGTGCGAAGCCAGGGGCTAAAAGGGCTAGTATTATTCAAACCTTTTCATTAGCAGGACCTACTCCAGTGCCTTTACCTCAGTACAGACTCCTACAAAAAGACTTTTCTCAATGCATTCTTTAAATGAAGAAATCTAAAGTTAAATAAAGAGTGAGGAACTTGGTGCTTTACTGTCCATAAATGTGACAATATTAAAACACTGACACAAAGTTATTTTAGGTATTAAGATATGGCAGATTTAGTTAGATTAAAATGAACTCTCTCGGGTTATAAGGTTGCGTATGTGAGCACTTCTAAAAGACGTTAAAAAATACATAATATACAAACACGTGGTTTAATTCATTTATTACACTTTTATGCAAAATGTTGGGCACTCTTGGCAAAATACACATTTTTTTGTAGCCTGCAAAAAGTCTTTGCAGAAGGCCACTAGTTCTAAGATGCTCTCGCGTTATTTTGCATGCACAGCTTGTCTGAGGTCTGTTTTACACATTTTTTATGATGTTTAGATTAGGAAACCTTTAAAGTGGTCCATGGTGGTTTTTGAGGAACATTGCCCTGTTGTAGAAGCCATTCATTCCTCCACCAGTGAAATACTGCCAATGCCACTGGCAGCAATACAACCCCAAAGCATGCATTCACATCATTGACTGCTGGCAAGGGTTCTTTTTTTAAAGATCCTCCAAAATGTACCTTTGCTAATTGTGGCCAATGATTCTGATTTCCTCAGTGCCCAGAACATGTTGAGGTTTTGTGCAAGCAACGCTTCACAGTGAAACACAGTGCAGCACTATCCTTGATGCAGCTAAACCTTCCTGCAGTTGCTATGGGGTGTTGATTTGCCTTTCTTACCAGCATATGAGCACTTCTTTCTCAGCTTTCTCAGTTTTCCATACTTTATTATGATCACCTCCACAGTTCTCCTGCACTGCAATGTCTTAGAAACAGTCTGAATGCTTGGCTGAGAAAATACAACACAGCTAGCTACCAGGGTTGCAGTATGTTCGCAGAAGATCTCATGATAGAAAAATGATTTGGTTGTGGTAACTGTATATAGCCACATCATTCTGAGTGGATCACACACAAAACATGGCCATTTTAAAATCCTATGTAAGGTCTAGAAGAATGAACACTGTCTTGGCAACTGTTTTTTTTTTTTACAGAGCATAACCAGCTGGTTACTGGGTTGTCATAGCTGTTTCTCAACTACTTGTATCTTTTCCTCATGGTACTTGAGGAAACGTCAAAAAGGCATCAGTGTTGTTGCCACAGCTCATCGAACTTGTCCCGATTCATCGCTCCACCTGACAGCTGCAACAGCACCATCCCTTTTTCTCTTTGCCATTTTACATTTGTGTCATCTTATCGGTTCTATACGTCAAGGAACATGACACAGGAGTTGTCAAACTGGGCAATAAAACACAAAAACGTCTGACTTCCTGTCGTAGGGTGTCACATCGCTGTTCTTCAATTATGTCACACCACTCATGGCGCTCATATTCATACTCAACACTGAAGATTTCTCGGCCTGACCTTAAACAGTCAATCAGCATTTTGGATTTTCGGAAAAAAAAAATTATATATATATATATATATATATATATATATATATATATATATATAAAATATACTATTTAAGGATATGGAATAAGACCCAAGTCATTTGGTGACACATACATTTATACAATTAATTAACTACTGGCTACCAGTTCACATGTTCTCTTGATCCCACACAACAGAGAAGACAGCTACAGCAGAATCTGCAGAACTTGGCCCAAATTAATCCCAACCACGTACTGATGATAAGAATGGGGCGGCCAGAGACAAGACAAGAAGAAACAAATTATTTAATTATTAAAAACATCCTCTCTCTCTATACAGATCTATCAAACTAATTCCCATCCCTTTACTCAGTTGCTGTAAATGGGCTAAGGCCCTAAAGCTGCAGGAGCAAAACATCACTTCAGAAACACACACACACACACTGCTCACAACTAAACACCATAAAGCAAATGACTTCAAACCAATTAGTGTAAGAAAAACAGCAGGATGTGTATCATGAATAACTCATTGAATATGAACATTTTACATAATTACTGTTTTTAATATAAGTATTCTCCTACATATAGAGTCCATCATTATGTACTGAACAGCCTGTGTGGGAAGCGCTTATGTCCTACTGTGCACTATATAATACGTCATTTGACCTAGTGTAATTTAGAGTGGAATAAAGGAAAGGAGCACACTGTAAAGGTTTGGGTACACCAACAGATTGGAGCTCTCAGAATGAATACATAAATTCGCTTTTAATAATTAGCTTTTCAGTAGAGATGGAAGCTTAAATATGTGATTGGTGATCTGCCGATAACTTGATTTGAGAGCTGGTCATATCATATTTATAGTTTTTGGAAGTCGCCTCAGCTCTGATTTTTTCAGTCAACCGCTAGATGGGAACACGGCTCTCATTCACAGCTGCAAAAACCCATTTTGCCTCATGGGGGAAGAGTAAAAACTTTGAACACCACTAACCAGATACCACTATCTAGAGTACATGACTCAGTCCAGTTCAGTGAGTATTAGTAGAGCTAGCAAACACTACACAGGGCAGCTCTGCACCATGTTGCAGAACTGAAAAGCAAACGTGTGAATGTGGCATCCAGCCCCGCCCTCAATCGGTGCTAGCCAACCGTGCAGAATCGGCCCCAAAACAGAGTTGGACAGTTGAACAGTGCTTCTACTTTTTAGGTCTATGGCTTGTTCACAATCTTAGTTAGGAAAGGTTAGGTGACGCAAATGTCAGAGCTTCCTCTAAGCAGCTGCACAGCACTGCACTGCAAATTAGCAAAGACCACAAAGGAGAAGGCAAGATAAAGGTACAATAGCAAAGCATTTTCAGGTAGCTGTTTAAAAATGAAAAATCATCAGTCCATAATGTAGAAATGACAGTTAACAGGAACGTGGAGGTCAAGTTGAGAAGTTCTGAGAGAACTGCTCGTAGAATTGCTAGAAGGGCAAATAATCTCCAACACATCTCCAACTGTTGAACACAGCGATGGATCAATTTTGTTTTTGGCTTGATTTGCCAATTATCAGCACATCATCATCACAACTAAGATCAGGATAATGATCCTAAACACACCTCAAAATCCACAACGGACTACCTCAAGAGGCAAAAGCTGAAGGTTTTACCATGGCCCTCACAGTCCCCTGAAAAGACTGAAAATCTGTGGAGAGACCTTAAAAAAAAGGAGTGCATGCAAGTCAGCCCAGTAATCTCACAGAACTAGAAGCATTTTGCAAGAAATAATGGGCAAAAATCCCCCAAACAGAAACTGAAAGATTCTTAGCTGGCTACAAACAGCATTTACTAGCCAAGACACTTCACAAAGGGGGTGTTATTAAGCACTGACCAAGTAGTATCCCCAAACATTTGCCTCAGGTCCTTTGCCTTTATATAACTATATATATTTTTTTTTTATCGTAAAAGAGGAGGGAAAGAAATCTTGTGTGACTTTATTTCATATGTTTTGAAAATCATGCCACAGCATGTTTTACTGTTTAACTGTGTAGGCCTGACCTGTGCTTTCCACCAAAATAACAAGAACCGATCAGGACACATATCAAACTGTGCTACTCACTGTGGTACTGCATTCAAACTTTAGCAATCACAAACAAATAGCCGTGTCCCTGTTGCCAACCAGTTTGTTGTTATTAATCTGTGTGTATATTTTGTGCCCTTTACTCATCTTGTCTGGCAAGTTAGAAGAGTATACATGATCAAGTATATAGGGTTTACAAGTAGAATTTAACTATTGGTGCTCAGACCAAGAAGAGGAAACATCTGTGAGACAAACCACTGACCCGTTTTTAAAAGATCTGGCAAATTACAGACTGTGTCAAACTTATTTACAGTATGATATTGGAAGAAGGCATGTAAGGACTTCGGTGTTGACAGGTTTAGCCAGGTAGACAGGTGTTAATGCAGAAGAATTAGCTAACAGCTAATGTAATAGACCTGTAGATCATTTATATAGTAGCAAAATCAGAATGTAAACACCCCAGCCAGAAGCAATCGTGGTTGAATAAACCCCATATGTGGGTAAAAGAACAAATAGGATACATTTGTAGGGTCTAGTCAGTTGGGGAACCCTTACACTGACAAAATCCATGTTTACCAAATTCAACCAGGTGTAGCAACTGGAGCTGAGAAAACACAGAAGTCTGGAACCACCATTTTCACTTCCTTTACAGACACAAATATGCTAAATATTTTGCAGACTTTTAGGCAACTATAGAGCAACATCTTACTAATATATCGATTCCACCACATCTACCACACCAGCTGTAGGCATCTGAGCAGCTGTGTTGTGACAGCTCGCTAGCAAGGAAACCCTGCCTTTACTACGCTAGCTAGCGAGCGAGCGAGCTAGCGCCTAAGCTAACGCCGCTGGCTACCGTTAACGTTTTCTTGGGCTGTTAGGATGTTTCTTTTTTAAAACGCCAGTCCTCAGCTAGATAACCAAGCTCGCTGTTAGCTAATTAAAAAGCTTGCTGGGCACATAACGACACAAGCCAACTCTTGACACAGGCTGTGCTGTCCTAGCTTCTCGTGCTAGCTGCTACTCGACTGCAGCTCTTCCCGTGCTCTGTCAGTGTTCTAACGTTACTCACTTCGGCTGCTATGGAGGTCTGACAGCAGTGGAGAAAGTGTGAAAAGCCCTTTTCGGTTTCGCGGAGGATTTTGTGGGAGTTAATCCGTCTTTACTTTCTTCGTTGAAAACAACACATGAAGTTCCGCGTCTACAGAAGCCACACACACACACATACATACATACACACACTTTCCCAGTAAACGTCGAGCAGTCAGGAGTCTCCTCCGCTGCTCCTCCCCTCAGAGCGGCTGTGCTGGAGGAACGGAGCGTCAACGGTCAGGCTAGTACACGGACAAGTCAGTGTGATCCTTCAGATTTTTTAAAATCTGACATTTGGAGATACATTTTTAAATATAGTATACATTTAAATAAAAGAAAATTGAATCAGATAAATAAATAATTATAAATAAATGAAGCTACACTGGGAAAACTACTTTTTTTTTGGTGTCAACTAACATAATGAGGCACCCCGGGTAAAAGGGTAGGAGTGTGTTAATGAACCGTAATAAGACATACACATTTACTCATTTACCAAATCTAATAAATAGCCTTAATATGTCCAAATCAACACCTTTCATTTCAGCTTGAGTTTCTCACAAGTCAACTAATAAATACACTTTAGATATTTCTTAATAATAAGTTTTACTTTACCGCTTTTTACATTACGTTTTTAGTTTTATGCCACTGTAATAAAAAAAAATACTACCAAATACATTCATAAAATTAAAAAGTCACATAAGGTCCAACTGGTTCGTGTTTATTTACCTATATTTGCGTTCAGGTGGGCTGTGGCGAATCGGCTGTGGAGGGAAGCAGTTTGACCAATGGCTGCATGGAGATGCAGGTACATGTACGCCAATGGTGGCAGTGAGAAGGCGGGGCTTAAACAGAAAGCTGCAAAGATCCGCAGCTGTAAAAAACATGACATGAAATACATGCGACATCTGACTTTTTACACAATTTAGAAACCCCTTCCAGACGCATTTGTCACGTCTGGTCCTATTGTTTAGACAAATTGCCGCAAGGAAACTCTGATTAGCTGCTAGCTGGGGTTTTCATGGTTAATTTGTGCGTTTGTACCTGTGCTTTTGTCCTGTAAATGTGCGGAGCATGCCTGCTGTTCTTTTAGGGGCCGTTTCAGCACATTAGGCACATGTTCTGGTAGTTATAGTTTACATGAAACTTCTTGTAGTCAGAACATAGCCTGTGTGTGGTCAGTTAAGCTCAGTGAGTCGTCCCTGGTAAATTATTGCACCCTTTGGTTTTCTGCCTGGCTTCACAATAAAAGAGCTAATTGCTTTCCAAGCAAGATACTTCTTGTGTTCCTTTCCTCCATGTCAAAGATAAAAGGCACTGACATGGTCCTATTAAGCTTACAGTAGTCTAGACGTAATGATTGCTTTTAGCTGGCTGGGCTACTTTTAGAATGAGGCACAATACAGGACAGCTAATTTAGAACAGTGTTCATTTGCATATGTTAGTCTTAAAGGCACATAAACTAAATCAGTCAGGGCTGGGTCTCCCTATTTATGTTAGCAAAATATTGTATTTATATGGTCGAGAGAGCCTCACTCTGAACACTCTCTCTACCAGTTCAGACAGAGACTCTCCAGCACATGGCTCTGTTTGTGTCTTGTCTGTTCAAGCCCCTCCTGTTCATTAGTGTTCCTACCTGTGCCTCCTCTGTAGCCACGCCCCTTGTTAGCCCCAGGTGTTCCTCGTTGTCTCACTGTATGGATACCCCTTTGTTTGAGCAATCCCTTGTCTGGTCTTGTACATGTTAACACACGTGTGTTTCTATGGTGATTTTATGGGTTGTTGTTTGATTCCTGTGTTGTTTGAGTTTGATTTCAGTAGTCTTAGTACTTGTTAGTACTAGTACTGTTTCTGTTTATTTCCTTTTGCTCATCTTATATTTAATCTTATATTTGCTTAATCAGTTTGTTCTGTTTGTTTAGTTTGTTAATTGTAGTATTTGGATTATTTTCCCCTGTCTGTGTTCATTTGTAGTCTGTTTGCCTTGTTTGGTTTTCCTTGTTTTAATAAAACTCCAAGCAACATTGGAAGGTTGTCACATAAAAATTACTGTTGTTTTAGTACATAAAAACACACAAATACACTGACAAACCTATCCATGCTACTAACTGAATTAAGTTGACTTAAATAGTATAAATAGTTGGGGTCACTTAAGGGGATTACATTAAACAAACTTGAAAATAAATAGTTGAGATCTGCACTCAGTTTGTATGTGTAGAATCAGGTTTTGGTTGTAACACAGATGCGCATATGATCCGTTTAAAAATTCATGATTTAACTGTAAAACATACAAAGGGCTAGTGCTTATATAACTGATAACATTGTGCTCTCCCTTGCTTGTATTGTCTTTCTCTCTTGCTCTCTTTTCATTTTCTAGATGTTTAAACAGTGCTGTGAGTATTTAATTACATTCAGCCATGACCACATTGGTGACATCAGTTACCATTGTTGGATGAGTAGTTCTGAATCATAAAAGCCAGGGGAGCTGCCAGGGATTTTCAAGGCCCCATGAAAATATATTACACTGTGCCCCACTACTTTCACAGTTCGGTCAAAAGATCAGTTAATACATTTTTAGGGCCCCTGTCAGTGGCAGGCCCTTAGAATCGTCCTAATTTCCCCCCACACGGCACCCCTAATAAAAGTCACCCCAGCTCATCCTAAAGGTATCAAATAGAGTTGCATCACTCTAGAGAATGCTGTTCCACAGCCCATTGCTGGTATTAAGGCCTGTATGGATCCTTTGTGGCTGCTGAATGACTATCTGGCAACACTGAGGGTGGGACTTGACCCAACCATAATTCAACCAGAACCAGAACTAGTAGTGTTGCCACATATGTTCCTCAATCACAGTGTAAAAGCTCTTCATCATCACATGCACTAATCATCTTCCGCGGGTTTACAGTACTGGTGTTATTTCAGCAACAAAGGGGTTACAAATAAAAGGAAACGTTCAATGAGGGTTTTCCTTTCTCAGTGGTATCTAGTATAGCTAAGCAAGCTCTTCTATTGGTTAGGACTCTCCTAGTGCTAGAACTGAAGCCTAATGTGTCAGATTAAACACCAGCATAATGAAGACATCACAAAAGGATAGTGAGCTGCACAGAGCTCATGTGAAGACTCCTAAACGTCTTTTCAGCCACTTGAAAGAAAGAAAGAAATTTTCACTTTCAGTCAAAACCACATGTAGGAAATAAGTCCTCACATATTCATCTTTGCACCATCCAGTTTAAGCCAAAATATGATGTTTTGACGTATTTTTAACAGCATAGTGCTGGGTGGGTAGTGTGTGTGTGTGTGTGTGGGGGGGGGGTGTTAGATTTGGGCTACCATAGTAGTATGTACCTAAAGTGTTTAATCAGGACACCATAAAGCCCAGGCCTAGTTTTCAATACTGTGCTTTTGTGGAAACGGCAAACTGAAAATGGATCATATATGGATATATATATATATATATATATATATATAGACTACTGTTTAGTACATCAGTGGGGATGTTCTTTTTGGATGTGTGTTTGGGCATGCCAAGGGCTGACTCTACTCAGTTTGAGACTCATTTGGCAGCCATTCCCCAGCTTTTGACATCACATTTTTATCACATCATCGCACAGAGCATGCAACCCAGCACCATCCCTGTACTTTCGCAACTTTGCCTCTTTGCCAAAAACCCAAAAAAGATGAGCGGAAAATAAGCTCTTTCCTTGGAAGCGTTCTCTCCGAGCAAGCCCGTAAACCTTTCTCGCGCACTCGCCTGCTCTGACCCCCTAGTTGAGATGTAATTGGTATAGTTGTGTTATCTCATGCACCCCTACTAAAATAGATCGGCTTTGGCAAATTTCCTTGCAGATCAACCGAGTGTGAAACAGGATCTGAGCAGGCCTGGGTGAACTGCAACAAGCTTTGCTGTCCTGTCCCTCCAAACCATATCCTTTAAACCCTCTCAGAAGCTAAGTGAGCTGCTGGAGATGAATAGGGGCCTATAAATGAATCCGTGGAACACTCAGCTTTGGTTGTAAGTACTGAGCTGCTTCGCCTGTTGCAGTAAAACACACTGTTCCATCTAAGAGCATATCTGAAGAGAAAGCACAGGGGGCATGTTTCACAGCAGTTAGCCAGATCGCGTCTGTTAGACAACCCTTAGCTTTGTGATATCCAGCTTTATGAGTGATCTTGCGTTGTGAATATACTCCCTGGTCAGGAATAACACACTCCATTTTCCCAGGTGAATATTAATTGGGAACACTGACAGCATGTTTAATTGCTTTCCTCTGTGCAGGGAACGCTTGAATTGCATTGACACGAGGGGTTATTCCAACGATACAAGCATACCCCCTGGGAACGGCTCTAATGTGATGTAAGAGGAGTGAGTTTTTGGAGTTAGGGTTCATGCACCAGAGCTCAGGCAGTTTTTCTGGTGATGCTGTTGCATTGTGCAGAGCTGTCAACTCTGGGGGATAAACAAAACTCTGCTCATTAAAGTTGGTTTCATTATGAAATGTCTGGAATTACATGTATTTAATGTATTTAGAGCAGGTTTATATAACCTTATGTGCATTCAGTCTTGTACAGTTTGACCATATAAGTGTCTTTCATCAGCTAAGATATCATTTCTTCATTATTTCGGTAAATATATTACACAGTGCCCCATCAGTTAATACATTTTTATGGCCCCTGTCAGTGGCAGGCCCTTAGAATCACCCTAATTTTCCCCCACACGGCACCCCGAATAAAAGCCACCCCTCACCCCTAAAGGTATCGGATGGAGTTGCATCACTCCAGAGAAAGCTGTTCCACAGCCCATCGCTGGTATTAAGGCCTGTAGGGATCCTTTGTGGACTTGACCCACCCTCAGGGTTGCCAGACAAAACTCTGCTCATTAAAGTTGGTTTCATTTTGAAATGTCTGGAATTACATGTATTTAATGTATTTGGAGCAAGTTTATATGAACTTATGTGCATTCGGCCATGTACAGTTTGACCATATAAGTGTCTTTTATTAGCTAAGATACCATTTTTTTCTACAGCCTTTTAGCCTTGCTGAAAAAACAACAACAAGCCCAGCATAGAGTAAGATTTTTGATTGAAGGTTTTGCTGTTCTACAACCTGACCAAGCTAGACAACCAGCATGACCAGCATGACTAGCATGACCATGTCGGCTGACCAGCATGACCACCTGACCACCATCACCACATTATCGGACCAGCTTAAACCATTAAAAATCAATTGTCAGCAAAAGCTTGTCTTAAGCTGGATTTTCCAGCAGGGAATGTTACTTAAATTATGTAATTAAGTCTTATAATATAATTACACATTTGCCTTTGATATACACATGGAAAAGATTACACTATTGATCATATATAAAGCAAAGAAGCATTAATGCAGTTGTGCATCTTTGTTTTTAATATGATAAATGCTGAATGTCAGTCAGTTCTTGTCCTACTGCAAGCCAGTGAAGGAGGCGAGGGCATTTCTGAAATAAGTGTTTTTGTCTTTTGGAAATTCTCTTCACTGCAGTTTGACTCTTCTGGAGGTCTTAGCTTGCTGCATATTGTAGTGTTTTTTATACTGTAACACACCCACCTTGACTGAGGAGGCTTGTTAATTAGCTGGTTAGCTGTGATGGTTGTGCTGGGAACAAGGAAAACATTAAAATGTGCAGGACAGGTGGGCCTCCAGGGGCCTGTTTCACAAAGCAGGATTTCTTCTATAGCCAGCTTATTTTAAGCTTAGTTGGATCTTATCCTGGATCATCTGTCTGTCTCATTATGGGGAATCAGCAGTTAATCCAAAGTAAACTTGCCGTACCTGAGTAAAATATTACAACAGTTTTCTAGGCCTATAAAAATCTGCATGAGGCTCAAAAGAGGCCCACGGTAATCAAAAAGAGATCTTAAGTCATTAAGGAAAAATATTTAATAGGACACAAATAAATAACCAGCACAAAAACATCTTGTAAAACCTCTAAAAAAGGACTGGATATATGAACTAAATTAGTTTTTTAAGACATCAAATTTCCATTACACTAAATCATTTAAATAATAAAATAAACATTACACTTATATCATTAATGAACCCATAGCCATGTTAGCTCTGCAGTTCACAAAAAAACAAGCCAGCTGCAAATCTTTCTTCAGTCCCTCGGGCCATACAGTATATAGTGAATCCTTTTAGTCTCACATTGTAGCAGTTTCTCTTCCATGAAGAAATGTAATTTCCAATAGAAATGTAAAAAGATTTCATCCCAGGTCATTTCGAATCATTTCATGTTGTATATTTTTGAATATCTAAAGAATATCTGTGCAAGATTTATGTAAAAAAAAAAAAAACAAAAGATGACAGCAACCATAAATAAATGAGATTTTGCCCATTAACACCATTCCCACACACCGTCTGAAACATCCCATTTGATTGGCAACAACAACATCCCTTGAGTCGATATTAGTCTAAAACCGGAGGGGCCTGAGAACAAATAGCATTTCTTAATTAACTTTCACTCATTAAGTCATTTGAACACATTCAATAGCTATTCATTTATCTACTTTTTTATATCTGCTGTGGATCCCGCTGAGCCCCTTTTGGCCTTGAGGCCTCTTGAAACCCCTGGCAGTCAATGGTCCCTGGGCACTGGCCTGGTTCATAACCCAGCCTCAGGTCCACCTCCATGAGAAACTCACCCTAATTTGCCCAACAGCTGTTTATGATCTGAAATCCTAAATTTAACCCACCCTTGAGCAGATTACGTGTGTAGCATAAGCTGTCATGGTAATTTAACACAGTATAAGGTTCATTGATAGGAAAAAATCAATGCCTATGTGTCAGTCACACATTACCTTCTTTAGTGCATAAATACCCAAACCAATCATGTGACAAATAATGAAGATGAATGAATCATTCTACAGAAATAAAGAAAATGCTTTTGTAGTGCAGTGCTAAAGCTGATAATGAAGGTAGAATGATAATACAGTATATTAACAACACAAAACACCAAGTACATAATGCATACTGACACCAAACAACATAAGACCACACCTTAGACAAGACTAACAGCCTGATGAGGCCAGAGAAAGGAACACTGGAACCAAAGGGCTACTGATACAAATGACAAGATGAACCATGACAGGAGAACCCCCCTCTAAAATGCAGATCTTGGGGTGTGGAAAATGTGCCACCAATGCAAGGGGTGGAAGCCAGGGTGAAGAAGGGGCCCAGGACTGAGAACTAAACAGATTATTGAACATAGAATTGAACACACCGCACATTGGACTGATGAAGCACAGGAATAAGAATTGGGCAAGAGACTGTCACAGGGACAAAGATGGACAGGTATGGGGGCTGAGACAGAGGCTGAGACAGGGACAAAACAAAACTGTGGGCTTGTACAAGACTAGGGTACTGGGAGCTAGACTGAGTGGACAACAAGGTGGCTAGCCTAGTAGGAAACAGAGGCAACAAGAATGCAAGGTTAGCAGAGTCTGGGCAACTAGAAAATCAGCTGCTTGGATGGCCAATAGGACAGCTGGCCTAAAAGCCACCAGTTGGGTGTGAATTCTGGGTCGTTGGCAGGGCAGTAGGGTACTTCCTAGTACTATCTGGAGCACTGGCTGTTGCTGTGGAACCTGAATCAGGGCGAGTGGCAGGGCTGGAGCCCAGGTCTGCAACAAAGGATGTCCAGTTTGGAGAGGGAGACTGAGACACTAGCCATCAATTCAATAATAGGATGCTTGCACAGGAGGAGTGGCTGTGACCACTGGTGCTGAAGCTGCAGCGTCAGGTGCTGGTGGGCGGACCTCTCCAGAACACTGTGTGGAACACTGGTTTGCAGGTGCTCTCCAGAGAACATGGCAACATCCTGAAGCTTGATGCTGGCGTCCTTATGCTCTCCAGAGCACTGAGTGGTACCATGGGACTGGTGGGCCTCAGGTGTCCTTTGGAGCACTGTGTGGTGCCTTGGGGCTTGGTGCCGGCTCAGTAGGGCTCTCTGGAGCATGAAGTGGCACTGAGGGATATTAGTGCTAGCTTGCAGGTGCTCTCCAGATGGCAGTGGCATGGGACCCAGAACCTCAGCAGTGAGCACAGTTGGGGCTGAGCAGATATCCTCCTGCAGAGACGTGGGATTTCATTTTTCTTCACCACCACAGGTCTTAATTCTACAGCTTCTCCGACTACTACAGGAATTGTTAACCTTGATGGATGTATCCTGAGCCCTTTGGCACCCTAAACATGTTCCTCCCGTGGTTTAGAGGGTGCATTGGACGCATTGATGGTTGTGATTTTGGTTGAATGAATGAATTTTTCTTAGGGTTCGCATAATCTTGCCGCATCCATGTTGTCGGGCTGGTGTATGGACTAAGGGGAGGGTGTACAGAAGATGGGTGGAAATGGGAAGCTAAACAAAAAACATTAATGCCAAAAAACAAAAAACAATAAATCACTAAAACATAGGAAAATCTGCTATGTCATTCCTCCTCATGTTTCATATGATTGGCTGTTGGGCCTGAATGCATGCATAATCATAGAATAGAGTATTTATCTGAAGATGACAGGGAAAATTGTTAACTGCTACTTGTTAACTGCCACTTTGTCTGAGTTACAGGTCTGCTGGGCCAGATTCATAAAGTACCAGCGGATTTATGGTGACATTAAAAGCAAATAGCATTGCGCTAACTCATTCGTAAATGAGAATTATTGGCAGTTTTACTGGTGATTGTACTGTTTTACCAAATTACCGTTTCTCTGCGATCTGGCCCGTCCACTCTTTCCCTTCATTTGCATATGCAATTAACGATTCATTAATCACATCGTCATGCAAAATCTGTGTGGATGAACCTGACAGTAAGTATATTGTTAAGAAGATAAAATGGATTTCGTCATTTTTAAAAGCTTATAAACATGCATGATTTTACAGGTTAATCATGATGCTGGTGATTCATGCCGGTGATTGCGCCTAATTTAAAGACTCATTCTGACATGTTGCTCATTTACACTTTTAAAAATAAATCAGTGTCATTGAACCACAAAGAACCACTTTACTAAAAAAAACATGTTTGTAAAAGATATGTGTGTGCAAAGATCCTTTGAATTGGTAATGAACCTTGACATCTTATTTTACAAACCAAAATTGTTTATTTTGTCCTTCAAAGAAGTCCTTCGGTTTCTGTTATTAGACTACTCATATTCATCAGCTTAGTAACATGTCGATAATTTGGCTGTCACAGAGGTCACATGCAAAAAAATGGCCTAGAAGGTTTAGAACGCTAAGCACCAGAATTATTTTGTGACACACTGAGGAAGTGTGGAAAGAATTGTCTCAGAAATCTCTCAAAGGGGCCATTTCCTTTCTCCACATTACAGTTTTAGCTGTTGAAAGGCTTTTGCTGTGAATTTTAAGGTTATTAATAAAATAGAGTCGAGTTTGTTCATTGTCCATGTACTGAACTCTCGTTATTCAACTATGCCAAGATCGATGACTATAGAAAACATCTGCCATTTCCTTCTGTTCCCTAGAAACAAAGTCAAAACTGAGTATCCATAGTACCCAGAGTCTGTGCAATAGAGCCTATTCATTTGGTAGACCCGCCTCGTTCTTCTAAACCAAGCATGCCTGAGCACTGCTTTCAGTGAGCTTACAGCGCAGAAGCAGAGCACATTTCCCCCCTGGATTCCCAGTAAGTGGAAAGTTGTAAAAGTGCAGCTCATGCAAGTTCCAATAGAACTCTCCTTGTATTGATGCTCCATGTAATGAACAGAAAGGTGTGCAATGCAGGTCCTGCAGACGATCACTTAATTCCTAAGTGTAACCATGCCTTCTTACGATATAGCAGGAAAATTAAAAATGTTCTGATATTAGCACAAGGAAAAGTAACCTTTGGAATTAGACACTGGAGATACAGTTTAGAGAAGAAAAATCTGATGGAAAATGGGCTGTTTCGTCACTGAAATGGGGGGATGTGCGGAGCGACACAGCTACACAGCTACACATATAAGCCGCAGAGGCGCTAGACCTGTGTTTGCTTCACTTTTGAAAGACTTTGTGCAGTCCATGATTTCTACAGTCAGTATCCATGATAAATACAGTTTTCCATTCTAGGGCCCCTATCACATGGCACTGAGACAATTCGTAACGCAATGCAAATGTATGTTGCGTTTTTGAGGATTGCCTCAAGGGGCACTACCACAACAACCTGCACATTCAGTCTGAGTCAGTATGGGCCCTAGAGGTTAAGGGTTCCACCGCTCCACCAAGCCTTAATAGACCGTACATGACGTGCTATTGAAATAGCAATCCGCATCTGGCTCTTAAAGGGAATGGCATGTGACACGCTGATTGGTTTATTGCATGTTACGCCCAAAACACACCCATAATTATTTACTACATGCTTTTTGCACATGTCCAGCCACGCAAGGCGTAGTATTCCTGGCTGTAGCTCCATTTCTCGCGGCTTTACAATGGCTCAAAAATCCAGGCTCAGTCTCCAGGCTGGCTATACAATATTGACATCATACTCTAATATTGTGGCAAGCTTATGTGGACATGAATGTATGGATGTTTAATTAGCATGTGATGAACATATTGTGGTAATTGGGTTGTGGCTAACACAATGGTGTTTGTAATCCAGCAGAGCGTGGCCTGTCTCCAGCATGACCACAACATGGTCATTAGTGAGGCAGTCAAACTGCTCTTAATGAATATCCACTGGCCATAGGGTCCTTTATGTTCA
The DNA here is from genome assembly GCF_030463535.1 of Salminus brasiliensis. NCBI lineage: Eukaryota > Metazoa > Chordata > Actinopteri > Characiformes > Bryconidae > Salminus > Salminus brasiliensis. The sequence goes on along the minus strand of NC_132881.1, from coordinate 22,400,161 downwards.
TCAAGCATGAAAAGATCATAACATTTCTTTTATTAGTTCAAATAGTAGACAAACACAGCAGACACACTATATCTAATTAAAAACCACTCCATTGATGTTTATGCCCATGGTTAGAAAACATGAGGAACAGAGCTTTAAAAAAGTACATTTTTATAGATTGGGCATGGTGATGAAACAGGATAGCATTACTGTGAACCAGCCAGATATTTATAAGAACCAAAAAACAATTCACATCTCATGAAGTGGATTAACCACAACCAGAAAAATTCAATCACAGCTTCACCTGCAAATCTCTTTGCCATTTTATTCAGTGAGGGTTGGTCTGTAGGCCAAAAGGTCAAGACCATATTCAAGGAAATTAATTATAAAATAAATTGTAAATGTAAATGTAAATCATAGTTTTACTCTGAAGTTGTATTTTCCAGCCCTTTCCTGGCTGGACTTGAGGTCGAGGTCACTTGAGGTCACCCAACCCTACCTCACATTTCCTAATACTGCATCTCAGTTTTGTTAACATTCATAGACATGCCCTCATTGTCCCCACTAGCTAAGACTCTTCCTCTGAGTCCTATACACAATATGTCTAAGCCTTCGACTTTCTAGTTCTGAATATCTGTAGCATCACAAGGTTCAAACTCAGTTTCTTGATATGCACATAGACACTTAGACAGTTGCACCACTTGGAAGCCTGCAACTTTACCAGTGAACTTTAAATGTTGTTGTCTAAAAATGTTTAATACTCTGTATAAAATGGTTGTTAAACTGATTATAAATCAAACTTACCTTCTGAGTAAGTGACCAGTCTTACATTCTGCTACATTTTTATTTAAAGTTCAGTTTATTAAAACTCTAAATGTTCTTCAGTTATTAACTTTTTTTTTTTTTGTTGAAACACCAATGCATGATTCACAAGGTGAGCAATAAACATACTTTTTTACACTTTCTTTTTTTAACTTTAGAAAGCATTTGTTATTTCTGATTATAGAGGTGTGTTGAAACAATGCATTTAGCTTCCATTTGAAACCTTACAGGCAAGTTGAATCTTGCCCAAGTTTCCAACTGGGAATTTAAACAGGTGACCGTTCAGCTGTAATCCTGAACTGATGTATTGTCCTGACTGTATTGTATTGTATTGTATTGCATGGGCAGTTATGTCTTGGCTTCTTAGTGGACAATGGAATACGGCATAATACTGCTTTCAGAAGATCCTGCTTACAGGTTTAGAAGTCATACGTTATGTTAGAGGTCATAATTCAGTTCAATTCAATTCAACTTCATTGTCATTATACTAATACAGGGCCGTACAGTACAGCGAAACACTGCTGGACTACGTCTCGGGTGCAGAATAGGTAAGACCATGATGCAATAGTGCAAGGACAAAAGACAAATCACAAGACAGGCTGCAAAGACAATAAGTACAAAAGACAATAAATACAGTAAATACAAAAATATACAAATACAAATATGTGCATATGATTAAGTGATTAAGGTCCAAACCATGTTACTGTACTACTTAGTTACTATACTAACCAAGTTACCATACTAATAGTAAAATGATAGGATCTTGTTGTAGGACATACTTGTTGTTGAAACTAACAATAGTTTTTTTATGTGACTTTAATAAATAACATTTATTTTGTCTTAGTGCAGCAAAGTGTAGAGCAGAGATTCAGCCTTATGTTCAGCCTTTTTTTAATCCTTTGAATCTAACAAAAAATACAAGAAAGCTATTTAAGAGAGCTATTCCAAAACAAGCATTTGCTTAACCAGCTCCTGTGTCTCTGCTGAATAGCAGAAACACCATCTGTTTACAAAACAGACTGTCTACATCTATGATTTATTCAAAGCTACTGTAGACGCAACCGCCATCGGCCTCCACCATGACATGTCCCGTCCACCCCATCCAGCTCAGGCGCTCATAGAACAATCTGAGGTCTAGTAGTTCTAGTACTTACGACATAGTGGAAGTGTTTATTTCATAAATGCTACATTTACATTTACAGCGTTTATCTGATACTCTTATCCAGACAGATTTACATTTTAGGCTTGTTAGGTTGGCTAATGTAGTGTTAGGTAGTGTTAGTACCATTTTGGAGATACATATTTTTGTAGGCCCCATCCAGATACCTTAGTAATGTGGTCCTGGAGTACCCCTCCTCTGCATATGTTAGTCTTTTCCCTGAAACAAGTGCAATACGTACACCTGCACTGTACCACTTTTCCATCTTTCCCACATACCGTCAACATTGCAATCACAAATGATTAATGGAGACTTTTCAGTCTGTCAAATTGCATTTATAAAACCTTTCCGCTGTTATTGCTTGTTGATGATGTGCTGCGTGAAATCCATAAATCTATCAAATCGCTCAGTGCTCTCCATCTTTCTCATAACTGTAGGAAATTGGAGGCCTCTCTGAGCAGCCCACAGCCCAAAGCGGGAGCCTCAGTAATGCCCTCAATTTACCATAGAGCTTGTGCTTTTTGAAACGTCTGCTGGCAAACTTGCCATTCATCTCGCAACACACCCACTGCTTGACCTGGATGGTCGCGTTGGCTGCATGCGTGTTTGCCACTCCTAGTTTGGGATTTCGTCTCATTTTCTTCTGCTGGGAGACACACAGTTGGGATAAGGGAATAGCGTCAGAATTTCTGTGTCCTGCAGGTTTCAACAGAGAACTTTTATACTGCAAGTCATTTCTGTAGAGAAGGAGGGTCAGGAGAAAAGTCATGGTGGTGAAACTGTATTAAACAGTGTGAAAGCGGAAGGGATTGCTAAGCTGCAGGGTTGCTACAGCAACTACAACACTGAGCTGTTTTCATTATGTGCATGATTCACTCGCTGGTTCTTTCCCCTGCGGGGCGGCCAGATTTGCTATTTTCCCAGTGGATTTTTGAGTTACTTTATATGTACCGCAGCACTGAAAAGATTTGATACTTTAATTTCAAAGTGGAATGTTTCTTAAGTGAATATTGATTCTGCTGTGGAATATCTGGCAACCTAAGGACAGAAACGCACATACAGTGATGAAAGCGGCAGAACGGAAGAGTTGATGAGCTTTAGGTCATGCCCTGACCATTCTAAAAATGGTCTTAAAAGGTCTTGACAATAGACACCATTTATACCTTGTCACTTCATGTGACTAGTATCTGGATTTTTATTTTACATTACATTACATATTATACAATAATGACAGTATTATTCATATTATTTCAGAACACACATAGACAAATGGCCTTCTTATTTTCTGTCTGTATGATGCTCATAATAAATTGAGACAACAGCGTAGTGTAGAACGATCAGTATCTCTTTATCTCTTAGATTTGGAGGAACTAAACTACAAATGGTAAAAACAGGCCTAAGCTGAACCTGAACTAACTGTTAAACTAACTAATAAACAAAGAAAACTGCCACTATCTGCCACTAGTATAAACTAACAAAATGAAAAGGAACTTAAAGTTCGGAATCATTTTGATGCTAGGGAAAATTACGTCTCTGTCATCGCCACTCTGGGCCAGAATTCCGACTACTGTACTATGTAACTTTGGTGGAGCATGCACAAGACCAATTGCGATCATAATAATGTGAACTCTTGTAATATTAGTGATATAGTGTGACAGTCCACATGTCTTTTTCATTTCAAATGCATGTCTCAGCTTGTGTAAAGTGTGTCCTTGGGGGGAGCTTAAGCCGTGATTTTCTGCTTTACTGCACTGGAGTAAAAGTGAATTACACTTCCCAACTGTAGGTGGATTGGGGAAGCCCAGTAGCAAAGAATATAAATTTTTGCATAAAGCTGCTTTAAAGGATGCACAATATAATATACTGCATATACCAAGTTCCTAGGTATATATGTCCTCTGGAGGCCATTTAATAGTGCTTATTGACTTTATCCTCACCTAGAAGAGGAAAGAATTAGCCAAATATTTGCGATTGCTAAAACTACCCAAAAGATATGAGAATGCCCCACTGAAAATGGATACAGGCCAAACTCAAGCAAACAAACATTACTCAGCACTGCCCCCAAAATATGTTACTGCACCAGTTGCGATATACTTTTTGCTTGCATATGATGCAGAACCTATTATATCACTTTACTTACATTTTAGGCTTACATTTAAAGGGGCAAAATCATTAGTTTTCAGTTCCTATTTATGTTAAGCTTCTGTCCATCAATAATGCAAAGTAAATGTTGACCTGCCTGGGCATTGGCCGTTCAGTTAGGGGTAGTGCAAGTGATTCACACAACACCCTTTTACTGAGCATTGGGATTGGTTTGTTTGCAGAGTGCTTGGCTTGCACAATAAGGAAGGTCCTATAATGCATTGTAAACTGCAACAAGCCCATTTTTACAGCTGAGCGGGGCAGTAAAATTAGAAGAGAAAGACAGCGAAATAGGACACCCATTTAGATGCATTTTACATGCTCTACAAAACACATTAACCATCCAAACAATGGTGTTGATGGATGGGCAAGTGTGTATGCCTGTGGGCATGTTTTGTATGTAGATGAATATAAAATGATGGTCTCGGGTTGCATGTACCACCATGTGGTGTGCGGGGGTGTGCAGACACAGGTAACACAGGTTCAGGTGTCTGCTTATCTCATCTGGACTCTGACGTTCTGTACACTGCCAGGGTGTATCCTGAAGGCCTTCCTTTTTGATTTCAAACAGATAAAAGTCCATCTGTTGCCGACTAATCCATGAAAGCCTGCTTATCTTGGTGTGCGATACAAACACACTTACTGCTAACTAATGGCAACATTTATTGGTCATTATATCAGAAACACCTACCATATATGTGACCCAATCAGCACACAATAGAAGTCATTCTCAGGAAATTGATTTTCTGATTTATTGTGGAACAACAACATTGACAGAAAATCAAGAGTAGGAACTGTGTACCGAGCCAAATGATTGGATTAATGAATGATTAGAGGTAATAGTGAAAGGCATCCTAAGACATGGGACATTTCTACTCGCAAACTAGGAAATATGTTCTTAGGGACAGGACAGGAGGGTTAACTTTGACTGCCGGGGGTAAATTCATCACAATTCATCATCAACCCCTTTCACAAGTGGACCACATATTATTTGGGTGGTGAACCATTCTCAGCACAGCACCAATAAGGCCGTGGTGTGTTGGTGTGTGTTGCACTGAAGTGTTCTATCCACACCTTGTGTTAGTCATCCAAGCTTTTTAGCAGTGGTCAATTACTGACCACTGTTGGCTGAATGTTCTTGGTTGGCGGACTGCTTTCAGCCCAGCGGAGACACTGAATAGTGAGCTACCCAGTCTGATACTTTCGCACCAGCGAAAACACATGCTAACACACAGCCTACAGAGAGGAGGTCAGTTCTTCTTCTACTCAGTGTCAACAGGACCAAGGAGTTCACAGTGGAGGCCAGGAATCAGGAGAGAGTGCACACTTCCACAATAATCAACAGGGCAGCAGCTTCAAGGTCTATGGTATACACATCATAGAGGGCCTTCACCACGGAGGATCTTCATGAATTCATCACTGAAGGCTGAGGGAGTGGGGTGTGTGTGTGTGTGTGTGTGTGGGGGGGGGGTACTAGTGTAAACCCCTGTGTCCTCAAGTCATTTCACACCTGCACTTTTTGAGAGCCACCTGACTGACTGAATCACCAGCTGGTATGAGAATAGCACCGTCCTCGACCACAAAGCTCTGCAGACAGCCCATCACATCACTGGAGTTGAGCATCCATCTCTTCTGGATATATACACCCAATGCTGTAACAGGAAGTTAAGGAGGATGACAAATGAGTTGAGGGTTGAGTATCAAACCATGCCACAGCCTGTATTGCCTGCTGTTGACTGGCAGGTGGTCCAGAAGCATATAAGTCCAAAACCGGCTGGTTCCAATACAGCTTTTTCCCCAAATAGCCTAAATACATACACTCTTGCATTGGTAATGCGGCCTGTACTCATACATCCTATCTAAACCAATGGACTTTCATGGACAGTCCCAATGCACATCATTGTAAACACAATGTGACCATAAAAGTGGTTTGATTTTGAGTTGATTGGATCATTGTACCACCATAATGGTATCACCATGTCAGCTATACTGAGAATGGTCCAATAGTCCAGTACATGGTCCCCTTTTCATTACTAGACTGGGTAGAGGGGTGCTGATATGGGTGTAGAAACAGATGGCCTATAGTCAGGAACTGTAAACCTACAAATTGCACCTATATAAGGTCAATTTGAAAGAAGCTGGTTTTGTGTGTGTCAGTTACACTCATAGTCAGACACCCATAGTCAGACACCAATGAGCTTGAGCTAGTTGCTAAGGGTGTACACTTTAAGCTTAGAGGGGTGCTGATAATGTAGAAACAGACAGACTACAGTCAGAAACTATAGGCCAACAATAAGCACCTACATAAGATCAAGAAGAAGGCCGGTCTTCTACCTCCTATGTGTCACTTTCACTCGCCATAGTCAGACACCAATCAGCTCAAGCTAAACTTAGCATGCATGCTAATTTGCTAACTGTGTACCTCTCAAGGTTAGAGGGGAGCTGATAATTGATGTAGAAAGAGATGGGCTACAGTCAGTTACCCTAAACCTACAAAGTGCACCTATACAGGGTCAGTATAAGGTCAATTTGAAAGAAGCAGGTGGGTGTTCTAGCTCCTATGTGTCAGTTGCACTCACCATAGCAAGACAGCAATCAGCTTGAGCTAAGCCTAGCATGGCATGCTAACTTGCTAATGGTGTTTAGCTTAAAGTTGGAGGGTTTTGAAACTTAATGTAGAAACAGATGGAATACAGTCAGAAACTGTAACACTGTGCACCTATATAGGGTCAATAAAAGGTCAATCAGAGTAGGTACAATGCAGTAGCAGCGCCAGAATGCCTGTTTTAAATAAGTGTGACAAATATTCAGGTGGGCTGACATGAATTCCAAGAGTGGAGAAACACAAAGTAACCATATAGCCAGTATTTCTATCTGTATTTTAGATGGTTTGTTTACAGCACTTCAATATTCATTGTGAGCATTTTGAATATCTTTGGGAGGGGCCTTGGTCTGTTGGACCCCTCCCAATGTCCAGAGTCTAATTAGTAGACACGGAGGCAGTATAATAGACAGAGGCTCTTATCCTTTAGTGTGCGCTTCAGTCTGTATGAATATTTTATGCGTGCTAGGTCAGGTATATCAGCTGCTTTTTACTGTTGGCTCACCACGCCCGCCAGGTGCAGCTCTAAGTGGACCTGCTGTTTCACGCTGGACTTTGGCACGTTCCTTGAAGCCTGACCTTGAGGTGTGGGCGTTGAAAAGCATTAGCACTACGGAATGTATAAGAGGCTGAGCTTGGCTGCTCTTTTGTGTTGGCTTTCTCCTACAGGCATAGAAGTCGGGTAGTGTGTATGGATGTGTGTGTGGGAGAGAGAGAAGGAGAGTGGGAGTAGAGTGACAGTACAGGTGTTTCTCTCCACTTAATATTTAATGTAGCTTTCTTTAAACCCCCCCAAAAAAGTATATACACAGTCCAAATGTTTGTGGACTCCCCTCTTAATGAATGCATTGAGCTGCATTTAAGTTGCACCCATTTATTACAGTGTTCTCACACTAGAGCTTTTTTCCCCCCTGGATCTGGTCCTTCAGAAATTGGGGGTCTTAGGTTTGGTTGTAGTGAACTTTAGTGCAGTCTGCTGCAGGTGTGGAAGCTAACTGTTTGGTGTATATAAGTATAATAATGAAAATCAATAAACTGATTAATCTAGGCCCTACTGTTTTGAAAAAATGCACACATAAAAGAAAATGTTAAAAAAAATCAATCCGCAGTTCAAATGGAGTTCTTCTGTGTGAAAGCAAACCTGTGATAATTAGCCCCTCCCCAAAACAAGCCCAAAATTGGTCCTGGGTGCGGGTTGTGTATTCGGGACAAGGGTGAAAGCACTGGTGAAGTTTTAAAACACAGTCCACACAGTCCATCAATGGAAAGTAATCAGGAAAAACAGCCCATTTTGAATTCATAATTTTGTGATGTCACAAAAACCAGCTCATTTACATATATCTCCACCTATTCAGCCTAACACAGTTTAGTTCCACCCATTAATCCTGCAGATCTCAGGAAAGTTTCAGCGCTGAGTGTTTTTTGAATAAGGCACAACACAGGATAGCCAATCAGAACAGAGCTCATTTATCCTATATCAGTCTTACAGACACAGCCTGATTAAATAGAAGAGCTATGGGTGGAAAATGGTTGTGTAAAAATGAATGATAACTGTTTTAGAAACATAAAACCAAACAAAGTGGTAAGTGAACCTCACCTCGCAACGTATTATTATTATAAAAAAAAATGTAAACACACGTACAACGTAGAATATGGGCCCTTTAATGCTCCGGGACACTACTTTACATTTAAGTAAATGTGGTTGTACTCGCTGCAAACAGTCTGTCTCTGTGTCTCTCAGCTGCTGTGTTCCCTGTAAGCTAGTGTCACTTCATTACCATCTCCCAGAAAGAACTGATGGATCCGGGTTAGAACCCAGAATCAGCCAGTCAGACATGGGCTTTGATTCTTCCTCCTGCTGCCAGCCAAGTTCAAGCAGAAACACTGTGCCATTCAGATCGGCAGCAGAGAGGTCGGAGCCGTGTTCGAAGCATGGAGAATATAAAATAAGTGTGAACATCACCCATGGCAACTACTTGGAGCCAGTGGAGCAGAGATGCTGGCCATGTTTATAGCCTTCTGTTGGTTGTTAGGCGCGGGGCCTTCAGGGCTCTGTGACTCAGCAACAGGTGTGAAGCAAAGCAGCTTTTTTTAGTCACAGCAAGGACACATGACGGAGTTGACAAATCCCCAACCCATGACAGCCGCTCCCCGTCTACATAATAATGGGTGCACATGACATTTCATGCTCAGGTCCTTGGTAGCACAACCCAGTGTGAGGTGCATGCCTAAAGTACCCTAATTTGCAAGTTTATTGGGTATACTTATCTAGTAGCTACACGTAAGTACAATTACAAATACTGACTCTAATCTGTCTGTTGCCTCACAATTGACCAGCCCCCCTCTACCATATCCATTCATGGAAATGGGCCACCACACCTCAATCTTCAACCATCCCTAAAGAAAAAGATCTCACTGCTTTGCAGGAAGCAAGGTTCGCCACCATCTGTGTGTCATTTGTACTCGTCATAGTCAGACGCCAAGCAGCTTTATTAGAGTTATGCTTTGGTGTGAAGTAGCTTAGGCTACCACGTATTTATAATGCGATCAATATCCAGCGCAATGTGCAGAAGCTGCCCATTAATGAAGAGCTGGTGGGTGACATGTACAAACTGTTATTAACCGTAGTCTCTTCCTACAAGGTGCACAGTGTATCTAAAAAAATGCCCATGCAGTGCACACAGTTTTCTGTCCATTGATGGTGTACTCTTTGATTCTTTGCATTGTTGGATTGCATTGTAAGACTTACATAAACATGGTTGTTTCATGCACTAAAAATGGTTCCACTAACACAAAAGAGTGTAGACGATGCAGTAACTGTGCAGCACCAAATCAGCAACTAATTGGACAGTGAGTTTAGGTGAATGGTGGAAACCTGGTGAGTGTGGGACAGTTGTTTTTACCAAATAAATGAAGTCTGTTGAACATAGGACTGTATATATCCCACGTATTACTCAGTATATAATGATGTTGGATTTACTTATTTCTCTTATATTGATGTATCTCAACAGGTCCAGTAGCTGAATTTCATAATATATACCGTGGGTTTGTGTGTGCACTACAATCTGAGTATATGGCACCATATATTTTTTCGTGCTGGGTATGCACACCCCATCAGTGTGTAGTCGTCCTCCCTAGGCTACATTATCTTTGGTATATAGTTGTATTTTATATAATGGTTAGCTGGCTGGTCTCAGTGTTGAAGGCTGTAAGAGTCAGTCACCAGTTTCTGTACTGCTGAAAGTGACTCTGGCTGGCTGAGTACCGCAGTGGTCAGTTTTGCTTTACCACAAAATTATACTGTGTTTTTAGTACATTAATAATAGTTCATTAAGAAATGTATATATATAATTTGACCTTGATTCACCTTGAAACGATTCAAGTTAACTCAAAAGTTAACTTATAAGATTCAATTAAAGAACTGAGACTTTGAGTTATTGTAACCTACAGTATTTGAGTGGTTCTAACACACAATATTTAGAATCTTAAATTAACTTTCTGCCTTCAAATAAACTTAGCTAGGCGAATTTATCCCGGATTTACAGTGTGGATAAGGTCCATTGTCGGTTATATGGCTAGATGAAGGAACTTCAATGTTATTTCGGTTGGCATTCAGAGCTCCCAGTGGAATTTACATCTGCCCAGAAATGCCAGGCAAAATTCGAAGACATTATGCTGAGCGGAGTGTTGGTGCTGAAAGAGAAGGCCAGCCATGTTAATGGCGTCCTATGGTGAGATGGCATAATTCATCTGCTGTAAAAAGCTACAGCGCTAAAAGGCTTCAGGACTCTGGGCTGCTTTGGTCTTGGTCTGCTGCGCACGAGGATGAAGCAGAGGGACACGCTGCTATAACTACTCTCATTTCATTTCCACATTTTGGACAGAATACATGTATTACCAGTAAACACAGATTTTCCTGTCGTTTTTATAGGCACATATGTATTGAAACTGAAAAACGAATAAACATATGAATAATATGCATTTTGCTTACTACAGAGTTTAATATTATTAAAAATACTTGGATTACTTGGATTGGATTATTCAAACAAGCTGTATGCCAGACAATATCCCTGCATTGTTGTCACTGCCCTCCATAGAGACAGAAAGGTAAGCTTGCATGCATCCATGCATTTCTTTTCTAATACATGGTTACGCGTAAGCCTTGTTTTGGTTACAGCATCAGTTATGTCAGGTGAGGATCGGGTACACCAGTCTATTTTTCAAAATGCTTGAATATAGAACCAAAAGGTTTCCCAGCTGAGCAGAGACCAGGCAAAGAACCATTTCAGCATCCAACCAAAGTGCTCCTTCTACTAAAGAAGAACTCCTTCAGGAAGTTTAAGAGTGTAGAGTGAATGGGTGCCTAGGTCTGCATTTAACCTGCTGTTCAATGTTGAGAACTGGGTTTGAGGTGTGGTGATTTTGTCAAAGTCACATTTGCTGAACGATACACCCAGCTGAGGAGCTACTGTAGCTCTTCAGGGGGATGAAGACCCTATTAGTACCCTTGATTTCTGAAGAACAACTGGATAAGAAGGTGTCTAAAACAATTGGCCATACTATATGCTCTGAGCCAAACTGCCTGTTCAACTATATAACTCATTCACAATGACCCCCCCCCCCCCTCCTACACACACACACAAACTACTACCTTCAGGTCTCCAAGAGCATTAACGTGCACTTCAGATGTTTTTTCACCACTCAGATGTCTCCAAAGAAACCAAGTAAACACACCAGGTTTCACCTTGTTCCCCGGGGATACCCATTTCCACCTCGGCCTGTGGCATGGTCCTCGTCTCAGCCAATCAATTTGCATTTAAATTGCATCACACACACCCCCGCGCAACGCAGCGCTTTGCGCCTCTGAGAAACTGAGGCTTGGGGATCAAGCGGTGGTTACCACTTAAGTAGCACGGAAAGAGCCTGTCATTTCACGGCCACCTCAAACACTTTCTTGATCCTGAAAAGTGTGGGCCAGTCTGTGAGCGGCAATGCCAGTCGGCACCCAAAGGATGAACTGTTTGTAGAGAAAGGATCACAATGATTAGCACATGCTTAACAAGCAAACTTCCAAGTCCAAGTCAGACGCATAGTCCCAGAACGAGATTAGCAGAAGACAGACCCATTCTTGATGCATCTAAATGCACTCACAAATTGGTGCAATTAAGTGACTGCGAAGGAATATGGGACTCAACAACAGCTAAATGTGGTTCTATAAGACACTGATTAGACAAAAGTATTAGGACACCTGCACATTCATGGTATCTTCTGTATTCAAGGGTATTACAAAAGGGTGTATCCTGCTTTTATTGGAGTAACTGTCACTACTGTTCAGGGAAGCCTTTCAACTAGATCCTGGAGCATTGCTGTGAGGATGGGATTGCATTCAGTAACAAGATTGTTAGTGAGCTCAGGATGTTGGATGATCACTACCCCACTTCACCCCCAACCTCTCAACTTATCCCAAAAGTATTGGATGGAACACCATCCATCATTCCAGAGAACACAGTCCCACTGCTTTACAGTTCAATACTGGGAGGCTTCAGACCCCTCTAGCCCAAGCCTTGCATTAGACATAGTGCCAGTAGGTTCATATTTATCTGCTCCAGAGAGTCAAATTCTATTGACTAAACAAGCTGTGTGTGTGTATTTGCACATCCATGTCCACCAACATCTGGCCATACATATAGTGTATGTTGCTTTTAAGTTTATGACCCGTTCAAACAGAAAGCACTGCATTTATGGGCCTGGGGTTTCAAGATTCCATATAATAATTAATGCTTGGCTTGAACCCAGTTTTCTGTATTATCTGCCTGCCGGTTCTTCCTCGGCTGTCAGCCTGTGAAAGGAATCACTACATTGAACAGACATGCTGATGACTCCTGCTTGATGAATTATCAATAATTTGCATTAGGCCACTGTGTGAACGCATGGGTTGGGTGAGGCGACTGGATCGATCAACTCAGAGCCGTCCGAACACCTCCTTGGCCTACATACCCACAGTGCAGATTGAAGGACAGACTAATAATAGAAAAGTAATAATATAATGGAAAGGACAGAACTACTGCCAAGAATCTGGGAGGGAATGGCGTAGTGGCACAACTGTGACACAGTGACTCTGCTGCAGGTGCCAAGGACATGTTAAGTTACTTGTGTAGGGTTCCTAGTAATGCTGATTTGGTCAGTTATCTATCTGGCTATGATTTAGAGCCAAACCACTAAATGGACTAAACTGCAAAAAAGCAGCAGGCCAATCAAAACAGCCTGTCATTAGGAACTGATCATGGCAAATGAGCCCAGGAGGACTGTTAGAAAGTTGAAATTGCTAGAAAACCCAACAATCCATGGATGTGAAACTCTGTTAGTGCCCTGTATGGTCCCTGGTCCCTGGAACTCACACACTAAAGCTGTGTAGAATCAGGTGTGTTTGAGCAAAGAAATCGCCAAGCCATACTGGACATTATCCCTTTAGCACTGATGCTCAAATCATTCTCACCTAGCGATGTCCTACTCGTCCTTCTCATGAACGAATCATTTTTTTATTTGGTTCTTTTTAATGAAACGGGTCAAGCCAAGTTCAAAGTACTTAGTGCGTATGTCCATGTTATAGTCTTGGGGATTCCAACATATCTGTTGTACCTCACATGGAAATATCAACAGATAAGCCCAAACCTAATATGTGTAATATGCTGATGAACATCTGCACGCCACCTAAACAGGTGACACTACAAGACCACTGAAGAGGCCCTGGGAAATCCACCACCATGAAGTTAGCATCAGATCTTTTAACTCCTGTCTGTCTGAGGATCTGACAATGATCCATAGTAATAAAATGGGAAAACTGTACATGGCCATTCAAGTGATGTATATAGATAACAGTGCTCATCAGACCAGGCAACCGTCTCTCATTGCTCTAAGGTCCAGCCCAAACGCCTGTAGGCCCTTTTTTTTTTTTACTGGTGGACCAGGGTTAACATGGGTACTCTGACTGGTCTGAATCAGGATGTGATGCACTGTGTGTTGTGAGGCGATAGCCTATTAGCCAATTTTGCCCAAATAGGATAACAACCACAGCTGACCAAGAATTTTTTTTTGCCATTTTAGAGATGCTCTGATCCCTTGTCAAATGATTTGGCCCTTGTCAAAGTCCTCAAACCTGTCCATTTTCCTGCATCCAACATATTGACTATAATAACCAACTGTTCAGTTACTGTAACACATACATGCTGGACTTTTGCATGTGTCATTGCTATGGGATAATCAACATTACTTGCTTCATCTTTGAATGGTCTTAATGCTTTGGCTTGTCAGTGTGTGCTGTTTAGATTTAGCAGTAAACTACATACACATCTTTTTTTCATGGTGGAAAGTGTCTTTGATGGGTCAAATGATTGTAGCAAACTGCTTCTCTCTCTCTCTCTCTCTCTCTCTCTCTTTCTCTCTCTCTCTCTCTCACACACACACAGTTGCAGTGAGCGCTTTACACAGGCAGAGAAATATTTACAGTGTCAGTTCATTTTACACTAATACAAAGGCTTTTAAATATAGCTTGGGATGTCCACATTTTTACTACAGAAGGTCCCTTTTACAGCCCTCCAGCTCCCCTGCTCTGAATGAATCATTCTGCTCATGAAAGAATCATTCTTTCAATATGATCCTTTTTTTTTATCAGAACTGACTTATATTATTCGTTATATTTTATAAATCACAACAGAAAGTCTATTTTTACATGTGTAAGAAGACTTTTAACTATATATGTGAGTTGTATTTAAATCCTAATGCCTCTAGAAACACATTTGAATCACAAAGAATCGCTCGGCAACTTGATTTGAACTTCCATCACCGACTCCTTCCAGTCCAGCGCTGCAGGCTCCTTCTGATTGTCCCGCGTTCTCTGATAGGCTGAGCCGCCCGTAATTGGCGTCCTGCATAAGTTGCCACAGAGGCACGAGGCGGAAGCTTCGCGTCTCATTGGCTACGGAAGTGTTCGTGCGCTGCCAGCAGGTAACCTCTCGGCCAATCACAGCGCTGCTTTCATATTTCTCTCCGAGCGGCCGCTTTCCTGAGAGAAATGGTGAACAGCTCGGTTAGATAAAGGCTTTTGATTGTAGTCATGGTGACGCAGAGTGAGAGGAACGGCGTTACTGCTGTTATGGCTGAAAGTGGAGTCGTTTATTCTGCGCTTCTTCATAAACGACCAGCTTCGCTGTGTGACATCAGAAGTGTTTTCCCTGTGAAGCGAAGTGGTGCCAGTTGTACAGCGCTTGGTCCTGAATTACTGGTCGTAGTATGTGTGTAATGTGTGTGTGTGTGTACGAAGCGGTAGACCAGCCCAATAGCCCTCCCCGTTCTCCTCCCTCCCTTCCTCCCTCCCTCCCTTCCCCTCCACGGTCTCCACTCAGTTCGTCCGCAGCAGTTGCCTTCTTGCTGGCTCTCACTCCAGAGATGGCCGCGAAAGTGTGCAGACTCTTCCTGCCCCGGAGCAGCGTTGCGGCAGCCTCTCCCTTCTCCTCACACCGACCTCAGCCACACACCAGCACGGTAGGAACGCGAGGGGGGACGCGGGGTGTAGCGTTGGACAGAGGCGGAGGGGAGGAGGGTAGGAGGGGTGGATTCTTCTGGTTCGTTTCTGCCGAGAGGGGTGGGTGGCAGAGCGGAGCGGAGCGGAGGGGAGCGGAGGGAGCCCGCTAAGGAAGTAGCCTGCTAGCGACTTGCTTGAGTATTTTTGTTTTGTTCATTTCTGCTGTTATTCCGGGTTTTCGCCGGGGCTTGTTGCCACGCTAGTCCCGCAGGGGTCTTGTTGGTGGGGCCGCTGAATAGTAAACAGTTGTGACATTGCGTTATTAGCCTCCTCACTCGGCTGGCTGGTCTATGTCACTGCCCGCAGGCGTGTACAGTACAGCTAATACAAGACTTAGCTAATGCAGCCCCTGCACCGACCCCCTTATTGACGGCACGTTTTCGTGTCAGATCGTCAACTGCGATAAAAAGCCGAGCTCTGAGCGCTCCGGCTGTGAGGAGTGTGTGGGCCAGCCTGCTCTTCCTTCACGGGATAACCTTGAATGCAACAGTGCACTCTCAACTTTAACGCGGTTGAGTGTGAGCAGGGCACTAGCCAGCGCTCACACACACACACACACTCACATAATCACTCTCATACACGCACGCACAGACAGACAGACAGACAGACAGACAGACATGGGCCGGCTAGCTGTTCACACTACGGTCGGTGTTTGGATGTGAGCTCTCACTGATTGCGGGGCATTGATTTTTAGCTTAAATGTCTTAATCCGATGAGGTGGGCACGTAGTGTGTGCACCCTGTGGCTTTTCCGTATTGCACGATATGACTGGAGACCGTGAGCTCTGCAGTGTGTGTGTGTGTGTGTGTGTGTGTGTGTGTGTGTGTGAGAGAGAGAGAGAGTGTATGAAGGGAGAATAGTGACAGTGCGGCAGAACTCTTCATAGAAGGCAACAGCAGAGGAGCCAAACGGGATTCTCTCTCTCTTTCCCTCTCTTTATATGTCTCTCTCTCATGCTTACAAGCATACACATGCAAACTCTCTCTCTCATATTCTCTCTCTCTCTCACACACACACACATATACTCACTCTCTCTCTCTCTCACTAACACATACACACATATACTCACTCTCTCTCTCTCTCTCACTAACACACACACACATATACTCACTCTCTCTCTCTCTCTCACTAACACACACACATATACTCACTCTCTCTCTCTCTCTCACTAACACACACACATATACTCACTCTCTCTCTCTCTCACTAACACACACACACATATACTCACTCTCTCTCTCTCTCTCTCACTAACACACACACACATATACTCACTCTCTCTCTGTCACTAACACACACACTTGGGTATTTTTAAGCACACACAAAACACACCATTCCGTCCAGCTCACTGGTCTAAGCCAGGCCCTCTTCTCGAATTCCCTCTGCTCTTCATGACCCCTCCCTGTTTTTAAGGTGTTTCCCCTGTAGAGTGTCTAGCCTCTGGATTTCCCTCTCCATGAGCACAGAGGCACTCGCACCAGGATTTGCAACCCACACCACAGCTCACAGTCAGTAGTCTTGAGGAGGAATTATTCGAGTTATTAGAACGTTGAAACGTCTCGACCGCCTTCTGAAATCTTCGGGGGAAGTTGAGCAGAACTAAATGGTTAAGATGTAAACAAAGCTATTCAGAGTGATATGGTGTGAAATGGTTAGTTGTGGAAAACTAACCAGTTGTTTTTCCTTATAAAAAAGTGTTAGGAAGAGCAACCAGGGGATGTGATAGGCCTGTGCCCGGTGAGGGTTATCTAGGTTACTGCAGTAACAGCCCCTGGTGCTAGAACAAACTCATTTACTGCCAGTTTCAAAACCTGTTGATTATTTATTGCTTTATTTCACACAAAGCAAAGCAAGACACTTGTATTCCCACACGTGCACATAGTTGTTTGCTTTCGGTGCCACATTTACGGCACCCAACAGATGAGACTGTGCTGCAGGCAGATGCCATGCCTGTACAAAAAGCCACCTATATGGCGTGGAGTACAATTAAGGGCCCCGCAGACTGCAGTCTAGGGTTTCAGACGCCAGATCAAACTGTTTAAAGTCTTGGGGAAAATCATGTCTCAGTTCTAATATTTATGAACGCTGCCCTTACCAAATGGCCTAAGGCAACATGACGACATGACATAAGCGTGAAGCTGAAGTTCATTAGTATTTTCCCTTTCCTATTTTGTCACCTGTGTACCATTTAAAGCAGTATTATGTGGCTTCAAAAATCATGTTAATTGTACACTGACCTTAAATAGGGAGACCGGCGTCTGTCGTTGCCACTCTAAAGGGCCGGAACGCTACTACTGCACTATGTAACGCTGGTGAAGCAGGCAGGACAATGCTTGTGAGAACTGCATCGCACATGCTTTTTTTTTACGTATACTCATCAACAAATGCACGTGTAGAGCGTGTCCACGAGGGCTGTGATGTAAAAGTACATTACACTTCCCAGCAGTAGGAGGAGCCCAAATTCTCACATAATGCTGATTGACCATAACTTGCACTGTTTAAGGCGGAAGGTAAAAGTTTAAACAGAAAGAGAAGAAACTTAAACTTGACTTAAGATAAGAAGCTTCAGCCTCTTCAGCTTTTGACAAATGTTAAGCTTTTACTCTATCTGTTTGCATCTGTGGCTGCTGCAGTGCCTTCAGTCTTAAAAAGTTGTTTTTTGTTTTTGTTGTTGTTGTTAATAATATTATTATTATTATTGTTATTATTATTAGTAAAACATTAAAGTGTTTTGATCCCACATGTAAAATTAAGCATAAATGATGTAAAAATACATTAAAACCTGTCTAAGAACTATCGTAGAGTGTCTCCAGCACCACTGTGAACGATGTTTGACTCTCCTAATTTCTCTATAACAGCGTAGTTCACACCAATCAACACTGAATAATGTTCTTGACATCTTAATCATTAAATGATGCTGAAAATGTGAAAAGTTGGTGGGGCTCCCCTTTAATAGTTGAGAGAATATGAAAAGACTCGAGGGAGTTCTGAAAGGGCCCGTGAAATGTAGAATTCTTGCTTAATTTTACCTATGGGACTTTGCTGTTAATAATGTAGGCTAATAATAAACCATTTAAACACACATGCTTTTTTTTTTTTTCTTGTGCAGATTCTACTCCTGTGGGGCGCACTGCCGTAATGTGTCTCTCCCCTATGTGGGACGAACCCTGGTTTGATGATAAATCCATCTGTAGCTTCGTATATCAAATTTTTATTTCATTTCAGGCAGGCAGTATTTTTGGCCCCGTCTACATTTACAGGGGCTTCCTGCCCGGTCAAGCGTGGCTGACGCAGAGCCTCGCAGGAGCCTGTCAGCGTTACAACAGCGCAGCCACAGCAGAGCTGGCCTGTCTTCATCTGCCTAGTTGCAAGGAGGACAGGATTTAAACAACAGAGAGTCTTCTACCGCTAAGCAAAAGCAGCGTTCAGCGTGCCGCTGTAGCTCACGCTCTAATTTAGTCTTCCTTCTGCCAGAACTCGATGCACAAGACATGAGCAGCCTCATGAGGCTCCACCAAGCCCCTCACCCAAACATCTCGATCCACTGAAGCCCCATGAGGAAACAGGGCTAGCCCCAGATCCATATGTTGAAAGCATAATCAGAGGAGGGTCGTATCCAAAGCTTGACATTGACTGTGGACCCTGGAGAGAAGCATTTAACCTGCACTGGCTCCCTATTGATGCAGCTGTCCAATAAAAGTAGGCCTGTATGAGAAAGGGATGCCGCAAAGGGACTTGACAGGGTGAACCAGCACTACCCGGAGAAGAAACCATAAATCACCATGAGGATGTGGACGCTTCTGGAGTCCCATCAGTTATATCTCGGCAGTAGAGACGGTGCCTTAAGAAAGTCTTGTGTGTTCGGCTGTTGCCAATCCATTTTCTTGCTTTAAGTATGTGATATTGTTAATGGAAGCACTTCACCTAAGAAGAACATCTAAAAGTAGGCCATGATGCTCAGTCTAGTCAAATATTCTACTACCCACAGGAAGAAACACAAAGCTAAGATCTAGGGCTTTGACGCCTCTCGAAAATCAGATTTCAGTTACGTTCAGATACGTTTTCTGATACAGTGGAAACAGGGTGTGCCTGAAAACCTACCTTATGTTAATATGTCAAACATTCCATTTTTAGTCTGTTAGAGCATCCAATATGATTAAAGTACAGATACACTATATGACTATATGTTTGTGGACACCCCTTTTATGCATTCTCTGCATTCAGCTACTGTAAGCACGTCCACAGCTTGTCTAGTCCCTATAGAGAAGTACTGCCAATAGAATAGATAGAATAGCAGATAAACATTAATGGCACCATTCTAAATGCCCCCCCCTCCCAGCATTGAGCTGTGGAGCAGTGGAGCAGTGGAACCGCGTTCTCTGGAATGATGGTTGGCGCTCCATCCAGTACTTTTGGGATAAGCTGAGGACGAGGCGGGGTGGTGATCATCCAACATTCTTACTTCAGTAAAGCTCTTGTAGATGAACGCAATGCTCCAAAATTCCCAAAATCTAGTAGAATGAATTTTTGATACTCTTGATTTCTAAGGAAACAATGGGTAAGCAGGTGTCCCAATACTTTTGTCCATAAAGTGTATTTCAAATGAAATATGTACATTAGAGTCTTGATATAAAGCTCTAACCACAAGCTAATGTCCAGGATGTTACCCACAACTTAATAGGCCTGTTATTATGTGCTATGCTGAAATGCTGTTCAATACAAGATGATCTTGTGAATCATTGGAGTAAATCATTAAGTGAATCACGCTGATTCATAAAGTGCAGTGCTGGATTTCTAATGACATTACGAGGAAGTACCGCCACACGTGTTTGCAGGACGTGGCGACGTTGCTACTGCAGTTTATGAATGTAGCCCAATGGGAGTGTGAGCAACACTCTTTAAAATAAAACTGGTTAAAAGTGTTCTTCGAATTAGGCCAAGGAGGAACCACTTTTGGTTCTGTTAAGAACCATGTTTGTCCTACAGATAGATGTGTGATAGAGTGATAAGAACCTTTAAATTGGTAAAGAACTATCATATCTGGTGATGTATATCTCTAGACCTTCTAGATGTTCTTCTATGGCATTGCTTAAGAACCCTTGTGAAGCATCTCAGTTTTATTGTGCTGTATTTTACAGTAGATTTGCTACAGGATTGAGTCGGATTCATTCTACCCCACCCCACCACTGCCTCACTCTTTGTTGTTCTGGCTCCTTTGAGGAGTGTGTATGTGTGTTGTGGGCCAAGTATCCTGGACCACCTCACGGCACATTAGTCCAATCAGGATTTGAATTGAGTTAATTAACCCCTGCTGCTGATTGACTGGGTGGCTGCGGTGATCCGGATTAGCAGATAAGAACATGGCAGCTCCATGGAGGGAGCGTACGCCACGGGGCCCACCTCCCTGCACCAGTGAAGCGATGGGGTGATTGATAAGCCTCCAAGCCAGGACCTTCCCTAATTGATTCTAGCCAGCAATAATGGGCCCTCTGCTTTTTGACGTCTCCCAAGTCATGGACTGAAACATTGTCAGTATAATTGGTGGCGACTGTCAGTGAATCAAGTGATGCTGAAACTCGCTAATACCGTATCACTTGGAGATGGACAGAGAAGCGGCATGGGTGTATGACTGACTAACTAAATGTGGCAACTCTACCTGATCCAGTGATATTTAGGATATTAATGTCTCCTTTCAGTTGTAGATTTGGGTCCACTGAACAAGTGATGGTTGCCCTCATTTTTGTAGGCTGTATGACTGTCTGTCTAACGTCTACTGGTTATCTCATCAAGGCTATTATTATGGTGGGCTTTAAAATTAGCTCGAGTTAGGCAGCAAGATCCTCTTTTATGGTTCTTTTGACTTCTGCTATATCTTAAGGCTCCAAGTAACTTTTTTTTTAAATGACTAAACCCACAGTGCTTATCATTTCCAAAGGTTAAGAGCAGCAGAATATAAATGGATGAAATGTGATTACAAGCATTTGGTACATACTGTAGTTACCCAAACAAAATGATTGATGAGATTGATGGCCACCCCTTAAAAACTGTATCTGGAGTCTGTATAGTTTGTATATGCATCAGGCATTTTTAATGTAGTTACATGAACATCCAGAAAAGTCGATTCACTTTACATAGATTTAATGCCAGAATGTCCTTCTGGTGCACTGGTTGAGCTCCAGTAGCACGTCCTGCCAAAGCAATCTTTTGGTTCTGGAGTTTGATCTCAGTTTATCAGTGAGAGTGGCCAGCGAGCTAAATCGGGGGAAAATTGGGCTCCTTTAGTGACGTTCTGACCCAGTTTTTTTTGTTGTTGTTTTTGCTTGGGTATTGAAGGATGCACACAGTCTTGATTGTTTATCCCATCTCAAACTGGGATCGATGAGGGACCGAGGTGTTCTGGACCTGCAAATGCATTGTAGAGTAGAGATTAGTCTCGAAGGTAATACTGGCTCTTAATACTAAGGTGATTTTGAGAATCTGAGCCCCAAATGTTCAGGCGATGGTTGACTACTGTGCAAAGATCACCTTCTGCATTTCTATTCATTTTGCTTTACCCAAAGATCTCCAGTTTATATAGGCTTATGTATTGGCATTGACACCTGTGAAACATCTGATATCAGCCCTGATTTCCTATATATATTACAGTATCTATTAATGATCACTGATAAATGGTAGAGCAAGCGGTTTGGTGAAAAATGCCAAGACATGCTGGATTTCTGTTGCGTTAGAATGTTTCAAGTGAGAGGTGCTAGACTAATATTGCTCTCAACAAATACACGGGCAAACACATCTTTCTGCCTGCTCAAAGTGCCGCGCCCAGATCCTTATTTGTTACCTTTTTGAGTAAGTGTGGCAAATTTAGTTCTGTCCATTAGTGACAGTTTAAGACCGATGTCGGTTAGCAGTGTTAGCCTAGCACATCCTGTTGTAAACAAAAGAAGCAGGCATCTGCATCTGGGGTCAGTGATAAATGAAATGCATCTGATTCTTTGCTTACTTAATACGAAGCTTTTGGGAAACCTGACCAATATCGTTTAACAGAGGTGTCCAAACTTTTGCATTTGTACGTTTCTCAGTAATGCTAATCTAGGTGCAGGTAGTCTCAACTTTTTTACATTTTATGAAAGGTTATGTATTAACATCGACAGAAGGAAGTATTGGATATCTGCACAGGCCCAGAACAGGCCCTGCCTCTCAATTCAGGGCTCGAGGGTTGGGAAGATTTGTATTCATTCCTGATTGTTAATCATGTTTAATAAAAAGATTATTCATCCATGACTGTTAATCGGGTTCATAATAAGATTTTTGAGGGGCAAACCTTTTGGCGTTACAATTATGCGATGCAGAGGGGATCTCCGTGCTTTTTATTTATTTCTTTATTTAGGATGTATGAGCTCATTTCTATGGATGAAACCGTCTGCAAGGAGCTCAATAATAAGGCATTTCTTCACAGCAGCAGGGACAAGCTTGATTTCTGTTGAAGCCCAAAAATGGTTGCCTTGTTGCCTTTACACGTCCCTGTCTGGTACTGTTACGGTGTTGAGCCATGCATCGTCTTGTTTTTATTATAGATGTTGCAATCCAGCAGAGCTGCTCCTGAGCACACATGCTTATAAAGAGCATGATGTTCAGGGAAGGGTGGGGAAGGGTCATTATTTAGCCGTCAGTACTGCTTTAATGAGCAATGCCCTATGTCTATATTCTCTTACATATACATATAACATATAATAAAGTGATGTGATAGATGGGTGAGCTCCTTCTACTGCGTAGGCTTGTGACTTGGACTTAATTATTGGAGTGCGTGAGATGCAAGTGAAGCTCTTTCTTTACTGACTTACGTTTCCCATCATACGATGTAATAATGAGCCGCTGGTTCTGTACATGTGCCCATGCCTAAAGGAAATGTAATCTAAAAAATCATGAAAAGAAGTCTTTGCCATAAGTTTCCCTCAGCCTTAAAAAGCATGGACATTTCCAGCAGCAGGAGTTGTCCAGCTGCTTGGCGGTAGTGCATGTCAGCAATACTTAGCATCATGCTCACATTTTTTATGTGAGTTATGAGGCTGTGAAGACGAGTCGACATACTCATCTCTCAGCCTCTCCCCGCGTCTAACTGGTGAATTTGTATTTTCGTCATCTGCCGCTAATCTGTAATTGGAGGATTTGTGCATCTGTTTTGTGTGAAACTGACCAATGGACACTTATCTGTTGCTTATAGTCGTTTCAAACTATTTTATTCATCCATTCCGTTGCTTTTGTGAAGCTAAGACTTTGGTAAACCCATTCCCAACACTTTTTCCATTGCAAATAAATAGTTTTCACAAAAAGACTGAAGAATTTCTTAAAGTGAACTTCAATTGTTCAGAGTATCTCTTCGCACAGTGCTCTAGGTCATGCGGGATCTCCTTATGGTGAAACACTAGAAACTATTTTGAACATTTTTAAATAAAACATGGGTCTTATCTTGTATGCAAGTGCCTTTAAAGACGAAATTAAGAAGATATGCAATAATAATAAAAAAAAAAAATACCCCTAGACTCCAGAGGGTTAAATAAGCAGAGCAATGGAAATGTGCTGGATGTTGGGACATGTAAGGAGCAATGAATTAAAAATAGGCTGTTTTCACAGCTTTGTTTGCATATATGAACGTTATGGATGGAAGAAAGGATGGTATGTTTGGTATGTAAACTAACAGTGTTTACATTTTGGTTCAAAAATTGCAAGGGAACTTCAGTTTTTCTTAATGGGGACTCTTTAATTCTATGGGACAAATGAGAAGTTGCAGACTGAAAATGAATTACCATTAATTTTGGAATATGAGACCCGCAAAATGTCATAAGGGTCCCTAAAGAGAAAGAAGAAATGTAGGGTATATGGGCGCTTTAATGCACTGTGCTTTCTTTTAAATCCACGAGAGCTCAAGATCCAAAGGTCCTTCAGATTTGGCATCAAAGGAGGTCATCGGTTGATTTTGCAGATATTGTCTATGCGCAGAGCTATTAAAATTCCAGAGGTATTTCCAGAATAGTCAAGCACAGTGACCTCAGATGGTCACTGACTGTCGACTAAGGTCGTTCCCGCAGCGTGCTTTCGTTTCTCCCGCTAAATGTTCTGACAGTGTCACGATTTTCTCCAAAATATGAATGCAAATTTAATCGACAGTGACCTTTCGCACATGCACTCGAGTGTAAGGATCTAATTACTGGAACAATCCGTAAATATAAAATTGGAATATTCTACAGATCGGCTTGGAGGGCTGCCATGTTGGTTGTTTTGATTGCCTAATTGTGCCATTAAGCGTTTCTTTTCTGTCTCCCCTCCAGAGAGCTGTTTCAGTTCTGTGTGAGCTGGTTTGAAGTGACTGATGTGACACACTCGAAGGACAGGTCGCAGTCGCCTGTCGTAGGAGGGCAGTGCGGGTTGGGAGGGTTGGGGTCGTTGTAATCACCTCCGGCGTAATGGAACTAAGTGAGAGCTCATCGCTCCTGCCTCAGGCGGCCGGCTCTCTGCCCTCCTCTGCTGCTCGCTGGCGCAGGGTAGCCTTGATGCGGACAGTTAATGGAGGCAGGCAAGAGCGATGCGGTGATGGATGGGGAGGTGCTTGGTTACCTGGCCTTTCTGATGCCACTAATGCTTCCAGGCGTCTCTTATTGGCCTGCAGGCCTCAGAAATGCTGTTGGATTGAGTTTGATGGTACGACAAACATTCTCCCTTAGCGGCTGGAACTCTACAAAGGCTTGTTAAACTATGGGCTCTTACAGGAAGGCCGTCTGAGCTCAACTGCGATCTGTTTAAATGAGTTTGAGATGACAAGTCGAATGAGACGAGTGGCCTGGTGATTGAGTGTGTGGGTGAGTGTTTGCATGATTTGGGGCTTGTTAGCCTGTCCGTTTGTCCCCTCTGCCCAGGACTGTGTGTGTGTGTTCAGTGCTGCGATCATGTCTGTGTTGTTACACTCACTGACCCTGCGTATATTGATCGGCCCTCAGGCTTTTTCTTGCATACGTGATTGTAAGAAGTAGACATTAGGGATGCAGTGAAATGGGAGATCTGCATATACCAATTGCAGAATAGGAAAAAAATCTCGTATCTCCGAAATGACAACTTAACATTAACTTTACTTAACTTTTTAATTTATAATGATTATCTTAAGCTAAACTTTGCAACTTAGGGATAGCTATGACAAAATCTGCAGCGTCTTTTAGTGAATTACGGCACTTTAAATGGTTGACCTTTTGACCTTGGTATACAAAGCAGCAGATTTGGTTTAACAAATGCCTCAAAAGGCTTAGAAAGCAGTAGCATTGGACATATTCCTGTATTTTGTAGTTTTGTCCTGAAAAACAATGCTGCTGGATCCTGTTACAGGGGTTTGAGGAGCAGTAGTGGCTCAGCAGTTAGAGCTTTGGGTTATTAATGACAGGGTTGTCGAGCTCTTGAGCAAGACCCTTCACCCTTCCTTCTCTCCGGGCTCCGCAGTGATTGCTGCCCACCACTCTGGGCACGTGTGCTCACTGTCCACTGCGCAAGTATGTAAGTATGTGTTCACTGCACGAATGGGTTGAAGTGGAAGTAATGCATTGAAGTAGAGGGCCAGTACCTGTTGACTCCTCCCCTTTGCATTCTGCTGCATCATCCTGAATGTTTTCTGTCTCTGAATAATCTAGAACTACCCCCCCCCCAAAAAAAAAAATGCCACCACAGTTCTCCATGGCTTTATTTAATTAAGAATAGTAAATGAAATCGAACAGATTGATTCAGGGCAGTTCATCATTTTAAGCGTTCCCACAGTAATCCATCAGGGATGTGCTACTGAGAGCCCTTTGTGCAGAAAAACAGCAACACAAGGACTACAGTGCAGGGTAGCCTGCTGGATGATGTGATTACTTGACCTGTTTGCAAAGCTCAGTTTTGCTTTTCTTTTTGTGGCGGATAATGGAGTGGAAAGACCATTTGTGGTCATAACTAGAGCTGCATGAAATATAATTAACAACACTTTATCATAGCTTTTTATGGGGGATGCTGGTTTGTTAGGAGTTTTGTAACATTGTAATTGGCTCTGTAGCAGATACTCCTTTACTCTTACACTGTGCACTTGTAACAGCTTCCAATCCGGTCACTGAAGTCCTTATTGGTGTAGTCACTCAGGAAACTCCTGAGCTCAGGTGCCTTTGTTTGATATTTATTTATGGTGATCTGCTTTTCCAGTCTGACTTCAGCCCTCTTTGACTTTAAAATATCTGGCAGAGCTACTGTGGTCAACATTTGCACGTTCACCAGATTAGAGCCGAGATGTCCTTCCACATACGTTCGATTTGCATTGCAGTGCACCCTCAAAGGATTTGCGGTTATGTGTTACCTAGATAAGACCTGCACTTCTACTACTTCTGCTTTAGCCTCTCTCCACTGGTTTAGCCCTGAGCCCTGAGCAGCACTTGCTTTTTAAAGGGCCCTTATTCTGTCTGTGAGGTGTACTTATTACATGGGAGGTGTGGGTTCATGTACCAGCAGCAACTATTCATGTTCACAGGAGCATTTCCCAACCACGTTATCTCCTAGAGTTATATTTTTAAAAGAACTTTCGCATAAATAAATGGTGGGCAGCATCAGGGGGATTTTGTAGTCACTGTGGTAGTCACTTTAGGACACCACAAAATCAGCATATTGACAACATTGTCATGTATGGACTGTATGGGCTGGGATGTGCCCTTTTACAGTGTTTACACTAAATAGTTGGCTTTCCATGACCCTTTACACTGAATGTCAGAAGGTTAACTGTGCCGTATGTAGGCTGGCTGTAGAGGACAGAGTCAGAGTCTGTAGCCTTGACGTTTTTTGTCTTGGTTCTGTTTGTTTTGTGACTCTAGTTGGCCATGCTAACGAGACCCACCACCACCACCTCCA
Source organism: Salminus brasiliensis (assembly GCF_030463535.1). Lineage (NCBI taxonomy): Eukaryota > Metazoa > Chordata > Actinopteri > Characiformes > Bryconidae > Salminus > Salminus brasiliensis. The sequence goes on along the minus strand of NC_132881.1, from coordinate 22,372,972 downwards.
TTGAGCTTTGCTTGGTTGTTTAACGTCCACGACCACGGCCAGTGTGGAAATAACAAGCGGAAGGGCGCCGTGAAGAAATGGCGTGCTTGCGTTAGCGAGCCTTTTCACGATGCAGGTCTTTTCATGATGTCCTGGATGTCGGTGGTCGTATTTGGTAACTTAAGCCTCTTTCGCTACTTTCACTCAAGCTGCAAAAGCAAGACGTGCTCCAGTAACTGCTTCAGTTCCCTCAAGCCTGCTCACGGTTTCAAGAGCAGTTTGAGAGCGGAAGTTCAAGGCTTCAAAGTTCTTTCTGTGCTTAATTTTTTTTTTAGAAGGTTTGTCTTTTGGGTTATTAAAGACCCCATTCTTGGGGGGTAGGCTTTTCGAAATTCGGATTATGACTGATCATTAGGAAGACAATTGCTTCAAAGCTCGTAACGTGGTGCTTTTAATGAGCACTACCGAACTGGGAGCACACCAGCTGGGAGAGCCCATTCCATGTCTGGAGGTCTGTGTTTGCACTGTAATTAACTGCCAGAACAAACATATGAACTACTCTCTGGCTGCCTTGCATGCATTGCTTGTGTTGTCGCTACGCGATTACCTCCACCTCTCCCCTCTAACACACAGAACACCCGAAAGTCCCAAGGACTCAGCCAACCTGACACCGTCTCATCCGATCGGCCTGCTTCGGCCTGACACAGGCCTCGTCGTGGGCTGCCAGCCACACCACTCGCGCTCCCTGTTCTGAAGCTACAGAAGAGAAGCAAGAAGAGTGCGTTCACAGAGCGTAATCTGGTGCATTTAAGGCCTGTAAGCGCAGCAGGAAATCGATATAATTACTCACACACCACATTCAGCCATGCCAGGGGAGTGGTGGAGCAAGAGACAGGCAAAGAGGATTCTCTTTCACGGGTTAAGGAAAGGGGAACCCCCTGCCTTTGCCGCAGTAGCCTTACAAAGCCGAGCTCACTGCTGTTACCCGCGCTCTATTAGCATGACACGTGCACGCTGTCTGTATGTGTAAGGTTGGCTGATCAGAGGCGGCCCACTGCTGCAGAATTGGGAATGTGATATGGAAAGCTTAGTTCTTCATAACAGGAATGTAAGGTAGGTTAGATGAGCAGTGGACGTTTAATGGAATACGGGCGCTGCTCAAAGTCACCTCTGAGGGCTTCCTCTGCCAAGCAATTTGCTTATGTAAATGGTGTCGCCGTTGTAATCCTTTGTTTCAGTATCTAGGCCATACTGCTTCGCAACCTTCAGGGAGGCATCGCTGTCGTTTACAAAATGCCAATCCGAAAGCTGTGTTCACACAGGTGGTCCAAATCCGATTTGCTTGCCTGTGCGAATGGAATCGGGTTGTGTTAATGAAGTGTGAACAGTAAATACCCACATGGAATACTTCAGGTAGGAATCACATTTGAAGCAAAAATTAACAACAACAACAACAACAACAAAAAAAAACTCCTAGGGTTCGAAATCAGATTCACACTTCAAATAAGAATCCGATTCGACATTTGGTAGCGGGATAAATGGGATGAGCACATTTGGTAGATACTTCTTCTAATTGTGTCTATTGTGTTCTGGAAGAGTATATTATTTCCGATGTCTCAGATGAGACCCTAGACCCCATAATTGAACCCTGTGGGACGCCACAAAATATTCTAAAGTTTTTCCAAATAGTTCATAGTAGTTTCTGCATTATGTTTAATAACAGGCTAATAAACCTAGGGTTCAAAAGACTAAACCGCAGGGTTTAGTCAAACTCTGGAATACTGCTCTCTATGTATTTCCGCTTACCTGAAAGAATCCGATCACTGAAAGCGCGTTCTGTTCACACTTGTAGACAAGATCTGTCCCTGACCACCTCCACAAATGTAGTTTGAGTGATCTAATTGAAATATGATCACAGTCCGTCAATGGGGGGTGGCCTGGGAGGGTTGTGTCTACACCTGGCTTTTCATGCGAACAAGTGGAATCCGAATCCGATCCAAGATCCAATCACCAACTATGTATGTTAATGCCAGGTGTAAACAGGTTTCTTTGTGATTGAGGTCATAATGCCTCAGGCTGCAGTGAACACGTTACTAAGCAGCAAGCCCACATCTATGACATTTCTTTGTTTCACATTACCATAGCAACCAGTGAAGTGGTGACTGAAAACAAACATGGTGCAGATCTGATTACTTTTAGAGCCTTATGGTGCTGTTAGTAGTAAGGTAGTAAGGTTACTGCTTGTTAGTCAGAAAATCGAAGTAGAAAACCGAGTTCTCTGCAGTGTGAATCCAGCTAAAGGCAGAAAGACTTTCATTTGGTGGGGAAGAAAAACATGCCACCAGCGTATTTATAATAAATGTGAGTTATTTATATTTTCCAACCACATGTAATGCTCTGAAGCATAGCAGGCTAATAATCGCATAATGTTTGTACATGTATAAAGTAATTGAAGTTAGCTGCTAATTTAACCTGTATGGCTGGACGGTGCTACATACTGCATCCACCTGTGCTAGTTAAGTACTAGTGAAGTTAGCTGCTAATTTAACCTGTATGGTTAGACGGTGCTACATACTGCATCCAAGTGTGCTAGTTGGGGACTGCTAAAGTTAGATGCTAATTTAACCTGCATGGATAGATGGTGCTACAGACTGCATCCACCTGTGCTAGTTAAGTACTAGTGAAGTTAGCTGCCAGTGTAACCGTTTATGGCTGGACTGTGCCACGTACTGCATCCACCTGTGCTAGTCAGGGACTTGCTTTGCCTCAACTCCTTTGTGCAGCCTGGAACATGGCCTGGAGGATTTTATGGAAATCAGCCTATGTACCTTTTTTAAACAACCGTCTTTGTCCTCCAGGCTGAGAAGAACTGCTTTATAACTTTAACACACTTATAACATTTATGAGCACCTGCTTATATATTAAGGCCACAAAATATTATGTGTTAAGAGTCTCCACATATAGATGTAAACTCAACACCGGTGTTACTTTCACTATGAGCGGCCGTCCAGCAAAAAATCACTCCAAGGGCTCGACAAATAGGATTACGGGTGGTCACAAAGAACCTCAGGGTAACCTTTAAGGAACATCAGGCCTCTTTCTTTCATTGAGTAATGTCAAAATTCATAAGACCCTCCATCAGGCAAACACTGAACAAGAATGGGGTGCATGGCAGGATAGCAAGGAGGTAAACCATTTCTCTCCAAAAATACACCGCTGTCCGTCTGAAGTTTGCTTCGGACCACTTGAATAGGCCAGAAGTCTGTTGGAAGAGGCTCTGTGAACTTTTTGGTTTAAATGGGAAGTGTTATGCAGCAATTGGGTTTTGCCAAGCATAAGAAGCTCATCCCAACTGTTAAGCATGGTGGTGGCAGTATTATGGTTTGGGGCCACTTTGCTGCTTTGGGTCCCGTTATTGGCTCACCATTATTAATAATGCTGGTTCCTCAACGCATTCACACGGCCTGGTCTGGAGGATTTTATGGAAATCGGCCTTTGTACCTGTTTGGAGACGTCCACCTCTCATTTCCAGGTTGAGAACAACTGCTTTCTAACTGCTGCGCTGTTGATGACGCTTGATATTTATCTGACATGTCGCATAGCTTAGCTATCGGATTGCTGTCTAGAACATAGTTCCTCTAAGGAAGTGTGACGTCACAGGTGTTTGGAGAGTGTTGAACATCCCAGTGTTGCTGTGAAACTAATGCCCAGTATGGGGTAATCGGGTCGCTCGCTTGCAATCTGTAGATTATATAACACACTAGAGGGGGGCCGCGGGTCCATATGAGAGACTCACACTGGGAGTTGTGAATGGGACTTTCGTTAGGCAGCGTTGTTATCTGAACCTTTTCGCGTATGACATGCCAGTAGCAGAATGCTAATTGGCTCCGTTCGTCAGCTCTGAGCGCATGTGATTAGAACAGGTTTGCTTTCTATGCTTGAAGTGACCGACTCCAGCCTGCAGGGCACATGGGGGTAAATTTTTGTGTGTGTGTATGCATGCTTTGTGTATGATGAGTGGCGTAGGAATGAGGCCTACATCAACAGCAGACTACTGAGATGGACAGGCAACAAGAGTGAGTGTGTGAGTGCAGTGCATGCCATGATGCCACTGTCGGGTTTTGGTGGCACCTGAGGGAGTTTTACACAAATGGCCCACTGATCTGCTGCTTCACTGCCCTACTCTGCAGTTTTACTGTGCAAGCTAAGAACATAACCACTGTGAGGCAGATGATCTACAAATTGAGGCACTTCTGCAACTCTGCTGTAATTCTCCCAAGGAGTTGTCGCCCAGCATAAACAATCCATCATGTGGCAAATAATATTCCGGGAAGTCGCAAAGTACCCCAGGGGAACGTCTGAGGACCTTCAGGCCTCTCTTGCATCGAGTGTTGTCGATGTTTATGAGCTCACCATCAGACAAACACTGAACAAGAGCTGTGCATGTCAGGATGGCAAGGAGGAGGCCACTTCTTTCCAAAAAAAACAAATTCAAATGCTGCAATCCAACATAAGAAGCTTGTCCCAACTGTTAAGCATGGGGGTGGCGGTATCATGGTTTGGGGCTGCTTTGCTGCCTCTTGGCCAGAACAGCTTCTTGTTCTTGATGGACATATGCATTCTAGATTGTCCCAGCAAATGCTACAGGACACTGTAATGGTTAAAAGAGAGGAATTCAACATTTTGGAATGGACAAGTCCAACTCCTGATCAGAAAGAGCAGTTAATGCAAGAAGTAACTGTCATCACTAAGCTAGAGATCAACTGGGCTTATTTGGGGTTCAGCTGATACACCCTTATGCTGTGCATGCTGTGGATAGTATGGGGATAGCCTGGCTAAAAAGGCCTAGTTAGCATGACTAATGTTGATGTTTTTTTTTTTGCTTTTAAAAACAGGGAAATGGGCAATTCTGGTTAGCTCTGGCCTTGACCACTGAGGTCAAAAAGTCATAGTGGTTTTGACGAAGAATCTGCAAGTTTTTTCTGACTGCTATCGGAATCATTACAGCATCGGCTTTAAACGTTTAAGCTACCGTCGAGATCCCCCGTGATGCCACAGCCATCTGAGGCTGGAAGTCCTCGAGATCGCAGTCGGCCTTGCTCTCTCTGGGTGGGCAGGATGGCTCGCTCTTTCCCTCTGTCATGAAATGGCTGATGTAACAGAACTGGCAGTTAGCACCGTCGTCCAAGCGCGTTCAGCTGTGCAGTGATGTTGCGTCAGTGGCACTTTTAGGAGGTGGTGCTTCATGTGTCTTTGAGGAAGCACATGCTAGTCTTTGGTAGCATTGTGCATACAGGAAGATCTGCTTAGCGAGTGGAGTAATAGTGATGGTTGGTTTTAGTGGTATTGATGGATAATGACCACACAAAACTGATTGTTGGTGTGAGTGGTGTTGATTGATAATGACCACACAAAACTGATTGTTGGTGTGAGTGGTGTTGATTGATAATGACCACACAAAACTGATTGTTGGTGTGAGTGGTGTTGATTGATAACGACCACACAATGTTGATTGTTGGTTTTAATGGTATTGATGGATAATGACCACACAATATTGTTTATTGGTTTTAGTGGTATTGATTGATAATGAACACACAGTATTAATTGGTGGTTTTAGAGGTATTTATTGATATTTACAGCACAGCATTGATTGTTAATGGTGTTGATTGATATTGACCACACAATATTGATTGTTAGTTTTAGTGATATTAATTGATAATGACCTCATAACAATATGGATTGTTAGTTTTAGTGATATTGATTGATAATAACCTCATAACAATATTGATTGTTAATTTCAGTGGTCTTGGTTGATTATGACCACACATTATTGATTATTAGTTTTAGTGGCATTGATTGACAATGACCACACAACAATATTTCTAGTATCCCTCTCTTAATGCTTCCAAATCGGAAGTCCATATTGCTGGTTTAGATGATATCTTGCCCAAAACTAGGCTGAACACAGCATCCTAGCTTCTAGCACACGCCTGCCGACACACCCCTTCTTCCTCATTCCTTTTATAACTACTTTGATGAGCAGAATTTAGTGGGTGAATGCACGCCTGCTGCCATTCTCAGACTTGCTGTTCACACAGGAATCCTCTGCCAGAATCCTTTTGGCTATTGGGGGGGGGATTACGGTCCTCTCAGAGTACAGTTGGTTGAGTCACGGCTCGTGTCATTGCAGTAGCCCAAAGAAGAGCAAAATGAACTTGTGAAGGAGGAAGAAGGGAGGCAGTAAGCAAGCATGTGGGCCAAGTGATGTTGCTTCATAGTCGGGCGTGCTGTGACCGTCTTGACTGGCTGGCCCTGGGTTTACGACACACCGGCTCTTGCAGGGTTAATAAAGAGCGTTTTGTTGTTTGCTGGGTGGGTCTCATGGGGAAAGAAGCTGTTTGATGGGACTTGTTTGCACTGGATTGACCTGTCAGACTCGGCAGCTGAACAGGAGATATGTAGCCTGCCTCCTTCTGCTGGCTGTCGGAAAGATATGAGCTCAGCATTACATAAAAAAAAAAATCAAACACACACATACACACACACTCTCAAACAAACTCAGTGGCATCTCCATTCAAGTACTTGCATGCACTCTCCATGACTCAGCATGTCTTGGCCTCTTGTCTCTGTTAAAATCGATTGTGCTTCTGGTGTAAATAAATAGTAGATCCTTGCTATTGCATGTATTTGAAAATTCTACTAACAACCCGACACTACATGAAAGGCACTGTATTTTCAAACTCAGTCATGTTTAGGTTGATTGCAAGAGTTTTCCCTTTTAGTCGGCAGATCAGTAGAATTCAGTTAAGATTCAGTTAAGATTCAGTTAGTCATTCACAGGTATTCCTTGTTTTTTCCCTTTTTCTTCCAGTTTGCTACTTCCAATTAACCCACCCGTTCGCAGCCTCTTTTTGAACTGCTGGCCAACATCGCTAAAGAGTGATGAGGGGTGAGAGCGCCATTTACTTACCTGTAGAGCACGGCCAATTGTGCTCTCTGACTGCGGCTACTGATGGCAAAGTGGCATGGCTCTGGATTTGAACTCATGACCCCCAGGCCATAGTGGTAGCACTTTAGGTCGCTGAGTCACTCAGAACCCCTAATTGTTTCATTTTACATGTGAATTATACTCAAAACTGTGGACATTTCTAATAGTGAATCTTCTGACCATGCAGCTACTGACTCTTTGTATACTGTACATTCTTTCCTAGTGTACATGCACCGGGCAAACACACCGCAAACCAAAGAGCAATCTGGACAAGGAAAAAGACAACAAATCTGTGTGTGGGCGCATCTTTGCAGTTTGTAAAGATAGTGGTGGAAGGTAAACTGCCAAACAGCGTTCCTACTACCACAATGCAACTAATAGGATAAACCTCTTGCCTATAGATTCTTTGTTTCCTCTAGAGGAGAGCGGATGTTAGTTAAACAGTAGAACGTTTAAGTGGTGCAGTATTTGTCCTGAGTGAGCCCAACATCTGGACATGCATATTAGGCAGCAAATGAACAGTCAGTTCTTCAAGCTGATGCGTTGGAAGCAGGAAAAATGAATTTGAGTGACTTTAACAAGGGCCAGATTGTGATGGCTAGACAGCTGGGTCAGAGAATCTCCAAAATGGCAGATCTTGTGGGCTTTTTCTGGTATGCAGCGGTCAGTACCTATCAGGAAGGATGACTGGTGAACTGATGATGGGGTCATAGGCGTCCGAGGCTCACTGATTCGTGGAGGCCCCACCTCAGAACTTTCAGCATCTAAAGGATCTGCTGCTAATGTCTTGGTGGTAGACACCACAGGATACCTTCAGAGATCTTGGGGTGTCCATGACTTGATGGGTCCTGGATCTGTGGCATCTACTCCATATTAGTTAGGTAATTTTTTTTTTTTAATTAAAAACGGAGTAGTCCATGTCTACGCTTAATCCCTCTTTGGGAATTTGTCCCTTTTTCCTAATGTTTGCCCAGTACCTGCTGCTTTCTCTTTCTTTGCTTTGAACCAGGAGCGGCATGCAGCACTGCGGCCAGTAAAGCAGGACATTTTCATGCAAGTTTCTTTCTTTTTTTTCATTTGGGAATGAACAGCGTTACTGTCGCCTGCCATAAAGTGTATAAGCCTTGCGTTTGCATTTTACATGCACATGTTTGGAGGCCAGTTTAAACACAGTGGAGACACTAGCAAATGCAGTTCCACCCTGAAGACATTTAGATTTAGATGCTTTGTTCTGAAAATGTCCTTCGCTGCTTTAGGTTGTCGTATTTGTTTACTGCACCTGTTCCACAGCGGCGACACAGGGAACTGAAACCGCATCAGTCCTGATATGGCTGCTACCACATCCATTCAGATATGCCTGGATTGGCCCTGATTCTGATTTGTTGAATTGGTATTTAGTATGGTTTGATATGAGGCACTGTGGTACTACATTTTGTAGGATATGGTAGCCTATGTTTTTTTTCACAGTATAAATATGTATCTTATATTTATATGTGATTATTTTACATTCAGCTTCACCAAAAGCATAACTGAAATGTACGGAACAGAGCTGGCAGTTTGTCATCCAACGCAAGGACTCTAAGGGGGGTGATGGGTGTGGGCCATTTAGCCATTAGGCGGACTGTACTGCTTTTAGACCTTCACACCAAGTACTTACCCCTGACCTGTTTTCTGCAGTGGCCTAAAATACTCCACAAGGGCTGTGAATTTAGAACACAGGGACTCCGGAGGTGGAACACTATCTGGACGTCTGAGCCGGACAGCAGGAATGTGAGATCGCAATGGCTAAACCCTGTTTTCTTTTTGTTTACGTAGCTAATGACTGATATACAGCCTAACCGTTTAAAAAAAGGCTTCCGAAGAGTGAGATTGACTGCTGACTTTCTGCTATTTACTAAGGCTTAATCGTGTGATGGTAGCTGGCAGTGGCTCTTGATGCTAATGCCACAAACTGGCAGTCTTCAGTAACCGCAGATCCGTGCCCCACCCTCACCCTCACTCTCGCTCTCTCACTCTACTACGTTGTTTGCCTTCCGCCACCTAAAAAAAAACAAGTGACGTCCTGCGAATCCAGAAGCGCTTACTGTAACTTGGCATGTGTCTCCGTTTGCCAGAAGGTCACTTCGCTATGAATGCAGTGCTCCCAGGTTCTGAGCAGTGGTGTTGCTGAAACGGTCTGTCCCTGTCACCCATGCTTCTGGCTGTGCCTTAGGAAAACACAGTGAAGCAGGCAGCAAGTCAGCAAGTGCTTCGAGAAATGCCGGGTATGAAAGAGAATTAGAGAGGTGGGGGAAGAAAAGGGAGAAGAGGTGCTGAGAGGTGATCTATACAACGGATCAGCACTACAAACAGCACAACCTCTGTGCCTGAAGCTCTGTTTCACAAGGGGATCCTAAGGGAATCCCTTCTCCACTGAGAGAGAGAGAGATGTTTATGAGACTTATGAGGGCCAATTCTGAGGCCAAACAAAAGGAATAAAGAGATTCGCAAGAGTGTGGTTTAAATATTTAGGGGGATAAATGGTTCTTGTTTTCAGATTCAGCAGAAACCTGCTACCTGAGCTTTATCTCAAGCAAACATGTTAAAACCTGGCTGTCTCGTTGCCTTTTAGCCAAGGAGCTCACGGAGAGACGGCTCTTGCGATACATCTGCCCTCACGCCTTCTCCTAGTCGCCATGGAGTTGCTGTGGAAACGCTCCGATACTGAGGAAGTCCCTTTGCAGCCCATTGGGTGGCCTCCTCCTCAGAGTGTGAAGAGCTCTCGCTATGTTCATGCTATAATTGGCCCAAGGCTTAAGGACGAGAATGCTTGTTTCTCTGTTGTTGTTTTTTTTTTTTTTATTCTTGTCCTACGTGCTGCTGTTGCGTTAGTGCTTGACTAATCTTGTTCTTGGCCACTTAGCTTTTAAATTGGTGTCTTTGGTGCACTGTCCTACTCCATAATGTCTTCATAGTGCTGGATGATGTCCTCTATACCTGTAGAATGCTATCAATTTAGTGCACTTGAGCCTAGAACAGCCTCTTCTTTTCTGGGGAGGCTTTTCACAAGATTTTGGAGTGTGTGTTGTGGGATTCGTTCAGTTCATTCAGTCAAAAGCCTTTGGAAGCCCTTGTGAGGGGTCTGACACTGATGTTGGACGAGAAGGTGTTCAGGTCAGGGCTATGTTGAATGGGGACAAAAAAAGGCCTTCTCCAAACTGCTGCCACAATGGAAGCCTGTAATTGTCTGAAGTGGCATTGTATGCAGAAGTATTAACGTTACCCTTCACTGAGACTAATAGGCTGAGCCTAAACCCTGGAAAACACCTCCAGAACATACATTATCACATTATCCACCAACCGTTACCGGTGACCATCAGACCTCTTTGATAGTGAAGTGTGATTCACGACTCCAGAGAACTCGCTTCCACCGCACCAGAGCGCCGTGTCAACATGCTTTACACCACTCCAGCTGGTGCTTGGCTTTGCACATGGTAATCCTAGGCTCGGGTGCAGCTGCTCAGCAATGGAATCCCATTTTGTGAAGCTAGACAGAAGCGGTTGTTGTTGCAAATTTGGAACTTTGTAGTGAGCGAGCGTACAGAGGACAGGTGATTCTTTCAGACGTCACGGCCCTGCTCTGCGAGTTTGCCTGGTCTGCCCGTAGATGATTGCATTTTTGAATAATAGTGACCTGGGGCAGATCTAGCAGGGCAGAAATTTCACAAACTGACTCGCCGCCAGTTGACAGTGGTTCATTTAGAAAGTCACTGGGCTCTTCAGCATGACCCATTCTACTGCCTGTGTTTGTCTGTGGAGGTTACATGGCTGTGTGTTGATTTTACACACCTGTTAGCAATGGGTGTGGCTGAAAAACCTGAAATCTGCATATGGGTTGTCCACATTCTTTTGCTTTTGCTTGTCATTTACCTGGTAGTTCAGATTGTTTTTGCCTCAAAAAGCTCAAAAGGATAAAGGTGAATCTTTGTACATTAAGGCAAAGAAAAGGAACAATAACAACAATATGAGGTTTATAAGACATTCTTTTAGTTTAGGAGGCGCAAGTTAGTTTTGCAACAAATAATCGCCATGGTCGACTAACATTAACAACTGAATTATCATCAACAGCGTGCGCTTGGGACTGGACCAAGGCCACCTCCTCTCAAGGGTCTTGGTGCGGTTGTTTTGGTCCACATCCGAGTGCTGTATTCACACCTGCCCAAACGCACCATACCAAGGATAATGACCTACACTAAAAAAAAAAAGTCCAGGTGCAAAAACACCCCTACAACTGTGAAGGTCAGTAAAACACAATTAGGGGCCTCCAGCACTAAGGTGCTGCCACTATGACCCGAGGATCGCCGGTTTGACTATCGGATAAGTCATTTGTTGCTCAAATCAAATCAAAGTTTATTTGACACATAGATATTTATACATAGTGCAGCTAGCAGTGAAATGCTTTACTAAGTACCCGCTCCCATAAAACAATAAGGTAAGACATAAAGACGTATGAGAATGTCAAATAAGCTAAAATAAGTTTGATTCAGATTATTAATGTTTTTAATGATAACATGAATATCCTTTACTCTGAGACTGGCAACATATTTGGAAATTGATGTGATAATACGCTTTATTCAAAAATGCAGGACCGTCCGAAATGCTTTTGGTAGTTCTAAACCAGTCGCTGATGTTGCTCCATCGCAGAAGCCGTGGGCAGAACAGCTTTGACATCACCGGCTGTCTGAGACACCCAACCCAACCTGTGATGATCTGTGGTTTTAAGAAAGCCATTCACACACCTCTCCGCCCTGTGCTGTAGGTGGTTATTATTTTCTAAAAGCCAAAGCAAACTATGCTGTTAACAGAGTGTCCCAGTGGGTCCCTCCTAGTGCCCTTTTTTGTTGTCCAACCGCATTCTCTGCCTTTCCCCAGCTTCTCCGAGACGAGTGGTTTGACAAGTACTGTTTGCGTGTTCTAACTATTCCTGCCCTTTATTGCTCTGACAGAAACTCCGCAGTCTTCATTTCAGAGTCATTTCAAGCGAAACAGTCACAGAATAGAGCTGGATATGATCTAAGCTAATGCAGCTGCATTGGGAACGCTAAGTCATAAACATCTGTTGTTGTGCTTTAATTAAGCCGTTTTTCCGCCACAGGGTCAATGCTCTTGGGTTTAAAACAAATAGGGGCTGGGGGGCCGGCCTTTCATCGTTAAAGGTGTGGCAAGCATGCTAACTAGCTTTCCAGATCAACAGTGTGGCCTCCAGCTGTCAAAAAGTAAGAGTCTGTAACTCTAACGCCTCTTCTGATGATGAAACGGTGAGGATTTTCCTTTCGTACGTAGCGGTGGATGTGACCTTCCGAATGTGGACGCACCCACTCGACGTATAAAGAGCCATTTAGCTCAAACTTGTGGAGTACATCTGACCGTTGATTCGAATCGAGGGTCAATCGCGTTCTCACCACAAACAAACTGCTCCATAGTGCGCTCTGGACTGGACCAAGGCCACCTCCTCTAAAGGGTCTTGGTGCTTGGTTGTTTTGTTGTCCACATCCGAGTGCAGTGCTGTATTCACACCTGCCCAAACTAACTGATATAGAGTCCGATATAACCAACACTACACTACAAAGCCCAGGTGCGAAAACAGGGCCTCCAGCGGACTAAGATGCTGCCTCTATGACCCAAGGATCGCTGGTTTGATTCCCAGGTCATTCTACCTGCTTTCTCTCCGGGATAGCAGATGGCTCGCTCACTCTCCACGTCACTCTGGCATGGGTGTCTGCTTGCCAGTGCATGAAGCTGGCGTCTGGTTGCCTGATGATGTTACGTCGGCCTCTGTTCGAGAAGAGGTGGCGGGTGGTTGCACATGTGCCAGTCTTCACCTTCTCAGTTTCAGCAGCATCATACGTGACGAGGGAGAGTACTAAAGGAGTGGATCGGGTAATTGGTAATTGATCGGGTAAAATCGAAATGTGAGGAGGAAAATTAGGTCAAACTGTATAAAAAGATGAGGAAAAATACATAACTTGATTGAGAGAGCGGAGTATGCTGTAGTGGCCTGGTATCAGTGTGTTTCTTTGGTTTTGGTGCCGTTCTGCTTTGTTTTCATACATCCCCAAAATATCCCCCTCTGAAATGGAACAGCGCTTTTTTTCCTAAATCCAAAGCCATTACTTTCTGTTTTTCTGCTTTCCTTGTGCTCTGGCTATCCCTCTCTTCTTCCTTGCCTACTCTCACATGTGAAAGCCGGCTCGTGTGTTAATCCCCTTTTTTTTTTTTTTTTTTTTTTGTACGTTTTGTTAAGAGTGTCGCCTAACAGCTCGTTTGTTGTTTTAAAATGTCCTGTCACATGACTCCACTTTTCTGGAGTGTGTGGTGCGTTTTCCGTGACGATTATAGAGCCGAAGTAGTATCCAGTGACCACGTAATGTAATAAGAGCGGCCAGTCATGCAGCACCGATTACACACTCGAGTGGAGCAGATATGTGTCGGGGAGCGGACCCTGAGCTACACCCGGCAGCATTCGTCCAGCACTCGTGCTCTTTCTGTCCTACTGCAGTGATAATTGCCTGGTCTCAGTTCATTGTGAATGTTAATGAAGAAAAGAATGTGGTAGACACACACACACACACACACACACACACACACACTCTCACTCAAACCAACAGCATGGCCACATATTCCTCTTTAGAAAAAAAAAAACTTGCTCTGAGGAGTGTGATAATGGGGTGTGTGTGTGTGTGTGTGTGTGTGTGTGTGTTACAGATCAATGGAAAGAGAGGTTGTGAAGGGGAAGTGTGCAGTTCCACTTTTAACATTCAGCAGTGTATAGTGCTATGAACTGGTTTATGAGAAAATAATCATATTACTGTGTGTGTGTGTGTGTGTGTGTGTGTGTATTTTAAGGGTGTAACGATACTCAATCAACGATTTCCATAGGTTGTCAAAACCTTCGTTCACAGTACGATATTCTCATAATATTTTTACCAGTAAACGGGGAGTGTGGACAGTGCAGGAGTGGGCTTTTGGTCAGTGCTTGTTGGCTTGGAAAACTGTAGTGTTATTGAAGATGATTAACTGAATATCTGTTTTCATGGTAAATGATGCATTTATAGTGAATACTAGTGTACACCGCTCCCTAGGGACCTAGGGACCGCTGGTGGGCCGGAACTTTTATAGCCAACTTCTGTTAGCAAAGAATAGCCCTAATAGTGTGTTGTTGCACCTTGAAAACCATGAAACTTTAGGAAGTTTCGCTGTCACAAAAAATTGTATGAATATTTTTCAACATTTTGACATAATTAGAATCTAGCAGGTTCTTTTCATTGTGTCAAAATAAGCACTAATATGGAGTTGGTCCTCCATTTGCAGCTCTAACAGCAGGTTTGGGACTCCGCAGTTAGTCAGCACTCAATGCTCCTCAGCACTCCGCGATCCCACTCTGGAACTTTACACGATGCACTTACGTGCCAAGTTACGCAGAGCTGCTGTGGTCCATAAGCGCTTCCGCTTTTCAGTAATACCACTCACAGTTGATGGTGGAATATCTAGGAGGGAAGAAAATTCACAGACTGACTTGTAGCAAAGGTGGCATCCTATTACGTACAGTACCACACTGGAGGTCAGTGAGCTCTTTAGAACCACCCACTATTGCACTAATGTGTGTAAAGGCAGACCTGAAACACTCTGCTTCTTTGTGTAACATCAAGGGAAAGTCGAAAGAAATCAGCCAAGCCTAAGAACACCATCCCAACTGTGAAACACGGGGGTGGCAGCATCATATTGTGTGGTTGTTTTGCTGCAGGAGGGACTGTTGCACTTCACAAAGTAGATCATGCATCATGAGGAAAGAACATTATGTGGAAACACTGAAGCAACATCTCAAGACATCAGCCAGGAAGTTAAAGCTTGGGCGCAAATGGGTCTTCCAAATGGACAATGACCCGAAGCATACTGCCAAACTGATTACAGAGTGGCTTAAGGAGAACAAAGTCAATGTTTTGAAATGGCAAAGCCCTGATCTCAATCTTATTGGAAATTTATGAGCAGAGCTGAAAAGACCTGTCCGAGCAAGGCGGCCTACAAACAGTTACACCTGTTCTGTCAGGAGGGATGGGCCAAAATTCTTAAACTATTGTAAGAAGCTTGTGGAAGGATATCCAAAACATTTGACCCAAGTCATACAGTGTAAGGGTAATGGTACCAAATACTAATGAAATGTATTTAAACTTTTGACTTTGAAGAAAGAATAAAAATTCCCTCTCATATTAATCTAACATTTAGCAAATAGAAATAATTTTAGTAATTCTAATTGACCTAAAACGAAAGGTAGGGAAAGGTTTATTCTCAGACAGTGATAAAAATGCATATGTATGTTTTATAAAGTGTATGTAATATGTATCATATAATCTTCTTACCTTTATCATCCATCGCTTGGTCTTATACAGGGTTGCGGCAGGTCCGGAGCCAGAATAATTGGACGCAAGGCAGGAATACCCTGCCTTAGACAGGGCGCTAGTCCACCACAGGGTACCACACATAACCATCCACATCCACACTAACACCTAGCAGCAATTTAGCTCATCCAGATCACCTGCCATGTGTTTTTGAGAGGCGGGAGGAAACCAGAGTACCTGAAGGAACACACACTACCTGCGGCACCACCAATTAGCAATATTGCCGTGGCTGACTGAATAGTCTCTCACACACTCCTGCTCGGCTCACGCTGCATCTCTGCATTCTTCACACTGCTCTGTGGAAGTCCTCAACTAAGTCCGAGACATAAAAGGACTGTTCCTGTTGACATCTCCAGCATTTTTCACACCTCCTCTGTGAAGGCCATCAACCACAGTGGAGAACAGAGTTAAGTAAGAGTCTTACAGCGGTCAGGGGCCTTGTTTCAAGCCTCATAAAGTCCGGCGGAATCTGTCGTCACTGTGAGGGGATCCTGGCCTTACAGGCTCTTCCCCTTCATTGTTTATCTGTTAGCAGCAGCAGCTGTTCAGCGCGGCTCCATTCTTAACTTTCACAAGCCTTCATTGACTCGCAGTGTGGAGCAGAAACCAGACACCCCATTTATTAACTCTGCTAAGGGTTTGCATAGTAATATTCATCTCTTTTTTTTGTATATGATGGTTGTGAGACTGTGTGTGAGTGTGTATTAAATGTAGTTACATTGTATGTTGATTTACAGACTTACTGCCATGTTCTGTTAAAAGCAAACTGCTGTTGCAAGCCAGACTTCTGTCTACCTCTGGTGGTCTGGTGCCAGGAACCGCTGTACTTTGACAGCAAATGGCAAATTCGGATGACAGGCAAAACATCCAAGCACAAGCTGTTGTGTTTTGTGTGACTTACGGGGGCAGGCAATTTCCAGACGGGAGCTATAGTATACGAGTACAAGTGTGAAAGAATCTGAGATGTGCTGGAGGTTTGAAAATGGAACATTTAACAATTGGCCAAATATCATATGCCACTAGCTTTGGTGTTTAGATGACTGCCAAGGCAAGTCATGTGCTTATGTCAAGTCAAATTTTGCGAAAATGAGTAACCAAGGCTGCTTCTTCAGATTAGCTAATAAGCCTACAATACAAACCAGTTTGATTCACATTATGTCAGTTATCAGTTGTTCCTTGCATTGTGTCAGAATTTTATGATGAATGAACCTATCAAGTTGCATTTGAGGACTTAGCGAGGCGAGGGTCAAGTCAAGTCAGATTTATTTGTATAGCTTTTTACAACTGTTGTTGTAAAAAAAAAAGAAGTGACGTAAGACATGAAGGATCAAAGACCCCCAGTGAGCAGCCAACGGCGACAGTGGCAAGGAAAAACTCCCTCAAAGCTGGAGGAAGAAACCTTACAAGGGGGACCCGTCCTCCTCTGGTCAGAACTATTTAAACATTATTGATAAAAGTTACCAAACCATCTAAACTGTTGAACTACTCTGATCATAATCATAATATAATAATCATGGTGTAGATAGTTAATAGTGGTAATATTAATAGTGGCAGATAGTCAAGAGTCCATTTAGGTTTTACATGGTCATTAAACAGGTAGCAGTGGTAGGAGGGTGTGCCGCTGGTCTGATCTGGGCGGTGGTGGGTGGGGGGCCTGCTGGTCAGACTGGTAGGTGGCAGCTGGTCTGACGCAGGTAGAGGGGACCGGGGCTGGGTGGCAAGACTAACCAGGCAAGCCTAGTTTTACTGGACCACCATTAGCTGCATAGAATCATCAGTGGCATCTCAACAATGAGGAGTTTGGTGCCTCATATGTTTCATGTAGCATTTCATGTGACCCTGCCTGGTAAAGGACTGAAGCCTTGCCCTCAGAGTCTTAAGATGTAGACCACATATTTACCAATGTGAGGGGCCCAGGACCTTATGGACAAGGCTTGTGACTAAAGCTGTGGTGGTAATGCTGAGTGAGGCCAGTAGTGGCAGCAGCTGCAATGCTAATGTTACGGTAGCAATCCTAAGTGAGTGAAAGCGATGCTGGCCGAGACCGAGGCCGGTGCCCGGTGTGGTAACGTGAAGTGAAAGTGATGCTTGGCGAGGGTGGCGGCCTCGATATTGAGTCTGCATGCTATCACTACAGACTTTGACACACATTAGTGCACCACTTTCCTTTACAATAACATTTCAAGCAAGAAGACCCAACCTCAGCATGCAGTTCTTGCACAAAAGTCTGTCTGTCAGTCACTCATTTAATCATTCAGGCAGTGATCAGCAAAAATATGTATGTTTTATGTTAGAAGGAATAAAATATAATAAGAGGCATTCAGCCCCAAGAACACTGTAGCAACTGTTAAACATGGTGATGGTAGCGTCATGCTCTGAGTGAATGGAACTTCAGCAGAACGTTGAACAGTCAGACACAGTTCCAGCAGGTGTTGCAATAAAACAGTGACCCCACACGAAGACACAGCTTGCCGTTTCTCCTCAGTGGTCAGTGTGGCAGCATTAGTTCGGCAGACATGCATATGATTAAGATACCGTTCTAAACTTCATAATAAATCTGCAGGAGTTTAGCACATTACACTTTCTGCATGTCTGTCTGTCTGTCTGTCTGTCTGTCTGTGTCTCTGTCCTCATTCCTCTCTCGGCAGGGCTCGTATGTATTTCATAATGAATGGAGGAGTTTTGTTTTTTAGTCATTCATTCCTGCTGCTTCAGATGCAGCCAGTCTGACAGATTAGCCTCCGCGCTGGCACTGAGGCTGCCGGGCTGTGATGCACTCTACTCTGAGTGTGTGTGTGTGTGTGTGTGTGTGTGTGTGTGTGTGTGTTTTCCCCTTCTTTTTTAAGAGAAGGTTTTTAAGTGTTCTCAAAGCTTTATTGTATAGTTCTCTGTAGGGTTGTGAGAAACTATCCATATATTGAAGTATTGCGATATCATATCAATAGTTATGATAAAGATTTAAACGCAGACCTGTACTGTGGCTTCAGATCCCACTGTTCTGATTGAATCAAAAGCACAAAAAAAACTTTTTTTTTTATACTCAAATTTTATACATTTATATAGAAAATGACAGTATATCGTCTTGCTTACAGTTTCATAATATATTGCACTACATTGAATTGTAACCCCTGTATTTTTGCCAATACACAGCCCTAGTTTAATGGGTGCATGACAACACACCACTCCAATTTAAGTCTTCATTGTCATATACAGTTTTTTGCCATTTACTAGTTTATGGATTTGTGTGTGTGTGTGTGTGTGTGTGTGTGTGTGTGTGTGTGTGTGTGTGTGTGTGTGTGTGTGTGTGTGTGTGTGTGTGTGTGCTACAGATTCTCCTGAAGAGCACCAGGCAGGCTCTTTCTGTGGTGTTTTATTAACAATTTGCAGGGATTCCCTGCATTCTCCACTTCTGCAGAGGAGCTCACAGCATCTTAACCAGTCCTATCCCAGATTTCCTTGGCATCCCACTGAGGCTGAAACTATGAAGTACTACCCCCCCCCCCTCCACATGCACAGCCGTACAGTCATACTGCCATCCTGCCTTTTTTTTCCTCATATTGTGTAAGAGCTTGCCTAATGTGCTGGAAACCTCATCTCTCTGCTTTCCTCGGTGCATGCTAGAGAGAGAGAGAGAGAGAGAGAGAGAGAGAGAGAGAGAGAGAGAGAGAGAGAGAGATGGATGGATGGATGGATGGATGGCCTTCACTTCTTCACTTACTTTCTCTCTCTCTCTCTCACACTCTCTCTCTCTCTCTCTTTCTCTCTCGCTCTCCCCTCCTTTAGCATTCCCCTGGGTCACTCGGAGGGTTGGGAGCAAGAACGTTTGAGTGTTGAGGAGTGTGTGTGTGTGTGTGTGCATATTCAGAAGGTTTCTGCTGTTTTGCGGGGGCTCTCTGTGTGTCTGATGCTGGTTACTAGACAGTGCATTAGAGCATACAGTAGAAAGCAGGGGGTGGGGGAGTACAGATAGCAGAGAAAAGAGGAACGTCGGCTAGAGCGAGGAAAGAGACGGAGATCCACGATAAAGCGTCAGGCAGAGTGAAAGAGGAAGGTGAGAGCGTTTTGTTCACCCAGAGCTCATCTTCCCACGGCCCCCAGCTTTCATTACCACGTTTTGTTTGACCGCAGTCCACCAGCCGCTGCTTTATTCCCCTCTGATTCAGTAGTGGAGGTGATTGGGATGGTGAGGGTCTTTATCCCGGCAGCTGTGTTGGGGATAACTTGCCTTTGATATAGGAGAAGTGATTTCTGTTCTTTAGGAGACACACATCAACATATCAACACGTTTTCCCTATCAGTCTTATCACTAAAGTCTACATTTCTGCCCGTCCACACAAGGCCCCGTCCACCCGTATTTGTGTATTTATTATTATTTATTTTATTTTTTTTAATGCAATTTTTCTGTGCACTTTGGCCTCCTGTCAAGGCTGAATCTGAAATACCCCTTTATAGTGAACTACATAAGTAGACAGGACTAGATTTCCGCTTTCAACATATGCAGAAACGTAAATACTGTTCTATCACAATTCTATAATTCTTGATTTACATTTGGAATCCATACATAAGACACTACATAGGGAGTAGTGTGTAATCTGGGATTCAGCCTCTGAGCTTCCTTCCTTCAGTGTGGCGTTTCGGCATCTTTCTTTATGACTTACGCAGGGCTAGCATGCTCCAGCAAGCCTTTTCGTCATGCAAGCATTTCTGGACCTCTGCTTCTCCTGCATTCTCTCCTTTAGCTTCTCTAGCTCTGCTGGAATTTGAGGTGCATTTATGTCTCAAACGTTTATGTTGGGCCTGAACGTGTGTCTGGCACGACACCGGTCCTTTCTAGAGTTTAAAGTGTAGTCTGTTATCTGTTACACCCTCAAAATCAGTATCGGTCGCTCGATCTACCACCTTCACACGTCTTTTTCGAGCCCTGGTTCTTATCAGTGGCCGCCTCCCTGCTCTCAAACACACATCGTGTTTGCCGTGTCTCCATTTCCACAGCTCGTCCTCTGCCTCCTGCTAAATGTGTTTTTTGAGCGTACACGTGTCCATGCCTTCATCAGCCTGCTGTTCATCTTAGTCATGCTTTATATTTAGCACCAGTGAACATTAGCCCAGACATGGGGGGGTGACACAGGGGGTCTCATTACCACACATTTAGTGTGCAAAAGAGTAAGACAGATCACTTATTACCATACCACTCAGTTCCTCATCTCTGTAAGTGTGCTGAGGCCTGTCACCCTTTGGACATGTCAGAATGAAACTGCCACTTTGTGCCAGTGCCCGGTCTTCTCTCTCTCTCTCTGTGTGTGTGTGTGTGTGTGTGTGTGTGTGTGTGTGTGTGTGTGACGCTTCAGACAGGTTGACTCACTGAGAAGGATCGAATGGCGCTGAAGTGGCAGACCGGCCTCTGAAACAGCCTGTGAAGACTTAGCACGATTACAGAGGGTGGAGGGTGGACGGGCGGGGGTTGACTGCAGTTGTTTGCTTCATTTTCTTTCTGGGGTTATAATAAATAGCATCGCTGTTGCGTCTGAAACCTGCTAACTCCGTTACAGCTCCTAATTTACTGCACTATTTGAAAGTGTTTGAAATGTGTTGGGTGAACCTTGCATAGTGAATGGCCCGATAGAAATCCTGTTGTACAAAATCTCAGGGTACAAAACAGCTACATTTGTGTTGTACTTTTAAGTGAGTGTGAGGTCCGCTTAAAATGTTTGTGTGGTGTTCAGTACCAAGACCAATTGACACTTGCTTTCTCGATTCCCCCCCTCCCCTTTATCCTCCATTAGTGCTGTGTATTGGCAAGAACCTGGTGATGTGATATATAACACAACACAGGGCTTACAATACAATATACTGCAATATATAGCAAAACTGTAAGCAAAGTAATATATTGTGATTTTTTTAATTTATTATTAAAACTTCAGGAAAACTCTAGTATAAATAACACAAAAGCATATTTATAAAATGAGTAAAAGAAATTTTGTCTTTTTATCCAATCAGAACAGTGGGATATGAGGATGGAGTATCTATGCCACCAATCTCTGCATGTAAGCTGTTCGTTAAAAAAACAATACTGTTTTTTTCAAATTGCTACAGTATTGCAAAGCGTATCACAATATTTGATATAGCAATGGTTTTCGTACACCCCTTAGATTCATGTTACTAAATGACGCAGTAAAGGCAAATGTTGGACCACAGCCGACGGTATTATGGTCCATCCATCCATCCATCCATTACTTCATTCATTTATCTATTTATCTGCTACTTGCTGATCAGGATTGTGGTGGGCGAGCCAGTGACAGGGTACCCCCTTTGACCCCCCCGATCTTTGCATCCTATTGTTTATATTACTGTACTTAACCGTTTGAATGTCTTTTCAGTTCCTGGGCAGTTCTTCTGCTAGTTGATGCATTCGTTTTTCCAAAGACCTTCAAGTGAAATGGGTGGGTTCACCTCAGATGACAATGTTATTATGCTAGTGATGCCTAGCTAGTCCGCTCTGTTGGTGGGTAGAACCAGTGTTCACTGCGCAAGTGACGCATTACCCAACCCTGCCTGTATTGTGTCTTCTTCATATTTAGGTGAATAGGAGGGGCTAAATGGGAGACGCTAAATAGGACAGTGGTGGCTTGGTGGTTAGATTTCTGGGTTATTGATCACAGGCGTGTGGGTTTGATACCTGTGCCTGGTAAGCGGATGCTGTTGGGCCTTTGAGCTCTTAACCCTTTCTTCTCCAGGGGTAATCGTTTTTGCATAGAGTATTTTGTTGTACTGCACAAGTATAATGACAATTATTAGCTGCATTAGACTGATCATTTTTGGATTTTTTTTAAATTGCCTATTTTTGCAGCCTAGCCCTATGGACTAGGCAGTGAATGGTGTAGTACAGTATTTACCTACTCAAAAAAAAATTACATTCCATGCTGGGGCCCCTTTTAAAATACAATATAGGATGTCCTCCTATAATGTTTCCCTTTCAAAACAATATCCTGTGTCCCAAAACAAACGGCCCGTCCAAGTGGAAAAATGTAGACTGACCCAGTTATAAAAATAGTTAGCTGTTCTGAAACTCCCCTGACAGTCCAGTGTTCCTGGATCTTTAGGCAGTGTTGCAGTTTTGAAACTGTCAGCCCTGTACGTGGACACACACACACACACACACACACAGCACAGTGGCACATTGCTTGGAAAATGGCTGTCACTGAGTTAGAGAAGGAGACGTCGACAGTTAGGTTGTCGCTGTTTGATCTGTGGGGAGTTGGCACTTTATTCACGGTGACAAGCTAATCAGCAGAAATAGCCTGGGCTCTCCCTAGACAAGCCCTTGTGTCTTGGGAGGAGAGATAGGCGTAAATGAAACCCCGCCTGCGTCTCTAATGGCACCCGAACGCTCAAGTGCAGCTCGACTTTTGAAAGTCGACGGCCACTACTCCGGTTGTTCAGTGGTTTCAGTTCCTCAGAGTTCTGCGTTGGTGTCGTCTTTGTATCAAACATGGTGTTGATTTGTCTGTAGCATTGACTGGCAGCTGCTTATGATCTGTAGGTTTTCAGTCTAGCAGTTAACCAGTTAAACTGCGAGGACCTTTTCATGTTTAAATATTTCCCTGTTCCCTCATTTAAATCCTGCAGAACCAAAGTGATGATCGGTTTTCGTCAATACTGATGAAACTGTGGGTTGTCAGTGTTGACTGATTTTGGCTAGCTGATGTACTTTACCTTCACTTTTACTTTTAATCTGGAAGTTGTTCTTTACTTTATGCCAAAAGTGGAAGAAAATCATTTCCATTCACTTTTTATTTAAAAAATGAATTTTAATTAATTTATTACATTTATTAAAATTATTTTTATATTAGAATTAGTTTGGTTACCAGTTATTTACCAGTAATTTCTTTCTTTCTTCAAAAATTTTGGGGGTGCTTAGGGGCTCCGAGTGGCTCAGCTCAGATCTAATGCTCTGCTGCTATGGTCCAGGGGTTGGTAGTTCGAATCCCGAGCCATGCTGCTTTGCTATCAGCAGCCAGAGTCTGAGAGAGCACCATGGGCTGTGCTCTCTCCGGGTGGGCAGATGGCACTCTCTCGATGTTGGCTGGTGTCTGTTAACCTGGGTGGTGGAGCTGGGGACCCAGCGCTTTCCTCTGAGGTGCACAACACTGCTGCATCAGCGACAGTTCAAAAAGAGGCGGTGACTTTGCATGTACTAAAGGAGACATGTTTTGAGCCCTTACCCTCCAAGAGTTGCGAGCGTTGCTAGTGCTAGAGGGAGCTACGAACGGGTGGGTTAATAGGCAGTTCCAAATTAGGCCTATTTTAAAAATAAAAATAAAGGGGCTTCAAATGGTTCTGGCAGTAAACAGTAATTACTAAACAACACGCCTTGTAATAAGGCCAGAGTGTACAGGGTTAATAGTGTGCTATGGTGTGTTGGGCAGCCCTTGTGTTGATTGCACCCAGCGCTATCATGGTGCTTCTGATAAGGTGTGAAATGCTGGTTCTAAGCCAGCGATCTCTTGCAGAGCTCTTCCGCTGTTCGTTTGAATCTCTTCCTGCCGTCGGGCTCCACTGGACTGCAGACTGCAGTTAAACGCGATCACTAGGCGTGTTGAGTCAACCTCAAGTCACATCACAAACAGTAACTACCTCTATACTGGACTAAATGGAGTGTGCTAGCAGAGCTCTGGCTACCCACACAGGTCCTCTACATCTTCTGCACTGTTTGCTTTCCTTCATTACTAAATTTGATATGTGTACACTGTAGGGCACAACCCATGATATGAATATTTGGTGGTCGATAGCCGTCATCAAATGAACAGAGGCAACTTTATGGGAGAAGGAACCAACCTTCTTAACTTTGAATGGAGGTCGATGTAAAAAGACCTTACTCCAAGTCATTTGAGGCATTTCTATTGGCCTGTTCGCCTTGAGGTAAGAAGTGCTGAGAAATTTGCTCAAGACCTGACGAGTGCAGCTTTTTTTGGGTTTTCTTGCGAGAGCACAGCTGTGTACAGTGAAGCATGTTTGAAACCAGAAGCAGCTCTGTGCCGCATGCAGAGCGCTCCTGTGGTAATCAGTATGACCCACTGAACTGCTGGTGTGAAGCACCCACTGCAACAACAGTAAACATGCAAACATTTTTGCTTGCCTCTAGAAACGTGAAGAAAATACACAAGCACGCAAGCATACCACTCGTGAGCAACCCCTCTGCTTTCCGGCATTAACACGGTTGTGTTAAAGCAACACTATGAAAAAATGGGCAGTCCTTGCTCCTGGGCTCCCCCTACAGTCAGGAAGTGTAACTTGCACTTTGAATGTAACTCGCACCCCTAAAAGACATGTGTTTCTGGACGAGCTGAGAGCTAGCATGTGAACTGATGCGGTAGACTGATGTTACAGGATGTTACACAGCTCTCGCGAGCAGTACATTTGAGCTAGAGCTGGGCATTATGACCATATTGTATTGTATCGTGATAAATTCTCTTATCGTGAATACTGTTAACTCTGATCAGCTGCAGGTTTCATTATTTACAGTGTAATTAGACTGGTCTAATTGGATGAAGTGCACTCTATTCTAGTATTGTGATATAGTATTTTTTACTAGCCCTAATTTGAGCTTTAGTATAAAAGCATATACATATAACTGGTGTAGAGAGAGCGCTGGGTTTCTCTCAGCTGAGAAGTTACCTCAGCATAAAGTCTCCTGACTTCTTTATTAGTGTGTTCTAGAGCGGTGAACAGCTCATCTGTTGACATTTCCATTAACTTGATTAAGAATCTTTGGAAAAACACACCATAAGTTTTAAGTGTTAAGTGATTTCAGTTAACACTGAAGTAACGCTTCAGTTCAGACACCATGTAATCAGTGCTATCATGGCTCTACGTGGAGTGTGTGTGTGTGTGTGTGTGTGTGTGTGTGTGTGTGTGTGTGTGTTTGGGGGAGTATATGTGGTGTATAAAAACCTGTGAGGCCAATAATGGGAGTATAGCTCCCTGTTACCATGTGACCGTTAAAAACGGCACCCTGTGGACAGGCCTGTAATGTCCCCCATTGTGTTAAATGAGGAGAGTCCCAATTGCTAATCAGCGGAGTGCTGAGCTAACTGCTAGTGCTGTCAGGCCTGAGTGGCTGAGAGCAGGCTGATCTCCACTATCCTGATATCTACTGTCCAGCTCTGGATCATTGCTGACCTGCTACATCAACCACCACCTACCTCACTACATCCAGTCTAACAACACAAAAAGTACACAAAAAGCAAGATATTTCTGTCAAGCTGAAAGTGACAAAACGATCTGTTGTACAGAGGAGACTGGGTCAGAGCGTCTCCAAAACATATGGCAGGTCCTGTGGGGTTTTTCTGGTATCTGGTGGTCCAACTGATGATGACTAGGTTCATGGGTACCTAAGGCTTACTGAAGCAATCCAAAGGCCCCACCTCACAACTTACAGGACTCAAAGGATCTCTAGAATAATCATAATTAAATAGTCAGGACTGCAGTAGGAGAATCCTTATTGACTTTGATTGATCGATCTTTTGGTTGTTTAGCTAAGTGAGGAATCCTTGCTATGTGAAATGCCTCCCTCTCTTGGACTTTCATCCCCCTAGTCATCTCATTCTGTAAGGTGATGGGATGTGCCCCTTTTATCTCTCTCTTCGGTAAGAAATACGGCTCAGGGACGTGGCGCGTCGCTAAAGAAGCCTGATTTATGAGTTGCGTGCCTACATTACCTCCAGAGATAAGAGCTTTCCAGCCATTCCAGCCCTTGACCCCGGTCGACCCTAATGCAGTCGCCTCCCACACACGCCTACGCTCTCCGTCTTCTTTGCCACTCTCTTTTCATCGTGTGATTTGGCCTTTCCATTGTAGATGAGAGAGTTTTGGCATAATTAATTGACAATGAGTCTAATTGGCGTTAATGAAGGCTGGGACGAGGAACAGCTGCAGTAGGTGTGATTGCTGTGCTTAGAGCAAGAAGAGTAGTTTGTTGTCTCCTACACAGGTCTGGTCTGGTGATATTTTTGGATCCTCCCACATAACAATAGGTGCTCGGAGCTAAAATATTACCAAGCCCTTTTGATGTTCACTTACTCTTCAGATTTTGCTGTAGGCTGGGAACGAATTGGAGTCTCCTCATATGTTTCACTTGACACTGTGCAACGCTGTGGCCCAATGCAATTACTATGCCATTTCTGCAGTACTGCTTCTGCGAACTGTTTCATGATGTTTCATGACTGTTCTAATGCCGTGATTTGCTCCCCCACCCTGCAGGAGGCGCTGTCTGGGCCGCTTGCCCACCAGAGCGTGAGAAGAGGACATGGCCTGAGGTCCACCGGCAGGGCAGCACTCTTCAGCCAGCTCAGAGCCTCTCTGCCTTCCCAGGTGAGTGAGCTCTACTTAGCTGCAGTGAGGGAAAAGCAGGTCTGACCGCTGTTCCTCGTAGCCCTGTTTGTCACCTTGTAGGATGTATGCAGGGGTGTAGCGAGACTAGGAGAGGGGTGGGGGTGGTTTCTCCCAAAAAAATGGAGCTTTTAATTACAAACCCTTGGTATGTTGCATAGATCAGCCTTTGACCTGATATTGCTATTCCATTACGAACTACAGTTTTTCTCAAATTCGGCTTCTTTAGCATTTGTATGCTAAAAGACCAGATACAGTCTCCAAATCATGAGCGTGAGCCAGCCAAGCATGTCCTTACACAGCGGTATAACACGGAAAAACATTTGCTTCAGAAGCAGCTTTTGGTCACATCACAGCCACCCCAAGATAATGCTTATTTCCACAAGCCTGGTAATGGGAATTAGCCCGTTATGTTAAATATTTACCACAGATTGCTTGATTTTGACATTTGACACTCATCAGGCATCATGTCCATCATGACCGTCCTTAGATGTGTTAGAGCAGGGAACGAGCAAACATGAAGACTGCTTGCCCCATGCCAACATGGCTATTAGCACTGTGTCAGGTTACAACTGTACAGCTGTAGCACTGCAAGAAGGTAGAGTATTCGAAGCAGGATTGAGCACACTCACAGAACACACACTGGAAATTATCCATAAATAGCCTGGGGGGGGGGCAGGGTGTTACAGTTTGACCCTCAAGACACAAATTAAAATTTGTCCTTTTGGAAGGTTGTATCTGGGAAGCTGGGAGCGCTGGAACCGGTTGGAGTTTCTGTACAGTAGAAGCTGTGGCATTGTGCCGGATGGTGTCAGTATAGCAGAATGTCTGTGGGAGGATTGTTACACTACTGAACACTAATAGCATTTAAATGCAGTACTTAACACACTGTCACATTGTGAAATTGAAGAGCCCAAAGATAGGCGTCACAGCACAACCCTATTCAACCCTATTTGGTGCATCACCAAATCAGCAATTTGGACGCAGTGTGTGTATTATGTGTGTGTGTGTGTGTGTATTGTGTGTATGTCGTACTCACTTTTTGCGCACCTAAGGCAGATATGACTTTCTTAAAGGCAGCACAGCTTTAAAATTGTTGTATACGTTTGAGCCATGTTTACTCTAGCTTGATAGTTAGTGTTCAGTTATAGAAGGTCATTCAGGGCAAGTCAGGGGAATCCTGACCTTGTCCACATCTATCTGGACATTCTCACAAAATGACAAAAATTCTCTGTTCACACCAGAACACAGAAGTGATTCGCCCAAAAGAATGGCATTTGATGCCAGTGTGCCTTAAGAAGAACATTTTGCGCATGAAAAATGGAGCACAACGGCATGGAAGGTGTAGACCCCTGTAGCAACACAGCGGTTCTTCATGATTAAATGGTTAAGTTGTTGTAAAAATGCTTTGTTTTGGTGAAACTTTAGTCAACTCTCAGTCTCATGGTAGTGGTGATTGGAATTAGATGAATTAGTCAGAATAGTTAAATACCACACAGAAAAAAAAAAAATCCCAAAAATGCTTATGAATATGCTACATGAGACCTTGATATCAATTGGAACTGCCTTGTGGGCCTGGCTTGTGACTTTATCAGGGGCACTATGTAGGTTCATTTGGTCATCTTGGGCTCTGAGTGGTCCAGCAGACAAAGGCACCAAGGTTCGCTGGTTCAAATCAAGGCCTTGCTCACAATTGGCGTTACTCTCCAGGTGGATAGGTGGCTGGCTCTCTCCCCCACATAACTTCAGTGTGTAATGCTGGCTGCCACTGCCGCCTGCTAGCCGACGCATCAGAGCTGGGTACCTAGTGCTTTCGCCCAAGCATGTCGGTTGCCCAGTGACACTGCACTGGCGTCAGTTCGAAATGAGGGGGTGGCTGGTTGTGCAAACATTGTGTGTTGGAGATCCTCTCAAACACAGTGCTTCTGGAGCAACCCTCCCTAGAATTGGTTTCAAAGGAACTTCAGTTGCATCAGGGCGCATCTCCTTCATTCTTGTTCTCCCAGTTGAAAGCGGCTATAAAGGCGAACTTCCTGTCTGCCCTGTTTGTTTGGGCCTTTGCTGTTTTGGGCCGGTGACCATAGTAACTATCGTAAAGTGCTGTTGGCCTTGCCTCTGAATGTGACACTCCCACAGAAGTCATTTTCCTTGTGTATCCTCATCCATGCCAGCCCCTTGACCGAGAGAATCCGGAGTAGTGACTGCATTGTGCTTAGAAAACGAGTCCAAGGTTAAATGTCCTTATTTCTCATCAAGCCATTCCGACAGGTTGTTGAGGAATGAAAATATGACCTAACCCCTAACCCTTAACCCTAACCCTAACCTAACCCAAGCGTACTAAAGACAATCACGTACAAATCCCATTGCTAGCACCCTAATGTTTTAGACAGTAACTTGCCAGGCTGGGGCAGCAGTAAATACATTGGATGTAGTAGGTCAAATCCTACATGTCTCACAATGTCAGAAAAATGCTAAAATATAATAAAATAGAAATATTTTATGATTAAGAATATGGACAAATATTAAAAACTAATGTTAGGACAATGCTAACATTTACTATCGGCACTCTGGTTTAGTCCTCATATGCTCAAATGCAAACTAGCCTTCTTTGAGACCCTGGAGTGGTGCTACCGTTCAAGTGTTGGCCTTAACATTGGGGAATCGCAAGTTCAACCGCCATCCGTTTCTGGCAGTTCACGAGGGCACAACTGGCTTCGCCTCTTCCTAGGTTGGTAGAATGTCGACTCTTCTCCATCATGCCGCGTGATGCTAGTCATCTGTTGGTGACATAGCAGAATTGACAGTTAGCACGTTGACCTGTAATCTTGGTTTTGGTGACATTGCCTTGGTGCAGTTTTAAAAGATGCAGTGGCACTTTGAGGCACGTGTTAACCTTCTCCCACCCAGTGGGAGGAGGGGGCGGGGGTCTAACTAGTGGATACGAATTAGCCACGACTAAATTGAGGAGAAAATCGAGCAACATCAACATAGTCTCAAATAGTATTTGGAATAGATCCTAATCTGATCTCAGTGGTTAGAGCGCTGGGTTATTGTTCACAGGGTTGAGTTTCAATACCTGGATGTGTTGAGATGCAGTGTCCTTAAATCTTTCTGCTCCAGGGTTGCTTTTTAAGGAGATCATGCAGGATGGTGGTTCATTTACACGCATTGGAAATACATATATTTGAAATATTAACAGGAATCTCCAAATCGATGGAGACGATGGCTTCTCCTGTATGATTCTGCATCCTGGAACTACAGGCAGACCACATAGTAAAATGCACGCAGACGGAGAGGCGGGGTTGGAACATTTTTGTGTTAACACATCACTGTGTAAAAGAAGTGAGTAGGTACCTTCATTGTTGAATGCCCTCTGAGTGTGCACACACATTCAGAGCAGGGTTCAGATCCCTTTGGTTTAGTCCAGCTTATCAAACCTGATGAAGTGCATCGTGAAATGTCAAGTACTATGATGTTTTTGCCATGTTGTTCATCAGAATAGTATTGTAAAAGGCCACTGAAGTCTTCTGTATGTTCTAAATCATATGTTTCCTCGCTCAAATTGGTAGTCGGTAATGCTAACGTAACAAAACGTCTGGACTGTCAGCCTTAGCAGTCATGGTCTTTGCTAACAGTATTAAAAACTGCTTTCTTGCCTCTGCATGGAAGGGGTTAATGCCCAACATCTGTCGGAAGTGTGTGTATGATGGAATGGAATGAGGGCGTGTGGGTGAAGGCAGTCGGATTGAGTTCTGTATGCAGTGAAGTAAGTTCCCGGGAGCGGTCTTCGTGGGGGATGGGAAGGAAAGGGGGTTGTTTGGGGTGAAGAGGCGTAGGGGGCCGGGCATCAGGTTTCAGGAACTAGGCGTACTGGAAAGAGAAACTTGCGGCAGCTGGGAAAAACAACAAGCTTCTCTTAAGCTCATTTCTGCGCTCTTGATGCACTTAGAAAGGAGCACTGAGGGTCTTTTCAGTGAAGTCGTACAGGAGCGGCTCCGAGACTCGCGCAGCTGCGTTTGAATTGAATTGGCTTGATTCCTTCATTTAATAAGTGCTTACACCACGTTGCGTTTGTCATTCTTCTCTTTTACTTGATTGTGTTTGATACGCATCTAATATCTGTATATACCCGCCCTTCAGGAAGCATTAGTCTAAACGTGAGGATCATTTGGCGGGTAATGTCTTGTGAGACGATTCCACACACAAACGGGCTCAATATCCCTTTTGCTGCAGCAGAGGTTTAAAATAAATGTGTACCTCCATCTCCTTCCCTCGCTTCCATCCATCTCTCGCGCGCACGCCTTCTCCCTGCATTGCTGTAGTGAGATGCCAGACACAGCATTGATCGGCCAGAGCTGCAGCTCTTTGCCGGTGCTGACAGGTTATCGCTCCAGTCAGAGAGAGAGAGAGAGAGAGAGAGCGCGAGAGAGAGAGAGAGCGTGCAAGAGAGGTGCAGAGCCAGAGACAGCCATGCTCAGCAGTATTCTCGTAGGGCTGGACGTGACTTAAAACCTAACACACGCTGCAAGGACTGTGGAACTATCTAAAT
The DNA here is from genome assembly GCF_030463535.1 of Salminus brasiliensis. Taxonomy (NCBI): domain Eukaryota; kingdom Metazoa; phylum Chordata; class Actinopteri; order Characiformes; family Bryconidae; genus Salminus; species Salminus brasiliensis. The sequence goes on along the minus strand of NC_132881.1, from coordinate 22,341,633 downwards.
ACCGCTTCCACTGTCATTCAGAGCGGAGAGGCCTGATTGGTTGGGAAAGAGGGCTGCATTAGAGAGGAACGCTGCAATAATCCAGTCCGGTTCTGTGCTAAAGGAGATTGACAGGGAAATCTAGGAGTAGGGAATAGTACCGCCTATGTCCCCATCTCCCTTTATCTCTTTCTTCCTCTCTCTACCTCTCTACATCTCTCTACATCTCCCTCCCTCTTTATTTATTTCTACTTTTTCCTCTCTTTATCTTTATGCAGTGAACACAGCAGCTGCAATATGGTCTCTATTTACACTGGTTGACTGTAAACTGGGGACTCCACAAAACAGTGTACACACACATCAAATGTGTGTGTGTGTTTGCTTTGCTCTCGGTAAACTTCATGACTTTCCAGCACCATATATAGCATGCTCCTGAATCATCAGTGGCAGCACTGCACATTCTCCGGCCTTATTTGCAGTAGCGTGAGGGGAGCCTCCATCACTTTGTCCTTTAGCAGAAGCTGTTACTGCAGCTGTAATGTAACCCCCACCCCCATCCAGACACACACACACACACCATCAAGATTAACAACCCTTCCGTTTGCTTGGCATAGCCTCTCCGTCACACATCAGGAGGGTCTCTGTGTGCAGGAAGCGTGTGTGTATGCTCATGTATGCAGAACACTGTAGGCACTGTAGGAACACTGTAGGCAGAATGCAATTAGGCTGCTTAGAGGGCATTCCCCTGTCTCGCACCAGTAGACCCCGTCTTTAGTTACACTACTGTTCAGGCTGCTGCAGTGGCAAATTCCTGACACTGCAAGGTTTGAGTGCCTTATTACGTTCCAGTTGATCCCAAAGGGCTTCCCGAGCGGGGATGTGCGCAGGTCAGCCAGGTTCTACCACACTAAACTCCAAGCTTTTCATTTAGCTTTGTGTACAGGTGTGTTGTCTGTATGCTGTAGCGATTAGAGCTGTGTATTGGTACTAGACTTCTACTACTTTATATATATTATGTATATGTATTGCCTAGCTTTACCCTGCATATTTTAGTGTTTTAATATTGGGCTGCTTTTTGAACGGTACAATACAAACCAGCTAATCAGAAATAATCTCAGTAGTAAAAAAGGCATACTAATAATATCAGGCTGTGTAATTCTAAGGAATTCTAAGGAACTTTTTATGAAAAAGTGAATTAAAGCTACATAAAACCCACACAAATGTCATAAGTGTATAAGCCAATTACAAACCATGGAAAAGAGCTTCAGACCAAAGTTTACAGTCGGCACTATGCAGTTGGGCATAGCATTCTCCTACATCCACCAAACCCAGATTTTGACAGACAGCAAAGCCTTAACTCATCACTTTGTAGTCCAGTGGTGGTGTGCTTTCCAGCGCTCCAGCCAGACCTCGGGTTCGGGCATGGTAATCTTAGGCCTGTGTGCAGCTGCTTGGACCATAGAAAACCAATCCATGAAGCTTCATGTGAACGACGTCTTGTTCCACTTAGAACTTGTTGTGAAGACAGGCAATTTTTACGCCCTTCAGCACTCGTTGGTCTTGTTCTGTGATCTTATTTGGCCTCTTGGTTGAGCTGCTGTTGCTCCTAGACATTCCTATTTCACATAAATGGCGCGTGTGGTTGACCGAGGCAGATCTAGCAGAGCAGAAATGTGACAAACTGACTTGTTGGAAGAGCGTCATCCTGAAACAGGGCCTCATTGAAAGTTGCCAAGCTCTATTGCCAGTGCAGTGGTGTTTTCTGCTTGAGCAATAGGTGTGGCTGAAATGGCTGAGCACACTAATTGCTTTCGGCCATATCGTGTTTTTGTGTGTATGTATGTGTATGTGTGTATATATATATATATAAACAAAATTGTTGGTACCCCTCAGTTAATGAAAGAAAAACCCACAATGGTCACAGAAATAACTTGAATCTGACAAAAGTAATAATAAATAAACATTCTATGAAAATCCGACATAGATTTTGAATCCTGCTTCAACAGAATTATTTTAAAAAATACACTCATAAAACAGGCCAGCCCTGAAAATAATGTGACCAAAGGGACGTGTTAAATCAAGGTGTGTCCACTAATTAGCACCACAGGTGTATACAATCTTGTAATCAGTCAGCGGGCCTATATATAGGGCTACAGGTAGTCACTGTGCTGTTTGATGACATGGTGTGTACCACACTCAACATGGACCAGAGGAAGCGAAGGAAAAAGTTGTCTCAGAAGATTAGAAAGAAAATTATAGACAAGCATGTTAATGTTAAAGCATGTGTAAAGGTTATAAGACCATCTCCAAGCAGCTTGATGTTCCTGTGACTACAGTTGCACATATTATTCAGAAATCTAAGATCCATGGGACTGTAGCTAACCTCTTTGGACGTGGCCGCAGGCGGAAAATTGATGACCAATTAAAGAGACGAATATACGAATGGTAACAAAAGAGCCCAGAAAACTTTACAGTGAACTTTAAGCTCAAGGAACATCAGTGTGAGATCGCATCATCCGTCGTTGCCAAATTGCCAAGCCAAATTGGACTTCATGGGAGACGACCAAGGAGGACACCATTGTTAAAAACAAATCATAAAAAAGCCAGACTGGAATTTGCCAAACTACATGTTGACAAGCCCAAAAGCTTCTGGGAGAATGTCCTGTGGACAGATGAGACAAAAATGGAACTTTTTGCCAAGGCACATTGGCTCTATGTTCATTATATATATATATATATATATATATATATATATTAAATGTCTTCATTTTTTATTGTAGCAGGGTTGACTATGCTTGTCTTCACAGTCTTAAAGCTGATGGTAAAGGTGAATAGGTTAAGAGCACAGTCTTGACCAGTTTAGTGCTTCAGTGCTCTATAGTATCATGTCCCTGTTGTCTAGTCGTCCCACAAATATTGACGTAACCAAGAGAGACACACTCCCAGGCATCTCTATCTGCTCCAGCCTGAGTTCCTGAGTTGGCAGTTTGGTGTCGCACTGTAACCTTTGCCATTTTGTTGCTGTTGCGACATAATTAGGTTAAAATGACACAGGAACAAAAACACAAAGGCAGTCTAATTCCGTGAGGTATTTCCCGGGTCTGTTTCAATTAGATTACTGCAAGGCATGTCACAAAGAGACTTCCACCGTGTCCAGCTGGCCTTAGGAAAATTGTTTACTGAATCAGTGACAAGAGGAGGACGTCTTGGGTAGTGCAGAAAAAGAGAGCTGTGGGTTTGTTTTCAGGTTGACATATTTTTGACTGCGTAAGTGTGAGGGAGATCACTGGAAACACAATGCAGACTTTATGCCCGTGTATTATGCCGTGCGCTTGAGATATGGCAAAATCAATGGGAGCTAGAAGAAAGCAGGCGATAGCTCACCCCGTTTTTATCTGTTGTGTTAATATTCCACATCAACCTCGGCTGACGGGCCTTTCTGCAGAAGCGCGCCGAACATCCTGGCCACGTGGAGTGTCTGGTAATTGATCTATTTTTGCTTTATTTCATCTGTTCCTATTCGTCTGAGAGCAGCTTGTTTATCAAAATGCCAACCATCATCTAGAACGATGTGGAAGTTTATCTGTGACCTGTCTCAAGAAGAATATTTTTGAATAGGTCAAGGGCAAGGTAATGAGACAACGGATCCCCACTGTAGTATCTGAAGAGGGGTCCACTGAAGGTGAATAGCATTCTGGAGCTGATAGGGATAGGTGGGTTTCTGAAACTACTGTCGAACTAGAGGAACCCCAGCCATTGAACATCAGGGAACTGAAGAAATGAGAGACTGCTATCAGCTTCTGCTGGTAAATTGAAAGCAATCGAAAGGGAGTGATTGCGGAACGAGAGAAATGCTAAGCGTTCGTATCGGGCCAGTTATGGAGGAGCGTCAGTTGGAAGGACGTTAAGAGAGAGAGATGGAGCAATTGAATTACAGCAAATTGACTGAGATCACTGATGCCTACTGTATATTTCAGAGTGTGTGTGTGTGTGTGTGTGTATGTCGGTGAAGAGGAGCGAGCTAAAGTGTGATTGAGAAATGAATAAAGCCTAGGTGAATGAAGATGAACCACAGTGAGCTGGTCTCTGTGGCCTATCAAACTTTCTTATTACCCTAATGAAGAAGATGATTCACATAAAGCCTGTGATCTTCAGCTCTGGCAGCTTAAAGGTCCTTTTCTTCTTGGATACAGTGTTTGGTGGCCCTTTCAGTGTACCACACAGAAATGCCTTCTTTCCTAGCCGCTATGACTAATGGCTGGCCCACACACAACTGATTTTGCTCTTCCCGACAATCGCAACGTCTCCAGATTTCATAGTGATTATAAACACGGATCTTCCCACATTATCCTGTAGTGGTGTGGTGTTTATAATCCAATAATGCAGTCCTCAGATCAGATCAAAGTTTACGACTCAGTATCCTGTAGTGTTGGTGCGATTTTGTCCACCATCAAGAGCCAAGCTGAACAAAACCCATCAGTGAAGAAGAGGTTAAAAGCACTCAACAGTAGCATAGCAGCGGTTTCGCTGTCATCCGCCATCTTTATTTAAATCCAGTTGCGAGAAAGTCCCAGCTGCTCTCGCAGTGTTACAGTTCATGGGAAACTCCCACAAGGTGCATAATCCTATAGTACGTTGTATGGATATTTAAAAAAAATCCTGTAGTGTGGCCCAGACAAACTTTGCAGAACATTTGACAAAGTATTACAACAGTATGACCCCCAATGTAAACCTGTAAACCTGGTTTTGGATTGCTGTTAGTTAGCTTTCTCTAGCATGGTGTTTACACAGCCCAAGCTCTGAAAAGTATAACCATAGTATCATTCATGCATGTTTAAATTTATGATTTAGTTGGATTGACGTACGTTGCATGAATTTTGATCCAACTGTTCATTGATGCATTAATGCTTGTCAGATATGTATCAGATTTCAGTACTGCGTATGCAAGTGGCCCGAAGTGGAATGGAAAGTGTCACATTCAGAGCATTATTTTGATGTTTCACACTGGCTAACGAAGAATAAATCTGTTATCACAATATACATATAAAGAAACTTTCACTTGCCGTCAAAACAGAGCTTACAGTTACAGAATTGTTTCATTAATTGCTAATAAAATGAGATCGGATTGTATGGACACACACAATCTAACCAACCTAATAACACACAAACCCTTGTACTGTTCATGCCATTAACTTAGCACATTAAGTGAACTCCACAGTGCAGGCTAGAAAAAGTAAGTGAACCTTTACATTTAGTAACCTGTAGACTGTAACTGACCGTTTAGCAGCAGTCACACACCACCACAGGTTTCCTATGGCAAACAAGATTAGCACAATGTTGAGGAGGAACTTTGGACCATGCCTCCATACAAATGTGTTTCAGTACAGTATTTCTAGGGCACCTTGCTTACACAGCTTATTCCAATTTATTTACGAATGTTGTCACAAAGCAGCTTTACAGAGATCTGCGTCCGAGCCTCTGTTGAGCAAGTCAGTGGCAACAGTGGCAGGGAAAAACCCTGACTCAAAAGGGAAACCCATTCTCCTCTGTGTGTCGACACCGGATAGCTCAATAATAAGCAAAACAGGAAAAAACAACAGTAAGACAATGCTGAATCAAGAAAAAAACACTGACTCTGATTGCAAGGCATCCAGGCCCTGAGGCAGCAACGCAGCCCCAAAGCATTATGCTCCCTGCACCATGCTTCACAGTTGGGATATGAAGTCTGAACCCATTAACTACTCTGCAACTTGACAGGCATGTAAGAATGAATTAAGCCCAGAAAGATCGTCAAGAACTTGGTTGTGTGGTGATCTCAAATGCTAGGGGCTGTGTGAGAACAAGCTCATTACAGCATGAATTACTCTGTGACAGCAGCAGAGAGAGACAAATGGAGGCGGAAATATTTGCATCCCAATGAGAAAAAGGAGCCACACAAAGTTAGAGAAGATAATTCGATTTGTGGGCTGAGCAAGGATCAGTACACTCACTACTCATTCACATTTGTGCCATTTAGCAGACATTATTTTCTAGGGCAGCTGAGGAAGGAGCTTTTCCCACGCAGAACATACATCCCAATGTAGTGCAGATAGTTTTGAGATAATCTGATAATCTGCCAGAAACCGTTAGTTACATGACATTTCATAAGTGTAATTCCAAACATTTTAATAAGGCAAGGTTAGTGAGCAATTAGACGATTGTTTAAATAGATACATCTTCTGTTGGTTCCTGAAGAACCCAAAGACCATGGGCCTCCCAATCTCCTGGTTGGCAGGTCGGAGAATAACCTGGATGCTGGTTGTTTGCGTGTCTTGAAGGATGCCAGCTCAAGCCGGATGGTGTTTGACCATTGCTATCAGGTGGGACAGCAAGCATCAACGTTTCAAGCCTGCTGTGGGCAGCTATAGGAAGCCATAGGAGGGTATGCGGCACAATCCTTCATCCTATGGAGTGGTGAGCTACGGTATCCCACATTGCAGGCTGAACAAAACCCCTGAGGAGGGCTTGTTTTGGTGCATCTCCAGCATTGGTTTGACTTTGGGAGAAAAACCAAAACAGCAAATTCACCAGTAGCCTTGCTTGTGTTTTGGACTGGCGTGCGGGGACTCGTGTGCTCCCCTTAGCAGATCCAGTGCAGGATAATGGCTGCCTCAGGTCCCTCGAGATGAGAAAGCTCATCACCACCTGCAGGTAGATAGTACGCGCACACACAGCCGTGCTGGAGCTGCTGAGCATACACAACTGGGCTCGGCTGCAGAGAGAATGCTACGGTTATGACCACATAGGAAAATATGGGAGTGTTTTTCTATTGTTCAGCCCTTAACTTGTGCGTGTGGAAGTGAGAAGATGATGCTGATGATGGACGATCTCCGTCCCTGCTTGGGGAGAGTTTCTGTTGATAGGATGGATTGGAGGTAGTGTATGATTGAATGAAGCCTATTTGCTTCTGTTGGAATAGCTGGTTTGAAAGGCAGGATTGAAGCCTGCCTCTCTTCACTCACGCATGTGTCTTATCTGCACATTGATCTTCTTAGAAGCAAGGCCTGAGGAAGAAGAGTGCGATTAGGTATTAGATTTGGGATGGATAGATAAAGACGTTTGGTTGTTTTAACAGTTGGTCAGGACTTCCACTGGCATATTTAACTCTCAGAGTCAATATCTTAGGGCATGCTTGAGGCACTATCTGAGCCAAGCACTAACTAAATAGTGTGCCTTACATAACTCCCGTTGGGTTGCTAGTTACAAATATAGATGGACTTCTGTCTTTTTCACATGACCACTAGGGGCATGGGAAGGGGCAGGACCTCCAATGAATACTCCACATGCCTGCACACATGTTGACATGCCAACAAAGACAGATTAATACAAATATCCTGGTCCTCCACAAATCTCCTCATGTTCCAGGTGTCACTATCCAGTTACTGCAATATCTTGCACTGATTGCTAGAGGCCAGGGTGGTGTGAAGTCCAAGGTGGTGTGAAGCACAGTGGATGAGAGGAATGAGCCCTTCCTGGTGCCTGGTAGCGCCATGAGCTCACCGATTAGAGAAAGTAGCAACCTAGTAGCTGCTGCTCAGATTTTAACCTTTGACTATACTCTGGGCAGGGACACAGGACTTTCACAAGACACCCAGCAAACTCTGTTGGACATACGTACCCTTATTGGGTTGTTTGATGCCTGAGTAAGAGAACCTTACTCCTGAACATACTCCAGGAGAGCTACTCTGTGTGTGCATTCGTATCTTTTGATCCCAACCTTCTCACACCCATTCAGTGCCCCCCAGGGCCGACGGTGAACCAAGGGCAGAACTTTGAACTGGTAATTCCCTACCCCAGGAGGCAGACCATGATTGGGACCCATGGTCTACAACGTGGCAGGCATGCAAGAATGAATTAATGCCTTGCAGAGGCTGTATGAGAACATGCTGGCAACAGGACTGGGATGCTGGCACATGCTGCTCCAAAGCCTTCTCGACTTAGGCACCGGACAGGGTGTCCCTCAGAAAATCCACAAGAGAGACCCCACTCGGTTGTGTACCCTCCAGGCCACAACAACCCAGTTCTGACATTGTTTCTTGGCAGTGTAGCTACTATGCCTGGCTGTGCGTGTTAAAAGGACTCCAGGCACCAGTGAACCTCTACGTATAATACTTGCAGCTGGAATTGCAAGTTCAGGAATCATTAGCGATTGGCCAAAAAAACAGCCTAGGCTCAGCAGTTAGAGAGATTAGAGAGGGGAATTGTCCTGGCCTAGACAAGCCAAGGTCAAATATCGGAGCTCATCAAAGTAGTCCCACAGATGCAGCGTTGGGTACCTTTAAACATATCTAGACATTTTCTCAGAGTCTGAGTCAGGGGCAAGTAGTCATCTTGAGGCTGTACTTTGGAAAGTTGTCCAAAAGAATGAACCTGTTGTAGGTATAGATGCATCATCGCTGTCAAGGGCAACAATTTTTCTCCACTGATGGGACACTTGAGGTTTTTTACATTTCTATTTAGCCGTAGATGCTGCTTGAGTGGAGGGTGCAGGACCTAACCGGATGCTGGGAAGAGCAGTTTGTCGACAGTGGAAGGAAGGAAAGGAAGACTCTTAATACTTGAGCTCACAGCCTGGCCTAGCGCCACAAGGTGTAGCTAGAACCTTCAGCGTCTACTGAAACCTCTAGCTAGGGAGCATATACTAGGCTGGAGCCAGGGGAAATGGGACGAGCTGTAACATGTATATGGGGCAATGCCACAAGTACTGCTGGCTGAACTATAATGGTTAGCTTTTTTCTAGGTACCAAAGAGGCTGGATACAAGGCCCTGGAGATTAGTGGCTTTTGAAGTATGTTTGTGGTATCACAACAAAAAGGCTACTTGACAAACCCAACAGAAGCACCCAAGCCAGTGAGTCATATGTAGTAATATTTACACAATAATACTCAGTGCTTTTGCAATTAAAACGAGAGTCGGCCTAACCAGCCGATCCACGTATTTTGTACATCCAGACATTTGTCGTTCTCACTTCTCCCTGTGATTCCGGCTCCCTCATTCTCCGTCTCTGTTTTGCACGATGTAGCTTGTCCTTTCTACAATAATATTTCACAGTTTGCTGTCTATGACAAAGGCAGCACACGATTCCAGGCTTGCTAAGTTAAGTTTACCACATTACCATCCGACTGTTGCACGGGTTTTATGAGCCGATTTCTTCCTCCTATTGCTTAGCTGTTAAATAGTTTTTTTTCCACGACGGAGTGTGACAAAAGAGGAAAGAAAGAAGCCAAAGTAATAATCTGCGTGAACACGGCCCGGCACGGCAGGAAAAATGAAATGTCTGGCAAGTGGCAAACAATAGACTGGCTTAGTACATGCGGCTGCTTCTGTGCTGCTCGTCACCCAGCTTTATGAAGGTCTACGCTTATTAACATAGGAACCTCTGCAAGCCAGCATAAAAACAACATTAGGGCTGAAATTAACATGGAGTTTGAAGGAAGCGTGTTAGTGGATGGCTGTGAATTTATTGTTGGTCAGTGTTGCGCTAGAAGAATGGCTACTAACTGAGCAGGAGAGTAATGCTGCTGCAGTGAAGCTTAGGAGGTGAGTGCTCCCTATGTGCAAGGCATGGCTAAGGACATCACTGGTCCAATCCTGCTTTTGGTCTCAGAAATGACTTGACTAGATGGTCATATGGCTAGTTGTGGACTAGTGTGGTCAACAAAGGCTACTTAAATTGAACATGCTAGTAACACTTGACTACCACACTAGCAAAGCATGCCGGTGTGTGCAGGAGGACAGGACAGACCTGTAGTAGCACTGGACTGTACATAGGCAGGGCAGTCTAGTCCAGGTTGCTGGTCTCTGTCGGTGTGAGGAGAGTTTTCAAACAGTCACGCTCCAGAGTGTGTGAATCGAAGAAGCCGAGCATGGAGCTGGCATCGATTCTCCCTTTTGTCTCTTTTGTGGGATGAGTGAGGATTTACTGGTTTAATCACTGTTCGCCGTTTCATTGTGCGAGAAAGAGATGAAAAGAACGCTAGGTTAGCTTGAAGTCGCGTCTGCTCGTTACTTTTTAGCAGCAACACCAGTGGATGTGCGGACCGCTTCGAAGTCCTTTAATGAATCTTTTGTTTCCGAATGGTTTTCCGAACCCCTTGGCACTTACGTTTGTCCCACTGTTATTATGTTTATTGAAAGCTGCACTAATTGCAGGTGCTATAACTGAATCTTTCTTAATTAGTGCCACGAAGGGCAGAACGATCAGTCTGAGAGTGTGCTTGTAAGGAAAGACACCCGAAATGCAGAGCAAACGTGTGTGTAGAGGTGTGTTATTCGGTGGTGGCGCAACTGTGTGTACTGTACTGTAATGTGGTCTGTGGGAGTAAACGTCTAATCACCAGTCAGTTGCATTCCCAATTAGCCAGCCTTCCCCATCACGAAGTATAGTACCTGCCGTGTCTCTCTCTCTCTCTCTCTCTCTGTGTGTGTGTGTATGTATGTATGTATTTTTGAACGTCAATCAGGAAGCCAAGGGATAGATTTTAATTGACCTCTACTTTTCCACTTGGCCACATTTTGAGGTTTGCAGGGGGAATAATTACCTGAATGCTGTTTTACTGCAGTAAATCTCCACAGAGACTTAATACCTATGTTTTACAGACACACTCCGTCGCTGTGCTACTGTAAGTGCACTCAGAGGAGCTGTAGCAAATACGCTGGCTTCCCGCACAAGCAGTTATAAGATGTAGACAGACAAAATATCAAAAGCGTTATTTTACAGATATTTGTAGGATACGTTGTTGCAGATCGTGAGGCACATGGGGCAGACTTTCTGCTGTAGGCCACTGTAATACTTTTCTAGCATTCTGATGACTAGAACGATTTTTCTCAGTTAACCGAAAGACCTTATTTTTTTACCACCTTGTCACAAAGAGACTTTTACCTACAGTAGATTACAGAATGTACTGCTTAACAGCATTATGCTGCATATGTCATATTCTGCTGCACACCCTAAAGTTGGGCAGTTTTACACCACTGCCTTAAATGCAAATATGCACTGTGAGCCCCAGGCAGAACCGGCAGTGAAGGTGAAAGAAGCATGTGCACTAACAAGGTAGACCAATATGACGTTGTGGCATATGGCATTCTCAGTCAGCGGAGCATCAAAATGATTTTGGAGCTGGTATTTTAAGGTAAAATTGCTACCTAATGATGTTTTAAGTGGCACGTCAGTTATTGTTTAAGTAGAGCACTGGGTTGTTTTTTTTTTTAAAGCTTCAGTTCCACTGTCTTGGAATCATAATGGTTAGTTTGAATCATGCGCTGATTCACGTGTTCATTACTTCACCGTATTATATGCATCTTCCTGGTCAGGGCGGGACAGGAGCCTACCTGAAATCACTGGGGACAAGACACGGTGCAGGCATTGCATTCAGTTAAAATGACAGATGAATAGTTGGGTCGGCAAATGGCTAATATTTTGTGTCATGTGCAGTTCATCTGTCTTAATTGCTCAAACTTCATAAAGAAAACAATTTCCATTAAGAAATATATTTATTAGTATTGGTAGTTGGATGTAGGAATCAGCAATTACATTAGGTTACTGGTTTCTGGTACCAAGATATTAGCAGCAAATCATGAGCACCTAAGGCTCACTGATGCTATCCATGCTATCCAAGTCCTGTAAGTTTTGAGGTCCGGCCTTCATGGATAGCATCAGTGAGCCTTAGGTGCTCATGCTCCTGTGTCCCAAGATCTCCGGTTGCCCTTTCCTGGACCACTTTTGCTAGGTACTGGCCGTTAACACTCCACACGTTTTGGAGATGCTCTAGATTTCACCCTTCTCAGAGTGGCTGGCTCCTTACGCTTGCTAGTTTTTCCTGCTTTTCACTTTACACACCTGTCTAATGGTACTGATACTACCGCTATGGGTGGTCGGTGTATATCTACTACAGTCTACAGTGGTTCAGCTTCTCCTACAGCTTGTGGATTCTTGTTACAGGAGAGGCTAATGAAGTGGAACCAGAGCTACAGTTTACTGATGTGTTTGGCCCTGTTCACACCTGGCATTAACATTCGTCTTGGGTGATTCGATCACAAACTGCAAAGCCATTTACACCTGCCGCTTGGAACGTGTCTCCGGTGATTGGATTTCTTTTGCATAGTTTCCGCTGGAAGACAAGTGTAAGCTCGTAATGCTTAAGCTTGAGATGTGCTTCTGGTATGCAGGGGTCATTACTTACTCGTGTAAAGTGGTCCAAGAAAAGACGACCGGGGAACTGGCAACAAGGTCATTGATGTATGATGCATGAAGCCCATTTAGTCCGATCTCAACAGAAGAGCTTTCGTAGCGTCAAAGCTGGCTGGGTCTTGTGTCAGTCCCCCTGGACTCTACAATAGTAGGCAGTAATAGTGGTAATTAACCATAAAAAACATTGGTTTTAATAGTTTTATTGGTACTGGATATGAATATACTAAGCAAGACTTTTTAAGGTTCATTTAGTGCTGAAATGTTTGAAAATGGATTAAAATAACACATAAATGAACATATGAACATATTATTGTCTGAGTTTCTTACAAAACAGTACAAAATAGATGTTCTGGACATATTGCTCAAACCCCAGAGACAGCAGCGTTTAACTGCATTACACGGCGCCATCTGACTCTGAAGAACACACCCTGCTGCGGGGCTGAGAGGATATGCTGGAGCGGGAGGAGGATGAGGAGGGGGGTGGAGTTGTTGCAGAGTGTTAAGAGGTGTTGCAGCCAGAGATGAGAGAGGTGCAGTTGTTGCAGTGCTTCATTGATCGCTGGATGCTGGAGGATGCATCGCAAGGACTGAACTGTGGGTCAGGGGCTGTGGAAGAGAGATACATTCTGTGTGTGTGTGTGTGTGTGTGTGTGTGTGTGTGTGTGTGTGTGTGTGTGTGTATAAGGTCAGATGGGGCACAGGGTTGAGGCTTGCGTGATCTGCAGTCTAATGAACTCAAGAGGCAGTGAGCAAAGCCATCTGTCTCTATACGCAATCAAGCAGTATCAAACTGAGCAGTCTGCAGGCAGCCTCTCTCTCTCTCTCTCTCTCTCTCTCTCTCTCTCTCTCTCTCTCTCTCTCTCTCTCTCTCTCTCTCTCTCTCTCTCTCTCTTACACACACACACACACACACACACACGTACATGTAAAACACAAGGTAGGATAGAGCTTTTTAGTTATATGGTCACTGTCATGCAAAATGCTTATATCCTCATCTATTTTTATTGACATTTTTCCTTTTTTTGGCATAATTTGGATCTGGCAGTTCTTTACATTGTCAGAATTCAGTGACCAATAGAAACGCTCCAAATGACTTGGAAAATCTATGTGTACTGACTTCCAACGACGACTTCTGTAAAGTAGCCACACCCTGTTCTTCAATGGGTCATGAGCCCCACAGGACCACCACAGAGCAGGTAGTATTTTGGTGGTGGGTCATTCTCAGCACTGCAGTGACACCAATTTGGTGGTGGTGTGTGGTGATGTGTTTTTTTAAACACTGTCCACTCACTGTCCACTCTGTCAGACACCCTTACCTTATCAAACAGCGTGTGTGTGTGTGTGTGTGTGTGTGTGTGTGTGAGAACTTGCCGTGCTTAGGGTGCCTTAACATTTGCACAGCCCATATATTTTTTTTTAAACTATCATTATCAAGACGGAGGTCTTTCATAATGATAATTAAAAACAAATGAATGTGGCCTGTGCAAATGTTGAGGCACCCTAAGCATGGCAAGTTCTCAGGTCTTGATTAGGAAACCAGGCCGGAGGCACAGACCACAGTCTAAGAAATGAATATGCTACAAAAGATTCTTTAAGCGATGCCATAGAAGAACCTTTTTTTTTTGGTAATGAAGATGTGACCATTAAATTAATGAAGAGCCAAAGGTTGGTGAAGCCAAAAGTTGTTCCTCTATGGCATTGTTCAAAGAACCATTTGGAGCACCTTGATTTGTAAGAGTGCAGGTGTAATTAGGAAGTCAGTGAAATTAAAATGTCCAGCTTTTTAAGTTCTCAGACTCGTCAAACCTTGCGCTGACACTCAGCAACCGTGGGTTCCTTTAAGCATCTAAAAAAAAATGAGTAATTGATGCCTACAAGGCAGTGGGAGGCTATAAGACAGGAAGCCCAGTGTTGTCCACTTGCAGTTTCTGCAGTGCAGACTGTTCTTAAGAAACGGTAGTTAAGGAGAACTGTGGAAGTCTAGGTGAAATCTGAAAACCCAGACCCAGGTTTATTAGGAACACCTGTGCACCTACTTATTCATCTAACTGGTTGCTTAAATGGTTATTTGCCTGGTAGCTTCATGGTTCTTCATGTGCAAGGAAAACCTCATGGTTTTCACACATGGTGTCTTTATAGAGCCGTTAGAAATAGTTCTTTATAGGATCAACATTATATATATATATATATATATATATATATATATATATATATATATATATATATATATATATATATATATATATATATATCAACATAGCTTATTTTGTTAAGGAACTTGACTTTGAACGTTCCTGATATTGGTTTGTGCTTTTGTGTCCAGTGTTTCGTGTGTGTGCACGTTTGGCTTGGTCAATAATTCATGCCTTTTTGCGGTGTCCGGTAAGTCCACTAATACCAAGCGAGAGACTCTGCAAAGTAAGAAGGCGGGTGCCTGGTTGGTGTGTGGTTAAGACTGCAGTGCTGGGTGAGAAAGCAGGCATTAGATGAGCTGCTTAGTCATTTGATCCCATAGATTTGGAAAGCTGCGAAGGAGAATACATTTCTAAGCGCCTTTGGAAAAAAGTGAAGATGAGGCCGAGTCTAATCAGCTTATCCATCAGGAGTGACCAGTGTTAAATGATGCTTTGTGGACTGGAATTTTAACACAGATGGGCTGCTGATGTTTAGTAGTGTGTGTGTGTGTGTGTGTGTGTGTGTGTGTGTGTGTGTGTGTGTGTGTGTGTGTGTGTGTGTAGGTGTGTGTGTGTGTGTGTAGGTGTGTGTGTAGGTGTGTTTTGCAGGTTACCTCTGGCCCAAAGCAGAGGAAAATGAAAAAGCATTAAAGCTCATTCAGAAGAGTAACTATCACTCCTCCCACAAATGATCAATACCTCAGCAGTCCTCATACATCACCAAACCTACACACACACACACACACACACACACACACACACACAAAACTCTGCCTTAAATACTTGATCGATGGCTATAAATCTTGATAATCTTTAAAAAGAACTGCATGTACTGGTTGAGTAACTGCACATTTAAAAGAGCATTTCAGAGCTATAAAACAATTCAAATCGCCACATTGCAGTAAGCAAGTAGTGAAAGCGTAATCTTGCTAAGCTCGATCAAACAGTAACTATTTAGGACTGGCTGTTTAAACGTTTGGTTTTATAAAGTGTGCAAACCAAGTACAGCGGCAGTAAGGTTTATGGTATCGGTGCTCTATATTGCCGATACCGATACTGTGTGTAAGTGCCAGTATCGGCGCCGATACCAGTACAGTAGCGGTATCGGTGCAACTCTCGTAAATACACGTCTCCTCCAACATATGCCAAGTCAAAGCCAGCCACCTTGCAGGGACTAAGCTTGGAACATTGGTAAGTAGCGGCCATCACAGTACCACAGTGTTAATGAGGCTGCAGTGAGTGGAGTTTACAGCAAGCCATATGGAGAAGTAACAAACCACTAGATAGGAATCAGAAGATGACCGGGGCAGCCTCATGTTTGGAGGGAGAGACCACAGTTATGCCCATCTGTGCTCCTCCAGAGATGAAGGTGTGACCGCTTGGCGACACCAGCAGAAATGAAAAGTGTTTATGGCACTTACTGCATATTCCAGTGACCTCTTGACCCCTGGACGCGCATCTACTTTCATGTCTTCATTTGTAGCACTGAGGTGTGTATAGGTTAGGGATAAAGTGTTAGTGGTAGTGTCTCACTCTCCCCTACCGAACCCTCCCTGCACTTCATCTGTGGGTTATAATATGAGTCTGTTATAAATTTAGTTATTGATTATTGGTCTTTGTATTGACTTGTGTTACTGTTTGTTGCCATGGGATGACAAAACGCTGAATGTGTCAATTCCAAGGATTGTATTGCTGTTCCCTATGGGATACATTGCAGCAGTGTGTATGTGGCTGTGTGTGCATCATGATGCAGTGCCCCCTTTATGCATGCTTCTCCTAGACAGCAGTACTCCAGTGACTGTCTGGAATATTGATTCACCTAGACTGATCTTATTTAGTCAGGTGGTGTGTGTGTGTTTGCATACATGTTAGTTGATAGACTTTACACTAGATGTTTAGAACACTTGCTGTGAGGATTTGACTGCATTCAGCCACAGGACCACCAGTCCCCCCACTGGATTTTTTTACCCTATAGGCCAGGTTCTTATAGAGGGAATCTCCAGTTTTTGCTGTAGTTCCTGTAGAGTTCACAGTGATCACTCATTGAAATATGAGGGGTTATTCATGTGTGTGTCTGAGAGTGAGTGAGTGAGTGTGTGTTTGTGTGTGTGTGTGTGTGTGTGTGTGTGTCAGAAGCAGTGAAGCTAGCAGTCTCCAGTGATTTAGGGTGATTAGTATGATGATGGCCACAAGGCTTTGGGCAGGTTCATTTGTAAAGTGTGTGTGTGTGTGTGTGTGTGTGTGTGTGTGTGTGTGTGTGTGTGTGTGTGTGTGTGTGTGTGGAGGGGGTGGGGTAATATCAGTCAGAAGACGGATGGGGCAGTTCAGTGGATGAATAGCAGGTTGTAGCTCAGTGTTAGAATGACATTGGGAGGGAAAACTCCCAACCTTCTCGTGCTCTTTCTAAATGTCTCTCTCTCTCACTCTCTCACTCTCACTCTCTGATATGATGTAGATATGTGGTGAGGTAGGGGATGAGTTGGCTTCAGGGATGGAGTCTGGTACTCGACACTGTGTATGTCAGGAAGGGGCATGATGATACATATTTGGAGGTTAGGAAACTCAGAATGAATCATTGGTTTTTCATCATTCAGTCTGTTTGGCTCTCTTGACCACGGTTTTCCCAGTGTTCCAGATATCTGTTCTTGCTGTGACTGAGGAGCTGGTTAGTGTTGAGGGTGGGCTGTGGAGCAGTGTTGCTGAGAGGCCGAACCATGAAAGGCAACTCTTCAGGGTTCAGTTCTTAACTCTGTAGAGCCTCTCTTAGTGCTGTGTTTTTTTTCTCTGTGCTATGCTGTCTCTCTCTCACTCTCTCACTCTCTCTCTCTCTCTCTCTCTCTCTCTCTCTCTCTCTCTCTCTCTCTCTCTCTCTCTCTCTCTCTCTCGCTGCCTCTCATGTACTGTCCTTACTGTCTGTCTCACACCCTCTTGCTGTCTCTCTCTACTGCTCTCACTTTGTGAATGGCCTCTCCTTTTGCTCCGTCTTGCTCTGTCTCTCATGCTGTGTCCGTTGCGCTTTTTCATTCGGCTTCTTCTTGCTGTCTCACCCCCTCTCTCTCACGCTCTCTCTTTTTCTGTCTCTCACTCGCTCACGTTCTCTCTCTCGCTGTCTCACTCTTTTGCTTGCGCTCTCTTGCCGTCTCTTTCTCTGTATCACCTCTCCTTTCGCTCCAACTGTAGCCTGAAGCCCCCCCCCCCCCAAATCCCTGTTCACTGTAACATCCCGTCGGAAAACCTTCATTATTATCCTTCATTAAATTGTACAGCGTGATGCAGGAGCTCTAAGCAGGTCCTGATGAATTGATTGCTTTAGTGATGCTCTCAGTGGGTCCTTTATTAAGTGAGATGAAAAATGCAGCTTTATGATTGAACCGGGCATTTCTCGCCACCTTGCGTCGGCTAGTCTTGCCCTGATGATGCCTTAGAGTGATGGTAGATGCAGATGCTTTGGGAGAAGATCCTCCTTTCAGCTCGCAACCTCTATGGCTTACAGTTCTGCAGTTTGGTGGAGGATCTCAGGTTCTGGGGGGCCGGATCCCTGCAGTTTGGCAATTCTCCAGCTAAAGCGAGCCTGAATCAAAAGTGGGTGTGCTGGAGCAGGGATATGACCAAACAGTGTGCACCCCCCACCCCACCCTAACCCCTTGAAGCGAATGAAATGGTGCAGTGAGGATTTATTAGCGTTGGAAGATTAATTTGCTTGTGTGTGTGCGTGTGTGTATGTGTATGTGCATGGCTGTCGAGAGGCTAATTTCACACTCCATGGAAAATGAAACAGAACAGAGAAGAGTGTGTTTTTAAAATAGAACCGAATATCTGTACATTTATTTTTATTTATCTCCATGGTGATGGAGGATCAGTGGCTGTGCTACTTTCTCTGATGCTGTTTTGTGCTCTCACACACGTGCATACACACACACACACACACACACACACACACTGACAAGTCTGCCATACTATGCTGTCTAGGCGCAGTGCAGGGGCATGAAGGGACTCAACAGCATAGCAAGCAGGGGAAACACCAAGATTCAGAGAGAGAGGGAGGGAGAGAGAGGGAGGGGAGGAGAGAGAGAGGTAGAGAGAGGTGGCGAAAGAAGGGGGGAGAGAGAGAGAGAGAGAGAGAGAGGGAGAGAGGGGGATGCCGTCGTGAGGAGAAATGAGGGGTAACCCGTCTCTCCAGGCAGAGGGATTCCACTGCTGCAGTGCTCAGCATTCCTGCAGCCTCCCTCCCTCCCTCCACTGCTGCAGAACACACACACACTCACACTCTCACTCACACTCTCACTCACATGCACACCGACACACTCCCTCTTGCACGTGGCTTTCAGCACCAGCAGCCCCTCTCTTTCCCTGCCTTCTTATTCTCTCTCTCTCTCTCTCTGTCTCTCTCCCATTCTATCCTGTTCCAGACTCATGCTTTCCTTTTACTTCCATTACTCATCTGCTTTCGCGTGCGCATGCGCTCTTGCACTCTTTTTGCACGCTGTCGCTCATTCTCTCCTTTGCGCTCTCTCTTTCTCTCTAGTTCTTACTCTTTTGCTCTCTCCTGTGCACGCTCTCATGCTCTCTCACTCTTTCTCACACTCTCTTTCTCTCTCTCACTCACTCACGCTCTCTGATGCTCCTTTTCTCTTTCTTGTGCTCTCTCTTTCATACTCTCTTGCTCTCTCCTGCTCTCTTTCTCACTCTCACACATCTCTCAATCTCACTTTCTCTCATATTCTCTCTAATTCTCTCCATCTCTCTCTCTCTTTCTCTCTCTCTCTCGCATGCTCTCTTTCTCTTGCGCGTGCTCTCGCTCTTTCGTTGTTGGCATTGATTCCAAGGTTGCTGTGCTATTGACTGCTCTGCTGTTGAATATTTCAGCTGGCGTGAGTGTGAGCGCTGCTGTGCAGAGGTGGCGTGAGAGAGGGCTTTTCTGAACGGCTTCATCCCCCCCCCACCGCCCACTCCTTACTATCACCAGTACGCACACACACACACACACACACACACGCGTGGTGTGTTATGTAACACTATATGTGGATGATGTGCTGTGTGAATCACTGGCTGATCTCTCAGTTGATAACCTTATCATTCTTCATCCTCAGTGCTTAAGACCTCAGCACATACACACATCTGCATCCTCCTTTGATTAGCCGCTGGTGTGATGTGAAAGTGTTTCCTGCTTGGCTGTGGGCTGTATTGGTAGCGAGAGCTCCTCAGGCTCTGTAGTATTGGCAGATAGTGAAGGAGCAGTTTGTCAGCGGACATCAGCAGAGGACCAAAGCAACAGCCTAATCACTGTTTGGGTTCCACTCAATGCGCTTGTGCTGCAGGCCGGTCATTATGAGCCCGATAGCCAGCGGTTCTCAGGAGGGAGTCAGTCGGCTCGATTCCAAGGTGAAATTGCGGGGTCGTTATGGGATGGTGGATCCACTGTGGTGGAGATGTATGAAGATGAGATTGCAGTCTCTAGCAGAGTGCATTAGTAACTGAAACTGCGTTATCTAGTCATTGGATTAATGTAATGTGATGGCGATCTAGAACTGCAGTACTAAAGTGCACTGAGATGGGAATCCCAACAGTAAGGGACAGCATCCAGATATACATTCACATATTCTGAGTTGATGACTTCTTTAAAAACCTGGCAAAGCAATTCAATTGTATCTTTATATCTAGAGTAGATCTTCTTTAATCTGATTGGATGAGCCATGTTTGAAGCAGCCAATAAAATACTCAATATTGATTTGTGTGTAAATGCGCTAATATCCTTCTCAAGTTCCTCTCAAGTGTAGTTCTGCTATTTGTCATGGTTCTCAAAAATGACTGACCCAATGGACAGTCATAATAGAGGTTAATGTAGCTTCATGGTATCAGTGCTGGCAATGCACAGCACTAACATCTACACAAGAGCGCAAAAGGCCCCTAAAATGCTAGTATAATACTGAATGTCAGATCCATTGATCAATCAAGCGCACTGTCCAAAACAGACCTAAATACAGCGCTAAAACACTCAATAACCCCATCTCACACACAGACCCCAAACCCACTCACTTACTGACTGACAGACTGACAGACATTTTCTCGTACAGACGGTCTAAGAGCTATATTTTGCCACAAAGCTAGCAAGTAGATCTGCAGCTGGAGAGGAGATGTAGTCTTAGACAAGCTGAGGGAAGTGTACAAGGTGAAAATGTACAAGTCTGTAGCGATAGCATGTGGACTCAACATCTTGTGTTGCGCCGGCTTCTGGCCTCAGCTAGCTTCTCTTCCGCGGTGTTAGCATAACATGATAGGTGTCGTTTTTATCCCACTTCACCTTTTTCAAAACAAAGATATTCCCTTTGTTGAAATACCATTGACAATTCTATGCAGCCAGTGGCGGCCCGGCAAAAGTAGGCTTGCTTGAGATATATATGTATATATTTTTTTATTTTATTTTATTTTATTTATTTATTTATTTTTGTATAGTTTTGTTAGTCCCCACCAATCCTGTGCAACAGAACATCATGATGTCAGCGTTTTTCAGCGGGTTCTCAAAATCTCCACCTTGGAGAGGGTTCACAAAACCCTTTTTTTTTTGTTTCTAGTCACCTATAATGCCATACATGTGTGGATGGAAGGCCAAAACGCAGAGAAATACAACTATGCTTTCAAAAATTTTCAGATGAGTGTGGTCAGGGCCTAAATTAATCTAGCTAAACTTTAGCTTATTCTAGATAGATTATCTTCTGTGGTTGCCATTCATTTCACCACAACATCTGCCTGATACTGATACTGCATATTTAAATAATGTAGTTGTTGGTGGTGCCAGCAATTGTGATAAGGGAACTTTATGAAATAAAAATTGCACCCTGAATAATGTCACTATTGTCTCTCGGCACGCTCTGATATTGAATCACCTGGCTTTGCCTGCGAGGTTTCATTAGCAGTAGCTGCTGAGTCACCAACGCCATTAACACGCATTGTAGCTTTTAATCACTTTTAAAGACACAAGCAATCATCTTAACCGTCTTTTGATTAAAGTCCGTTTTGAAGCATTTCTGATGTGTCAGCTTTCATTTCCGAAAAGCTTAGTCCATACTTTGTATGAAATATTAATTAGCATCCTGTTTTGGGGGAGTCATCTCTTGCAATTAGGGCTTTCTACAAGATATGCAGTGCTATGCCAATATGGAATTATGACCTTATTGTGGCCCGATGCTGGTATCAGGAGCTGATCTTTTTAAAATTAGTTAGATTAATGATTTTTTTTTTTTTTTTTTTTACAATATTCAGCAAGTGCTCTTATCTACAGCCATTTACATGTGCACACATAAAAAATTACACCAAACCAGTAAAGCTTATGTCCAAAGTTTCATATCTAGAGTTGTAAAAGAACATGCTTACCACATTCCTTGTATTTTGTATAAAGGAAAACTAAAGAACCAAAAACTAGGCAACTGTTACAGAAATCCCCCACGTCTACTTTCTTCATCATATCCAGGAAGGGCATGAAGGAATGTCCATTTCCCAAAGTTTGTTTAGCCAGATTTAAGACCTGATCCTACTGGCCCTCCACCTCCCCCTTCTTATCTGCAGGTTTGTTATTGATATCGCTGAGATCATGAAGCTGTGTTGAAAGCTTCCTCTGTGTGTTATTAAATATAATTTTTCTAAACGAGTTCCAGTAAAGAATGAACTTGGGCCTTCCTTCTCCTAGAAACTGACGACATGCCTGACAGAACCTCACATCCTTCCCAGAATCGAACTTCAGCCAAACACGTTCTTTCTAGTGAATATTCAAATCAGTAGAAGCTGAACTGATCTCCTAACTACATGAAGTTAAAGAAGAAACATTCTCTTCATTAAGATTTGCATTTTGTACAGTTTTAGAGTGAGAAAAATGAAAAGTCCTATGCAAAAAAGTTAGAAAAGGCAATGCAGGTGATGCAGAGTTCCTTTTTTTAAATAACATAATTAAGAAGAATGATGAGGTTGTAGGATTGGTAAAAAGGTCAATCAGAACCCCCATTAGACTGCATAAGTGCTTAAGAAGATTTAGCACTCATTTAGCATTAGACTCTTGAGTAATGGTGGTGCACCGTTCTACTGTGCAGCGACACCCGCACAAATATGAAATATGATCTCATCAGAAGAGATCATACACCCCTATGAAATGTCTTTTGAAATATAAACACCAGACCAATTGAAAAATCACTCTTTCGTCTTTGTGTGCGTTGGGGTGTGTGGGTGTGTGTAGAATGCTGTTCCCTGCTCTAAAAGCCCAAAGTGACGGTGAAAGCTGACATGGCTCACTGCAGGGAGAGCGGCTCGTTACCTCTTCATCACTAATTAATGTCAGTTCTCGTCTGAAATACGCAGCCAACAGCCGGACCACCGCTGCAATCAAACTCTCTCACACTCACATACGTGCACCTCCACATTTATTTTGTGATTTCACACCATCTGTCAGGAAAATACCGCATTGTTGTACCAACGGAGTGATTTGAGACCCACGAGGTCTGAGTGTTTACTGACTTGCGTGCAAATGGATCCAGGTGGAAACTAAAGAGTCCCTTGGTGCAGATTCCGGAATCCGATGTAACGTTAAATTTAATGGGGGGGGGGGACAACAACCACTGTCTGTCTTCAACCAGTCCACTACTCTTAGGCTCAGGGAATGTCAGTCTTGAGAGTCAGATGCACCAGACAATAGCACCCTGTTGCAGTCTTGTACTTGGTCTGGGCGTTGTCATCCCAGTTCCTCTTCTCAGCTCCTAGGTACTTGTACAGTCTATGGTCCAGGTTCTTTATCACCATCCGGTTGAGTGTTTTGTGCCATGTTTGAGAAATCCATTTCTCCCTTGATTTGCTCCCCAATTTAGACGGTTTCCAACTCTCCTCTACTTGCTAGCGCCTCCTATCACACAGTGCTGCAAGCTTTCTCCAGGTCCCATGAAGTGCCAGCGCTTTATCCACTTTCTAAACTCAATGCAAAGCTCAGCTCAGCTTGGAGAAGGACGCCAACTGCCATTGGCTAGCAGAACACTGGCTAGCATTAAGTGATTGGGAAGAGGGAGAACCATCCTACCCAGCTGGGATTGGGAACTGTGGGCTGGAGTCCAGCACTGTTTGTTGATATCTGTCATCAGACACAAAAACTACACATCATAATTAACTGCTGAGTAGAATCAGGTGTGTTAAAGCAGGGAAGTCACTGACCTGTGCAGGAATCCGGACCTTCAGGACTTCCCCAGCCCTGGTGTAGAAGAAGTAGATCACATTCTTGTCGACTTTGAATTCGAGACCTTGTCTGTTCAGCATGTTGGTTAGCAGTATCTGTGCTTTGCAGAACAGCAAGGGAGCCCCCTAATAATGATGCTTTCAGGCTTCATATGACCTCCAATGTAGTACAGACACACCATGCTCTTTTGCTTCCTCCTCAGCACATCCCCAGATCAAGCGGTCATTGAGCACACCCAATAGATCTCCATGACTGCAGCTATTCGGGTATGGGGCCCAAAATCCATATCCTTATACAATAATTAGACCGAGACCCCATCCCATCCCTAATTTGACAAACACTCATCTTAACAGTCATATAGCACCACAGAGCTTTACTAGGAAGCGTCACAAGTAAACGCTATCTGCTCATGTTCCATATTTTCAGCTCTCTGCCAGCTTAGGTTGGTTTGTTCAGAGCATAGTGAGTAGTGAGGACGGGTGGGCGGATGCTGGCCTATTTAAAGCAGGTGTGTGGTCGCTGGTAAGACAGCTTGGCAGCAGAGACTATAACTAACGTGCTGTTTCCTCCTGATCAGTTGTGTAGTCTTAGGGGGAAAAGTGAATATAGTAGAAATCTGGGCCCCCCTCATAGGACCTAGTGTCAACTGTTCCACTTTGGACATCCTGACATTAGTGAGAGCTCTCTTGTTTGCATACAGATATTGTTAGCGTCAGTTTGTCTTTTGTCTTTTAATGGCCTACTTTACTGGCCTGGCAATGCCCCAGTTCCAAACAATTGTATCAGTTGCTTAAAATTTTCAGAAAGTTTCTCCCATTACCAGCCGTCGGACAGACATGTGACCCTACTGGGTCGACAAGTAATGGACAAAATGGAACATTGTTACAGTTGTGGCAGTTTTGCTTGGATATCAGTTACATAGCAGTTCTGTTGATAAGAAAGGTCAACAAACAATGACCTGACTGGTTGGAGCTGACAGAAAGGCTACGGTAAATCTTAAGAACCCATTTTCTGGTGAGCAGAAAAGCATAGAGAGTGAACAACACGTTAAACCTGATAGAGGATGGGCTGCATCAGCAGATGACAATGTTGGGTTCCACTTCTGTCCGCCAAGACCAGAAAGCTGAGGCTGCAGTAAACCTCACCAAGTTGAAGACTGGAACAACATAGCCTGGTCTGAGGAATCTCTGTCTCTGTTGAGGCGCACAGATGGTTTTGCACTGAAAAATTTGGCACCAACAGCATGAATCCATTGAATCCAGCCTGCCTCTTGTCAACAGTCCAGACTGGTGGGGATGGTGTAATGGCATGGGAGGTTTTTCTTGGCACACTTTGAGCCTGATAATACCAATCAATCATCGCTTGAATGCCACAGTATTGTTGCTGACCATGTGCTGACATCCCTTCATGACCACAATTAACTTTCTAATGGCCTTCCAGCATGATAATGCACCATTACTGTAAGTTCAGTGTTCTTTAGTGGCTTTCCCAGTTACTGGACCAGAATCCAATAGAACACCTTTCCATTAAACGGCATGAAGGTGCTCCTAAGAACCTGCAGGATTTGCATGACACAATCATGTTGACATTCCTGGTATTAGTATCATGTTCCTAGCAAAGTGTTCGGTGAATACGTGTGTGTGTGTGTGTGTGTGTGTGTGTGTGTGTGTGTGTGTGTGTGTGTGTGTGTGTGTGTGGCCTTATTCTACTACATTTAGCTTCTCTTACACACTCTCTCTCTTGCGCGTGTGCTCGCTGTACAGCTCAGTGTCTGTGGAAACCGTGACGTGGTTTCCCTCTATTCAGTGTGATTCCCATCTGGAATGCTTTCACAGAAACATCAGAATGCCAAAAGAGTGTGTGTGTGTGTGTGTTTTACAGTAGATGAACGGAGGTTAAAGCATGTTTTCCATACCCCGCCTTATGGGCTCTCTCTCTCCCCCTCCTTTTCTCTCCCCCGTCCGCTCTCCCTCCCTCATACCCCACCCCCCCAGCCTGCTTTTCCCCATTCTCATGATTTGTTGTCCCTGGCTCAACAGGAATCCTCTGACAGTAATTTAATGTGTTCCCTGTCTCTCTCACGATTTAGCTTTTGTTGTACAAAGCAATATGCAGCTATTAATAAACCCAAATACCGGCAGAATTATTGCAGACCGGTGCCCCAACCACACAGAGCTGGAGTTTGGAACTTCATCTGATACGTCCAGCTCCTGCTTTTGTTCATAGCCTGTTCTAAATATAGGCCGGATAAAAAGAAGCCATGTTCTTCATAGTTTCCATGACCAAACTGCCAGTATTTGTGTGTGTGTGTGTGTACAAACCATTAGGCAGCATTTGGAAAAATGTGCTCTTGAGGGAAATCCACAGAATTGTAACCACACACACACACAGACACCTTAACAGCTCCGGGTAGGGAATGCCCATCTGCAGACTCATTCTCCTCAGGCAAGCTCAGGCACATAAGGCACATCAAGAAATGGTACCAGAGACAACACAAGTCAACCACACATGCAGCTCCTTTGTGAAAGCATCTTGACAAGTCGACATTTGCTTGGTGCAATGAGCGCTGTGCTATAACTCCATTTCTAAATTCGCTAATAAGATCCCATCTGTCTTTCTGTCTCCGCAGGGCTGGAAGGGTACTCCCACATGGCAGGCTCAGAGACTGCTGTGTTCACCTGCTGCTTCAGAAGGTGAGAGAAACTCCATGTGTGTGTATGTGGAAACATAAAGAAAATGTCCTCTCCGACTGAATCTGTCTGCACTGTGTGTCCGGGTTACTACAAAAAAAAAACACTCTCCTTTAAACCTTTAGTGAATGCTCGGTCTTGAGCGAATGCCCTTCAGACCTGCGCCACTCTTTTTAGCCAATTAGCGTAACGATAAAGGCTGTGGTTACATTAACAGCAGTGCTAATACTTTGGAGTGCACGCGCATCCACCCACTGAAGAGCTTAATTGTGCTACTTTTGGCAGGCAGGTTGTTGTCTTATTAGCTAACAAACTAGCTAACACCAGTAGTATTAAAAAGAAAACCCTCCTTTTAACACAAACCGTCTGAAAACATGCTCGACCGAGCCCTGTTGAACTGTTTAGGCTGCCTGAACCAGTCCTTTAGACCCGGTTTCAAAGTAATAGCCTACATAGTTCAGGAAACCAAGGCCTAGGTCCATTGCATGGCATATGTATGTTGTGTACTTTTGCTCCAGTTTTTAGTAGTGGCTCAACAAGCTGCTAGTAGACTATGCAATCTGTGCACTTCGGCATCATTCAGGTGATGCTTGTTTATACAGTACCGGTTTTAGAACACCCCCAATATTTTCAGCTGTTCAGTTCCAGTAAACTCGAAACGGTACAACGGTCAGCAGTACACTGCTGGGGCTTTAGATTAATAAAATTTATTGGAATATACTTTAATACAATATGTAAATTCTAAAAACAAGCTATTGGTTAACCCTGTACAGCTGGTCTGTAGAAATGGAAGGTAGTGCGCATTAAAGCATTAACTTATTTATACCTCTCCCTACTACTATCACAGACTATATCCCTAATAAAGCCCATTAATGTATACTAAGCAGCAAAAAAAACAGTGCATTCTAAATTTTACTGCTTGGGTGGGTGTCCCCAAGACAGCACCGTGATTGTTTGTCAACGCAGGTTCGTAAAAGATCCTCCATGTGCTGTATGGGTGACAGAACAGATTGCTCTCCGTGTAGTGTGAGAACATTTCCGACATGTGCTTGCAGTGAGGGAAAAGTTGCCCAGATTTTGATGGGCAGGCCGCAGTAAAGGCCCAGCTGTGCTGCAGAGTGGGTGTAGCAGTTCAGAAGAGGATTTTAATAGCAGTTCCATTAAAGCAGCAAAGCCAGCTTCAGAAGGCAGCTTTGTAA
The DNA here is from genome assembly GCF_030463535.1 of Salminus brasiliensis. Lineage (NCBI taxonomy): Eukaryota > Metazoa > Chordata > Actinopteri > Characiformes > Bryconidae > Salminus > Salminus brasiliensis. The sequence continues at coordinate 22,314,154 of NC_132881.1, read as the reverse complement.
GCGAGAACAAGGGAAGAACGTTTTTCTTGCAGTAAGGAAAAGGAAGAGCTGGTTCATAACAACCATTATGAACAGTTTGTGTCTTATGGAGATTTTAAAGACGTAAAAAAGCTTGGTACCCAGTACTGATTTATTATGGTTGAGAATTAAACACTGCATGTTTGACTGAGATGACTGTGAATATGATTGCATTTCTCAGTTGTCAACAAGCCTGCATTAAATGGATAAAACATGCAGTAAATAATATCATTTTATATTTTAGCACATTGACTTCATGGATTCCTAGCCTTTATTTCTCTTGTTGTTTTTCAGTTCTCTTTACAGAAAGTTGAAGGTTATGTTTTGATGGATTGGGCATACTTTTGTTATTGTAAACATGTTTGTGTTTTGGGTTCAAATTGACCAGTTAGACCTGCTTCACTCTGTTGACACTCTTTACTTAATGACACCATTTAAATGGGACAGTCATTCTTTACATTGGTTTAAAAAGGACCAATAGAAATGCAGCAATGGATAGCGACTGGATAGAGATGATGGAAACCATGTTAGAGGTGAACTGTGTCCTTTATTTATGATGGTGTGTGTAAGTGTTCTCCAGTAATGGGAAAGTTGCTCCTGTGATGGTTCTGTTGGTCTTCAACACCGTCCTGTCAGTTTAGATGGTAGGACAGTGTTGAATGGTGTAGTCGGTAAACAGCATTTACACTTAACTGTCCTTGCTCTCCAAATGCAAGAAGGCTGTGTGGACGGCACTGTTCACAGCATCCTCTGTGGACCTATTCTGACTGTGTGGGACTTAAACAACAGTAATGGCCAGCCTATTATAATTCGGTGCTGGTTGAGGGCTATCTAGTGACCGGGGCCAGGGCTTGTGCCCAGTAGGCCTAGTTGGCAATCCATGCCTGGGGGTCCATGCGACCCAGGTTTCTGTTGTTTGGGAAAAACGGACAGTAAGTCCTCCCTTATCAAAACCATGTAATGGAAGTATTATCACAGGGCAACTGTTGCTTAACTCATGGGTAAATCTTAACTGAAGATAGTTGAAGTAGCCTGTTAGCCAACTGCTGAGCTGTTCAGCCTAGACCTATTAAACAAAACTTTTCACTTCAGATACACTTTAACCTCACATACAGACAGTTCATGACAGCGGACATTAAATTTACTTTATATAAAATTTACAGCAAACATGCATTTGTGAGATCCTGCTGGTGTGGGATTTCTTTGGGCCCTATGGCTTCACTCCTTGTCCAGTGGTCCAATCTTTGTCTGATGCTCCTGCTACACTTCACATTTCCTGTATGATGCCATCCGTTGTAGCAAGCGTTCTGAGGCAGCCATATTTTATTCTCGAGACCTCTGTGCTAAAAAACACACCCCAAAACGATTCCTCATTAAGTCTAATGGGGACTATAATTGGGCTGTATGTAAATGGCCAAACACAACCCCCTCAGGAAATGCCAGATTTCCAGGAGGTCTTGGCCACCGCTAAACTTAAGATCATGATTTAAAGCGGACAGACAGCGGACTGACTGCTCTAATCACGAGTGTAATGCTCCTCAAGGCTTGACTTTTATTCAGAGACTGTACTGGAGATACCTGCAAGGCATGCATCCTCTCACGATCAGGCATAGAGATGGATTCATTTTGGCTCATTTTCCATAATGAAATAAAAGTACTTCTGGAGCAGTTGAGTTTTATTGGCACTTTATAAGTTCTTATGAATATGCTAATTCACTCATCAATTTCCAATTTCCTCTTCAGAGCACAGGGCTCAGTTTTGCAAGCCTGTAGGGCCACCAAACCCCTGTGCTAAAGCAAGGGAAACAATGGAATGTGCAAGGCTGTTGTCCATCGCACAGCAAGTATAACTCCACTCAGGACTACCACATTTGGACTGCATTGATCAAGCAATTGGTATTATTCACCAAGACATTTCATTACCTTGATCTAGTGTGCTCCACAGTAATGCTAGGCCTGCACTGACCATATATGGGCAAGATGGTGGAAATGGTTGTATCCCTAAAGGGTCTTACAAGTTATTTAAAGTTTACTGTGGTACCATATAACACTGGGGGTCAGATTTCTTGACATTTTGCATGGTCACAACCCCTGTTTCAGCATTAAAATGTCTGGTTTGATTTATAAAATAGGCCCTTACCTCCCATAATAAAAAGTTCTTTTGTACTTTTGCCTCATTGCATATGCATCTTTGAGAGTTTCCATTGAAACGTGTGGAAAAATAAATGTGCCATTTATTTTTTTATTGCAATCTAAGGACATACCAAAATAGTCCAATTATATTTTCAAATACTTTAGCTGTACTCAACTGTCTATTGTTTGTCTAAATTAATTTTCTTCACCTGTATTGTAAAAAGTATGTATTAAAACTTTAAAAAAAAACCCTTCTTTAATAAGCAATTCCCAACTAGAATCTGTTAAGTGAAATGAAAGCAATTTTTTTTGTACGTGTTGGAATGTTTCCAAATGCGCTCAAGAAATAATTCATATTCAATATTATTCCTAAATATAATTTTTTAAAGGCTTCTTTCTTTCTTTTCATTAAAAACTTGAGAAAATCAGTAAACTTGAGAATATTTAGACATAATTCTGCCTGAAGTTTTTCCAGTCTGAAATAAGCTTCCAACTGGGGTTTATATTGCGCACAGCACACCGGCGCAAAGCTAATCTGCCCCTAAATATTCCTTAAATAGGGACACTACAACTACTGCTACTACACTGCGCTTACTACAAGACCTCAGCACGCTTGAAAGTGCTGGATTATATTGGTCAGAAAATCAAGGCCTAAGTTCATAGTGTGAGCCAACTTACAAGTACAAGATTTGCTGCAGTATTCATCAGGGACTCAATAATCTGGTAGTAGGCTATGTAATCCATGTAAATTTTTACTTGGGGTGCTACACAACAAAAGCCAGATTTTTCTAGATTTCTGCATCATCAAGACTTTATATAGAAATGACAGAGGATTATACAGAAATTATACAGCAAGGATGTCTAGTCCTGGTCATGGTGAGCAACCACCCTGCTTCAGTCCATAGGTAGGAACACCTAATCCAGCTAATCAAGGGTTTCCATGGCGACTGAACATTAGAGCCAGATGTGCTGGACCTGAACTGTCCAGGGTGGTAGGATCTCCAGGTTCATAACTTGGGACCCCAGTCTAGATAACAGCTGGACTAAAGCTAGACCTGGTCTGTCCAGACGACAGTGGGAATGGTGATGGCCCTAAAGGTTCTGACAGCAAATTCACTGCTTTTGGTTCCCAGGCGAAACTGTACCAGATCCAACATTTGTTATTTTCCTTTGCGAGTAAAAACCATCTGGCGTTTTGTACCAGCATCTGCTTGAGTCTTCTGCTCGAGTCCTCCAGCTTAGTATCTTTCACAGAAATGGCTAATTGAATTGATGCATATCTTCTAATTAGGTAGAGGCTGAGGTTGACTTGCTTTGTCCAGAGGCTATCAGTTAAGAATGGTTTGAGAGATTGTAACCCCACATTCTAGGATTGTGTACGTGTTTGTTAGATGGGTTGTCTGTGTTTTTGTTTAGCTATTGGCTTTTGGTGCTCTCTTCTTCATCGGACGATACAGGAAACATATCAAGTTTGGCAAGAAGTCTTCGAATGTGTTCATGTATGTAGATTGTAGGCGTGGGGTGTAGGTTGGCCATTACTGCCAGTACTGCTGCAGTGGGATGGGTTTGATAAGTGTCCCAAGAAGGCTTTCCGTGTCCTGAAAGACAATCACTGCAACACTGTCCCCTTCTGGTAGCAATAAGTGCAGCCCGTGCTCCCAGACTGCATCAAGATACAATTTCTTTCAGTCATAAAGCCTGGAAACAGAAAACTGCTGTTGGGCACAAAACTTTATTGGCTCTGCAGTGTGTTTTAGAAGAGGAGCTTCAGTTGTCAGTCTGAGGAACCGGCTGTTGTTAATGAAGCTTGACTGCGTGGTGGCCTCATCATTAGGAGGCAGCAGTAGCTAACAGGCATGGGTGGGTGGGAGTATAACTGAGCGATTTGGCAAAGATATCTAATGATGGTGTGTGTGTGTGTTTGTGTGTCATCAGAGGTGTCGGTGGTGTATCAGAATGGCTTGCCGGTGGTCTCGGTGAGGCTGCCATCTCGACGGGAGCGCTGTCAGTTCACCCTGAAACCACTCAGCGACAGCGTGGGAGTGTTCCTCCAGCAGCTACAGGCCGAGGACCGGGGCATCGACCGGGTCGCCATCTACTCCATAGGTAGGACCACACAATCGGCATCATAAACATCCACACAAATAGACATTGATGAGTCTAGGCAAGCTATGTTCAGCATTAGCTTCTATGCTGTTTATGTATCTACTTGTGTTGTGGTCAAAATCAAAAGAACTAGACTTTTTTTCCAGAAGGCCCCAGTAGTCATCTTTTCTGCAGTGCGAAACAGAAAGGGAAGAGCTGCTTACATGTATAACAATTCTTAGAAGATAATTTGCAGATAATCGTTGGCAGGAAAACTTGAAGTGACAAATGTTGGCATAGCAACACTCAATCACTTGAGTATAGTATAGTAATTTTTAGTGTACTAATCTGCCAAACTCTCACTATTAAGATTAGTATTTAGTATAGACCTTATAGCATAAGTGTGTAGTTTGCAATTGGGACGTAGCTCTAGTAGCTCTTTTTTGTTGTTGTTCTTGGCTTGTTTGTGTTTTCCCCCCTTTGCCATGTCTATAAGAAACGGTTTTTGTATTTATAAAAATAACACACCCACTCAGTTTAGGAGAGATGCTGCTAATACATTTACATTTACATTTACATTTAAGGCATTAAATATCTTCTCCAGAGCGAGTTACAAAAGTGCTTTGCTATTTACTCAAGAAAAACCTCAGCTAGTTTGAATAGACTACAAATGTAAAGATACCTCTAAGTTTAGACACTACTAAACACAAGTCAGTAAGGAGACCACTCTGCTATTCTCCCAAGTATTCTCTGAAGAGGTGGGTCTTCAGTCTGCGTTTGAAGACAGCGAGCGACTCTGCCGTTTGGACACCCAGGGGAACCTCGTTCCACCACTTTGGTGCCAGGACAGAAAAAAGCCTGGACGTTAAGAAATACTACACTGTAAAATTACTTGGTTAAGAAAAAAGGTTTATATAATTTGACAATCTGGAATGTATTTTTGTTTGTTTCATAGCTGCCTTTTTTGTTTAAATGATTGTTTGATCATAGTATGTTTAATATCTTCTATTACAGCCTGACTCCCCTCCTTGATCCTTCAGCTCCCAGTAACTTTAAAATGCTGCAGTGTGTGTATAGTAGAGAGGCACACACTCTCTAAACTGATAGTTCACCTGTTGGTTTACATCGACTGCTGATGTGAAATAACTTGTTTATGATGCTGTGAATGCTCCATGATTTGGTCTTCTGTAGCCTCTCTATGCTGGTCTAAAACCAAAGGAAGGTGCATGGAACTCCCGCCTGACCCTGCTAGAATGGATACAACAAAGGATTGGAACTGCATCGGGCTTAATATAGCCGATACCCAATCCAAAAAGATATGTCTGGATCAGCCCCAACCTCCAGATCAGGACATCCTTACAATGCATCAGGGCTGTTCACGCCAACACTGAGACAACACTGAGTCAAAATCATGTAGACTGAAACAAATCTGAGAACATTAATTCTCAACGTCTCATTTTCCCTCCTGTAGATGGAGAAAGAGAGTGAGCTCTAACAGCAGAGTGGGGCAAATGAATAAAAATATGCCCCGCAATTAAACAGTCTGCTCCACACACGGTCCTGTTTTGAAGCCATTTTCATGGATTTAATTGTGTAGCACACGTGACTTCCTCTCTGCAGCTCCGCATTCTCAATTTGTCTGCAGTGAGAGCCACTCGAGTGCCCTCGTCGCTGCGAACCCTGGACAGCAGATTACAGCAGCCGTGTTTCTGCTCAAATTAAGAAAAGTTTCATTTTATGACAAGCACCCTTATGTGGCATTAGCAGCCGTGCATGAGAAGAGCTGAGAATAGCCCTCGCTCCACACAGCCATCCCAATTAAAACACCCCTCCTTCTCTTCATCTGCCCTCACCTTGTTGTCTGTGTTTGTGTGTGTGTGTGTCTGTGTGAGTAGATGGAGCGAGGATAGCCTCCTCTACGGGGATTGACATTCTGCTGCTGGACGACTTTAAGCTGGTCATTAATGACACCACACATCTGGTGCGGCCACCCAGAAGAGGTGAGATTTCGGTGTTGTGTTCTGCTTGAAAGGGCCGTTGCTGTGCTGCGTCCCGTTTGGATTTATATTTAAGGTGTTAATGACTATATGCGTATGTATCTCAGAGCTAATGGCCCATGAGGAGGCGGAGCGGCTGAACGATGTGAAGTTTCTGGTGCAGCAGCTCTACACCACCCTGCGCATAGAGGAGCACCAGCTCAGCAAAGAGAGAGAGCTGATTGGACGACTGGAGGACCTCAACTCTCAGCTCCGCCCCCTGGAACAGGTGCCCTTGCTGGACTTGTGTTGCCTTTGTGAGGCTTTTAGATCATTTCTGTTGTAGGTCTGATTGTAAGCAGACCTTCTAGAATGTGTCGGGGGGACAGGAAAATGGTTCATTATCCCCTTGACTTAATAACAGCATCAGTTCTGTCAGGTGAGGATTGTAGCATTCTACATTTTATATGGAATTTGTAGGGAGTCATACCAGTAGAAATGAATTTGAATACAGAAATCTAAATTGTTATAAGTCTATATTACTGTGTCTGAAATGAAATCCTGAATTTAAACTGAATTTTAAGTTTTGAAGAGCAATATTTAATCTGACTCTGAATTCCACTCCATGAGCTGAGATTTATTTTTCTAAAAGCATTCAGAACGCGTTCTATGTTTTTCTGTTAATTCAAGTTTTTATTCAACTTCAAAATAACTTAAAGGAGATCAAAGAAGACAAAAGCAGTGGAACACCGAACACCCCCACACTATCATAATAATATAATCGCAACAGAGGTCACGGACCGAAAACTCGAAACAAGCTAAGCCCAAGACATAAACTGTATCTGAGAAGTCGGTATTTGACCTCTTTTACCTGCTAGATCTCCAGGTTAATGAATAAAAATAATAAAAATATTCAGTGAATAAATAATAAAAAAAAAAAGTCCTATTGTTTTAGCCCACCCTCCTAAGAACCGAGTGCCTATTTCAGCCAGTGTATGAGTGTGGTTCCTATTTCAGCATTTCACCTGCTGCTCCAGGCTGCGAACTATGATTGATGTCTGGTGATTTTGTTGACCAGTCAGAAGTGTCCCTTCGTTCCATCCTGGAATCGCACCTGTCTGTGTTGTATCCTGTGTGGACATAAAGCAAAGGGTCTGTGGACAGGAACTCTCTGAGGAGACTGAAGTAATTCTGTGCTGACAGGATCGAGGCTGTTATTAAGGCAAGGAAACGCAGAACGAAGTATCAGAGAATAAAGAATGGATGTGATTCATTTGTTTAGTTAATTAGTTTGTCCATGCAGCTTATCTCACTAGAGAGCAATAAAATTGAGGCGGAGGTTCCACTGAAATACAAACCTGTTAGTGCCTTGGCTATCTGACCATTGACAATGGAGAACTATCTGACCATTACATCAAGTGAATGCTCAACCTGTGAATACCCCTGTGATGGTGTGATCACAACTAATGACATATTAATCTCCTTTCACCTTTCCCTGTCCGTGTGTCTCAGGTGAAGGAGGAGCTAAGCAAGAAGGCAGAGCGCCGGACCACCTGGGTGCTGTGGGGGGGCATGGCCTACATGGCCACTCAGTTTGGAGTGCTAGCACGACTCACCTGGTGGGAGTACTCATGGGACATCATGGAGCCCGTCACCTACTTCATCACTTATGGCACGGCCATGGCCATGTACGCCTACTTTGTGCTCACGCGCCAGGTACGTCAGCGACTATCTCTTGATAGTTGAACATGAGTGTGCCACATGAAGCTTGCATGTGGTACTTAAATAATACATAAATTCTTTGCTTTGTTTGTTCACATTCTTCACATAAAAGAAAGATTGCGTCCACAGCAGTTAGAAACAGTACATTAAAAGGCCTTTGGGGTAATGAACAGGGTCCTTATAATTCTGCACCCTCATGATTATTGCCCTCATTTGTACTGTACGCAGAGCATCATGTTTCCATACATTGATCGACTCTTTTGTTTCCTCACACTGGCCATTAGAGTAAAGCCTGACCTCTTGCTGTTTCTTCTTGGTGTTTGTTCCCTCCTACAGGAGTATATTTACCCTGATGCCAGGGACAGGCAATATCTGCTGTTCTTCCACAAGGGGGTGAAGAGGACACGCTTTGACATTGAAAAGTATAACAAACTGAAGGACGCTATTGCTGAGGTGTGCTAATACACTTTTGCGCGCGCGCACACACACACACACACACACACATTCACACACTCTAAAATTACCACTTGTTCTGATTCCTAATCCCTCTCTTATTGTCCTCCTGACCTCTCTGTCTCAGGCGGAGTTGGACCTGAAGCGCCTGAGAGATCCTCTCCAACTCCACCTCCCCATCCAGCAGATCAGCGCCAGCAAGGATTGACGGGAAGAGTGAAAGCCTCCCTTCCTCCTTCCCTCCCTCCTTCTCTCTCTCTCTCTCTCTCTCTCTCTCTCTCTCTCTCTCTCTCTCTCTCTCTCTCTCTCTCTCTCTCTCTCTGTCTCTCTCTCTCTGTCTCTATTTCTCTCTCTATCCTTCTTTCCGTCCACCCTTTTCCCTCCATTTCTTTTGTTTTGTTTTGTTTACTTTTTCCCACCACCTTCTTTGGATTCTCCTTATTCCCCTCCCTCTCTCTCTCTCACTCTCTCTTTTGCTCTCTCTCTCTGACCTCTGACAGAACCATCTCCACACGAAGCTTCGGAGGCTTTTAAATACTATTAGTTTTATGTTTTTTTTCAGTTGTTTTGGGTTTGGAAAAACTCTTGAGCAAACACGGCGAGTCAGAGCAGAGGAGGAGGGGACGGAAAGGAAATCAACAGAAAAAGCAAGAAAGGAACCTGAAACCTCTCTGGTGCTGGAGGGCGAGGTCGCTGGAGGGCTAGTTGTGCCCGCAGCCCTGTAAGCGCTCTGGTAACGCTAACAGGACCTCAGAAAGAACAACAGCAGCCTGCAGGAAGACCCTGCTGCCTAACAGGAAGTGATATCTGGATTTGGACACTACATCTCCAACGGACAGTGACCCCCCCCCACCCCCTGCTATACTCCCTGCATGGGATGAGAAAAAAAACAACAAAGAAAAACACAAAGGCACACAAACGCTTGATGGTTTAGCACTTCTGAAATCTTAGAACTCTGCTCAGCTAACTGAGACTTGGGCGAACTTCTACACGCCTCTCTGGCGCAGTAAAGATCTGGGGCCTTTGGGCTCTTAACCAGCGCTGTATGTGTTGACGACAGACATTCAGCTGCAGGGGACCACATTCTGGACCCCTCTTCTTATCAGCTGCCCGCAAAGAGCTGACCAGGAGTCGAACCACGCCGCTGCTTTGTGTGTGAAAGGAGAAAGGGGTGGGGGTCACATGGCGAACATCACTCCCTGTACGGACCTGTTCCAGGCTGCAGACCAGAGATATACCGGCTAAACATCACTGTGTGTTCTATTATTCCAAAAAAAAAAAGGAAAAGAAAAAAAAAACACAAAAAAGAAATTTGATTTTGGCACTTTTTATTTTAAAAGCCATATTATATTTGTTATGATGGGTGAAAAAAAATCAGAGAATGACTACAATCTACTTTTTTTGTTTCATACTGGTGGAGGAGTTGATCTTTTTATCATCTTGTCAGCCATCACGTACCAACATGAGACCAGGGTCTTTAGTGTCCTATAAAAGATGCCCGTCACAACGTCAGGTCAGTTCCTTGCCCTCATACATACAGCTACTGACGTAAACACTGACACACACACTGTTTACTCGCACTAGCAGTCCGCAAGCGGTGACACACGACCCTCGCAAGTCAGATAATGGGGCTTGAAAACTGTGCGGCAATTTAGCAGAGGATTACACGTTCGGAAGCTTGATCTTCGTCCCTCGGAAAAACAAACAAACAAGTAAAAAAAAAAAAAGCTACGTTACCCACAGTGCCTCGCAGCACCTGGTGCAGCGTGCTGGTCAGGGCTCTGCTATACTCCTGCACGGCCACACCTGCTGCTCTGTCTCTCTTTAGCCTCAGCCCACCACTCCACCACCCCACCTACCCACGAGACAGTTGCGTCCACCCTTCAGGACTAAAAAAGGGGCTTGCTGGCGTGTTAAGATACAGTGCGACTACTTCAAAGAAGAAGAAGAAGAAAAAAAAGAAATGACCGCACGGCCGATTCATGTGGCGTCTTTCAGCTGCACATGTCCTCCTCTGTATGCCAAGAACATAGCGGTACGTGGAGAGAACCATGTAATATATTAGATCCTAGAATTAGTGGGTTTCTCACACACTTTTTTGCAGCATGCTGTAGCGCGTGACTGATGCATCCCCTCCCGTACCCTCCCTTTCCCCACCCCCGTCTATAAACGTGGTGTTCTTTAGCTGACAGGCCTTAGAGCAGACATGCATTTTGAAGCAGTAGAACCTGTGGGATGGATATTGGACTGTGCTTAATCACGCACACTGCTGTCTATCTTCTGTTTCATGCACCCCAGGTGGGGTCTCCGGGACACGGTGCTCAAATCATGATCTGTTTTTCATGAATTAATTTTGTTTGTTTGTTTTGTTTTTTTGCTTCTAAATTTGCCCTCCTTTGCAAATGCATTGAGGTGGATGGTCTGGCATAAGTACCTCTTTTAAGTGTTCCAAGTGGCTCTGTAGGCATTACAGCACTTTTATAGGGTCTTATATATGGATTATGGCAGGGGTGTCCAGTTCTAGTCCTGGATGTAAGTTCAGCAGTTACAGACTTCCCTGCACAAACACACCTAGTAAGCCTAGTAGGGGATGGATTCTCAGAAGTGTCTCAAGTGGGAAAATCTTATTTTTTGCTCTTAATAAACCGAGAACTGTCAGATGAGTTTCTCCAAATAAGAAGTGTTAAGACAGACAGTGAAGGACCTTCTTTCATTGATTCTTTCGTTCTTTGGAGTTAATGGTTTTCTGTCCTCCAGCGCTGAGAATATTAAACTATTAAACTGTAATTCAAGTTGTAAATACTTCCACATGACTCGGATAGTACCCATTTCTGATCTAAATTTTAACCATCTGGGGTTCCCTGAAGAAGCCATGGAGAACCCCAGTTTATGGTTTTCTGTAAAATGTCAAATTGTCTTAGAAACTCCAAGGAAAATAATGAAGCACTTATTTGAGAACATCTTCATTGCTTGTAAGAACATCCTCATGAACTTGTTGGTGCTTTTAGCTTAAGCCAAGGCCTTCCATTAACAGAAGGTGCTGGACTCCCCTGGATAAGTGGTATTGTGGGCTTCACAATCATCCAGGACATGTTCAGGCGCACTCATTTATACATAACTTGTCTTTGTCATCTTCCTCGTCCTTCCTTCATTAGCATTCTGAAGTCGGCTACTACATGCTGGTTCATTTGCTTCCTTGGCCAGAGATGAGAATGCTTCATTAACATCCAGAGTCCACGTCCTCCAATTATCCACTATGATGAGGCTGGGGTCTGTTGCGCATGTGGTTTAGAGTCATATCATATCACATATACAGGGGACACTTCAACCAAAGAAAGGGCAAAGTGAGCATTAGGCAGTGTCCTTGTCCTGTCCTTGTTTGAGAGTCTTGGTGGACATCTTCAGAGCTGGAGCAGAACAGCACTAAACAGAATGCTGTGCATGATTCACTAGTAATTCATGCAGGACTTTGGATCTACATAATTGTAAATGTGTGTTCCTGGTCTAAAGTGATTTGCCCAGCAATGTCTGACTCTAGTTGCAAGGAAAAGCACAATCATATCAACCTTAGAATGTTTACCAGTGAGGAGGCAAGCGCAAGCTGAGTGTTAGTATGGTAGGCTAAGCGTTAGTGCTGGGTTCGATAAAGAGAACAGTGCAGATACATTTACACTTTTAAATAAAGGTGCCAAAAGGGGTTGTTCGGAACAGTGTCCTAGAAAAATTACTGCTAGTTCCATTTTTTTTAGTGCATGTATCATTTCCAAAAACTTGATTCAGAAGGCAGAGGGGTGCCTGCTCCTGCTCCTGAAGATCTACCGTCCTGGAGAATTCAGATCAGGTGTTAGATTAGGGTGGGAGATCATCAAGACCAGGATTAGCCTCCCTTGTTTTATTGCTTTGATCCAAAGAACCCTTTTTAGGTGGATACTAGATGTGGATAACTCATCAAGGCTCGTGCTGTTGGCTGTAATGAATCTGTCTTCTGTGATTGGCTGGATGTGAACAAGGGATTGAGTCTCCGGAGCTATAGTTTGATTAGGTGCGCTGACACTGATGCGTGGTCGAGAAAGTGTAACTGTATGTTCGTATGCATCTCAGTAAAGACAAAGTGCAAATCAATGAGATTTGAGAGCTTTCCCCATCCATACCAGTCCCGCTCAATTAGCATAAATCCATCCCTTCCTGCACCCCTCACCCCTTCTTGCGTCTCATATTGTCAATAGTCATAAATCCTCATACACGAGTGCATGCACAGAGAAAGGCGAGGGCAGAGATGTGCTTCAGTGTCCAAAACGCTCCTCTTCCATTGCCTGGAACGACCTGATAAGCTGATACCAAATTCATCCTCACTTGCTCCTTTCAGTTGCCTCAGTCTTGATCACCATAGAGCTTTTTTTTTTTTTTTTTTTTTTTTACGTCATTTTAGTTTTCTTTAAGGTTTCTCCTTTGTTGGTTTGTTTTCGGTTTGTTTTTTACAAGAGTATATCTAATATATGGAACTTATTCTAAAGCGGGTGTTGCATGAATGTATGTTTACATGGGGAAATTATATAAAAATGACCCAAAAAATCGCAGAGATCGCTGAATTTTGGTTGCTGAGGGCTTGGTGCAGTTTTTCCCTCCCTCCACGTCCTTTGAGACTGCCCTGCCTGATATGTAGGCAGCCAACGTCTAGCCACCCCTCACTCTCTATCTATCTATCTATCTATCTCTCTCTCTCTCTCTCTCTCTCTCTCTCTTCTGTATCTCAGATCTTCACACAGGCTCCCCTGTCATATGGATTAAGTTTTGAATACGTGCATTATTTTAATTTTTTAACATGTGCACTTAAGTTGAAAACTATGTTTAAAAAAGATAAAGAAAAACAGAAACGTCAATGCGAGTGAAGCAGGATCCCATTGTTTACCCATTCAGATCTTTTCTTCATTTCATGTTTTTGTTTCCTCTTTTCTTTTTTTTCCATTGGCATTGGATGCTGTAATGTTGGAAGACTATAAAAAATGAAAATGTAAACTCCTGTATCATTTATGAAATGTGTATAAAAGAGAAATGTAATTCAGTTATCAATAAATACTTATCCAGTTTTGGAACTAAGAGTCTTACTCGTTTTCCTTTGAGTCGCATGACGTAGTTTCATCACAATACTGCTGCGTTCGAGTACTCCATCAGAAGGTTATATTTACCAGTTAATGAACTGGTGGGTTAAAAAGACAGATCTTCACTCATCTTGCATTTTCTCTTTCATCTCAAGCTTGTTGAAGGCTCCAGGTTTCCCGGAGTCTTTAAAACCCAGATCCTCACCAGCATTGCACCATTATTTAGCAGTCCTACGTGCAGTCCCCATGATTAGCCTCGGTAAATTGAACATTAATTTCGGAGGCAATTGGGAGCCATATTGCCGCCGCATCAAATCACAATTCTGTGCGATTACCTATGCACCTGAATACATCTGGCCTTCAGTGTGGGTAAAGAGCTATCCCAGCCACCATGCGATTGATAAACCTGCCTTTGACTCGAGTGGTGAACTCAGACTTGTTACTAATTCCTGATTTGCATGTTTGTCAGGACTAAACAGCTAAGCCTTGACCTTGTCAAATCTGCATCCTTATCCCTCGTCCTTCCTGTCGTCTGCTTCCTATCTGATAAAAATGGAGTTTACTGTGTGAACTAAAACAGGTTCCAGACCTCGTGGGTGTTTTCCAGTATTTGCATACATTTGTAAATCAAGGATCAAGGCCTTATTGGACAGTGTGCGGTAATCTCATAAGAAGCTTGCCACGTTCCAGCTCATGTCTCTTAATGGCCCCATTGATTGAAGAAGCTATTCATTTAATTAAACCAAGGCGAACTTTGCCTGCAGTAGTTTCTTGCTGCCAGAAACCATTCAGATTTTAAAACTGCAGTGTCTGTCTGAGCTCCCTGTCAGCGATTGCTGAAGGTTTTCTTGGAAATGGAGGTCGACATCGCTAGGCACAGGCTCTCAGCATCTGCCATACCACTTGTTATGATGACCCTCAACCGCTTTCATCTCCGGTGGTGATCCCACTGAATAGCTCACTGTTCCAGCTTTCTTACCCACTTTCCAGCACTGTGAAGAACAAACGGAAGAGTGCGCTCATCGAAAAAAGGACAGAACAGTGGAACTGATTAGATGGGGAGACTTGAAAGCAGTTTCCAGAGATGAATTGGCAATAGAGAGAGTCCTGATTGGCCACTGGAGCTCATCAAGGGAATTCTGGCCTGCTGCCAGGAGGTTTATATGGCATATTTGGGAGTTAGGTAGGGGACAGAGCTGCTTGTGCTGGGAGAGGCCGCAGGCTCGGTAGGATAAGCTCGAGTTCAGGAACAATGAGAGGATGGTCTTGTCACTGGCCGGAGGGGTGTGTGTTGCAGACAGGGACGAGGGGACAGGACAAGAGGTCAAGGCGAGGACAGATGTGCTGTCCGCTGTGCCATACTGCACAAAAACACAGTAACCCGAGCCATAACTCACACTCTGCCCTCGTGAGCCCTCATGATAACAGGCTCCAGTATTAAAGACCCTGCCTGTTTCCAACAAGCCTCACAAGAGCCTGCAGCTGATTAGACCCACCGAAACCTTGTTTGGACCTTAGATGATGGCGCACTCTTTTCTAGTCGATCTGTTATTGGCTCTGGCTGCCCTCCAGACTGTGTCTCATGCTCAGATCATAGGTAAGTGCATAGTATCTAATATAAAATACAGCCTAGATACATTTGCAACATACTCAAAAGGTCAAGAGGTCATGTACTTTCTGAAGTTTCCTGTATTGGGGCAATATATTTGGAATTCGAGTTCCTGAAGCTGATTAGATCGAATTATGTATATAGGTACAGCAGTCAGTATGTGAAAAGCATGACTGAGTGTGAGTCAGCTGTTTGAATAGCTATTGAGAAAAAAAAAGACAAATGTCATACACTGGCGTTTAGCAGCTGCTTTTGCTTGTGTCTGGAGGAACCTGTTGCTTGTTTTTACTGGATACTCTCACAAAACCACTTCATGCACCAACAAGACAATGCAAGAGACCACACCAATCATGAAGTGATGGAGTGGGTTGAGAAGTGAAGAAGTTCAGGTGGACAACAGATTTTGTCGATTTAGCATTGGGAACCTGTGGGACTGTGGTTGAATGTGTGGAGAAGACTAATCCAACCACAACTGAAGGTGTGAAGACGGCATTGAAGAATGTGTGAGAAGCCGGATATTCAGTTTTGTATTTATTTAAAAAACAAAAGTCGGGAAATATGGCAAACTGCTGTGAGGCAGTCATCAAGGCCAGAGGAGGACTTACACAGCACTGGCACCCATAGACCTGTAGTTAGTTGTTATTTTTACTGCCTTGAAACCTTTTTTTTTATTTTTTGGAACTTATTTTGAAAACAGCAGCTGCCGTTTACATTGTGTGAACATTTTGTGAACAATAGAAATAGTCCAGAATCACATTCAATTAAATGTTTCTGCATTCATTTAATAATGTTTTCCCCTTCTTCTGATATATTGCCAGTTTATAGATATGGGCTTTGAACAACTGCTGTGTTCAATGATCACTGATTACAATGTTGTACTATAGCTCAGCCAAAAAGTGTGTTTGTTACTTTATGATAGATGTATGCAGTTGTAAAAAGAATTATATGATAAATATGATCAGTATGCTTAATTTAAATTGTTGGAGGGGAAGAAGCATAAAATGTGGAGTGTACAAATGCTGTGGAACATTTTTTGTGCCGTAATCAGGGATGCTGCTCGAAGAATTAACCTACAGGGTTAGGATAATTCTAAGAGCCTGTGACTAAAAAATTGTAAGGGCCTAAAAATCAAGTCATAATACTGGCCATAATACATCAAATTCAGCAAACTCCCAAAACAGCCTTCTAATCTTATGGCCTCAACACATCTGCTACATTCACTCCAGTCAGGCCTGGTTTACTAGAGTACCCCTTGGTTGATGATGAGGGAATTCGAGGATCTTTGTTGTTTGGATGCGTCTATGCAGCAGATGGAGCGGAAGGAGATGAAATGATTTATTTTGGCAGTGTTCGGGAATCTTGTGTTTACAGCATTTCTCCTTGACCTGCATCCCCGGTGATCCTTGGCCTCCAACACTTCCTGTATTAGCGGAACATCCTAACGAGATAGACCTGTCTCCAGCACAAGAAGACCTGCTCGCAGTCGTAAGAAGGAAGGGAAAATCAGGTCTGATCTGTGTGCTATAATGCCCATTTCAAGGACCCCCCCCCCCCCCCCCCCCCATTGCAGCACCATTCTTCATGGCTATTTGTGCAGCATGCTGCAGCTTCCCCTGGCCTTCCTAATTAGGTTGGAGAAAGGAAGCGAGAGATATTGACCGGACAATGCTGTTTGTTTACTCACTGAATTGAAGCTGTCTCTGAAATCTGCTCAGCTGACTGGGGTGCGAGGGATTCTACATTGACAAATCTGACTTAACAAGACAGAGCCTGTTTCATGCTCACTCACATGCCAATAATCTTCTTCTGGACACTTAATACATCTATTGCCGTTTGATTGCACCAATGAGGAGTCTATCTGGATCCTGTAATACTGTGCGCTTATTACATTTAAAAAAATGTGGCTCGGTTTACCAGACTAGACTTCAGTACCACAACTCTGTTATTTATAATATTTGGTATTATAATGATCATGGAAATTGGTCAAAATGAACCCTAATTGTTACTGCAGCGAAAACATCAGAAGTACACCATTACCTTGTCCTTCACAGTCCACTTGAGACCATTATACATCTCCACCATCTGCCTTACCTTGACCCCCCCCCCCCTCTTCTTGCCCAGTTCCAGACCCCTGCTCTGCCTACATCAGCCTGAATGAGCCCTGGCGTAACACTGACTACCACGTCAACAACTCAGCAGGCGTGCCCTTGTGTGACCGCCATGTGGCCGGTGAGTGGTACCGCTTCACGGGTATGGCTGGCGATGCCATGCCCACCTTCTGCATTGAGGAGAACCACTGTGGCACCCATGCGCCAATCTGGCTGAATGGTAGCCACCCACAACCTGATGACGGCGTTGTCACGCTGCCCACGTGTGCCAGTTTCAATGACGACTGCTGTCACTGGAAAGGCACCGTGGACGTCAAGGCCTGTGCCAAAGGTTACTACGTGTACCGCCTGCCACGACCCACTGTATGCTTCCACGTTTACTGTGGCCGTAAGTCCGAATGTTTACCTTGCTGCCTGCCTGGCCTAAGTTTTTTAATGTCTGTCTCATATGATTACCAAAAATATGAACATGGCGCCCGCATATACACATACAGATTTCTATGATATCTGTGATGAGGTGGACTGCACTGGTCCTGGTTGTCCCCTGGAACCAGAATGTCGCTGCCCTGCTGGGACTGTACTGGGTCCTGACACACAGACTTGCCTGGGTGAGTCAAAATGCTTTGGGGCTGGGTGGTGTGGACGAGTGGAGGTGGAACAGTAGGAATCAGGATGTGAAGTGCACAGGTACTCAAGTATGTGTTTAAAGTTCAAAGTGGCAGTATTCAAATACTGAAACCATTATTTGGGTGTTTTATCACACAGAGACAATATACAGACTAAACTGCAGTTTCAGGTTTGAACAGGAATGTGAAAATGTGAAACGTTTGCTTGTATTTATGATTAGGTCTCCAAAACAAAATTACAGGCCATTCAAGCCTTAATAACTTAAATACAATCAATTAGACTTTCCAATCTACTGAAATTATCTCTCTGTACAGAGATGAAGCTGTGTATCATCTGAATAAAAATTATAAATAAAAAAATATTAAATATATATTATATTTCCAAAGGAAACATGTCTATAAAAAATTGGACCAATGATTAAGCCTTGTGGAACACCACAGGAAATATCAGACACCATAAATGTTCTATTTGCTAAATATGACACAAACTAATCTAAACTAGTGCCCGATATTCTAACTTTATCTATTCAAATTTTGTGATCAACAGTGTCAAAATTTGCATTTGTATCCAATAACACCAAAACAGGCACATCTTCAGCATCAGCTTACTGTACGTCTATTAATATGTGTATCTATAATATGATATGTACTACAGTAGACTGTATTTACACTTTCAGTATAATAAAGCTTAAAGGCCTGCCACCAGGGGCCCTGCAAGTGTTAATGGAATATCAGTAGCTGGACCATATGCTTACACTGATGAAGGTTTGTGCTTGTAGTTGACTTTAACTTGCATAGAGTCTCTACTTAGCTTGTCATCATTGGTCCATCTCTGTTGCTGTTTATTTTACCAACCCTAACCGCACCTCTGGACAGCATGAGGCGGTAAATACAGAAGCAGCCGTTCTAAGCTAGGAAGCTGGCAGTTTGTTTGTTACTTAGCACCCCCAATGTTAAATGAATACTATACATGGCGTAGCTTATGTGAGGTGAAAACCAGCATTTCTCTTTTATAAAGAATGTGCTGGTACTGTATGTAGGCCACTAGAATGCCTTAATACAGCCCCGCTGCCTGATGATCCAGCACTGTTTATATAACCCAGGTGGTGTAACACTGGGTGGCATATTCAGAGAATCAGCCCTACTTTACATGTAATTTTCGTTTATCTAAGCTATACAGACAGAAGTGGAAAAAAACCCACTTGTCATCTGACTGGTGATAGCAGATATTAACATGGACAAGAGGCCAGAGAGAGAGAGTAAGTCAAGTGTTTGAAAAAGATGGGAGGAATATTACTCAGTGACTCTCATCTAATTGGGAATGTGAATCATTCTTTGAAACCCTGTCATTATGTAATTACTGCCCTTCTCAAACTGAATGCACTCTCTTCCTGTCTCTCTCTCTCCCTCTCTCTCTCTCTCACTCAAATTTCTTCTACATCTGGCCTTCTACTATTCTTGAGTCCATAAATTGTCGGTACGCTGTCAGTTCTTTTACAGTTCAGTCATCCTTTCCTCTTTATAATCTCTCTCTTTTTCTATCATTTTTGCTTCTGTTGGGGTGTGTGTTATCACAAGACGTAAATGAGTGTGAAAAAGGCAACGGCGGCTGTGCTGAAGTGTGCTTGAATACCAAAGGGTCCTGGAAGTGTGAGTGCGGCCCAGGCAGAGTGCTGGACGCGGATGGCCGGACTTGCAATGGTGAGACCCAGCTTGGGTTACTTTTAAGTGACAGTTTCCCTGCAAAACAGTCAGTCAGTCAAGACAGAATCTGTGTCTGGAGTTTACTTCTTCTGTTTTGCTCTGGAGTTGAGAGCAGTGGTGTGTGGATAGGTGGGAACAGGTGTGTAAAACCAGTGTTATTAATTCCCTCTGCAATGTCTGTGGGGCTACTTCCGTTTTGCCTTACGATTCGATTTGGCTTTAAAGATAAACAACAAGAGAATAGTTTGTGTTTAGACGTTAAAATCTTACACAAAGTGCACAGACTGTTGACGATGCATATCATAAATATGGCAGTCAGATGCCCTTGGACACTGGACCTATGGGCTTAGTTAGTACTCTATCCCAGGGCAATGTGTACAGAATTCAAAGGGGTATTAAAACATTTCATGGGAGAAAGTAAGGGCAGCAGTCTATGACTTCAAGATACAGATATGTTGGGTAATGCAACATGTCAATGACCCAAAGCACACAAGTCAATCAGAATAGAGAAAGAAAAGATTATGTTTTGGAATGGGCAAGTCAGAGTCCTGACCTAAACCCAATCGAGAAGCTGTGGCATGACCTGAAGAGGAATCCCAGAGGCACTGGTGGCACATTTGCAGGTTATTAAGTTCAAAAGATCACTTACTTTTTGTAGCCTGCATTTTTACTCTGTGTGCTCTATAAAATGTTAACCGTACTACTGTTTGTCTGTTATTTAGTTTTGTGTTTTTGTGTAATTGTGACTTACATAATAATCAGACCACATTTAAATTAAATGGTTCATGAATTTATTCTTGTAACTATTGGTTGCTTCCCGTTACGTTTCCCGCAAACCTCTTTCCATGATTTTTCTGTATGTCATGGCCAAAATCAAGAACAAATATATGCAGATGTTGACGTATCTCTTAGCTGCAGTTTCAAATTTAACACAGAGTCTGAGCCGGGCGCTAGTCTAAAGTCAGCCATGGAGGAGTACTTGCTGCCTGTAACACCACACATTGGCACCCAAACTGGACAAGGGAGATGAAGGACTAGTAGGACAGCTGGTGTTTTTGCTCAGTAGTAGGTGAGGGAGAACTAAACATGATGTGATATTATTGGGTAATGTAGTTGATCTAGTGGCATATTCAAACAGTAAAAGTCACTATACTTCAGTCCAGGATTATGGAGGAACTAGATTCTTTTATTTTGATGATGTCAGGTGTGCACATGACAGGACATAGTGAAGGTAGAAAAGGTGTGTATTGTTTTCAGGTTGGCTTTTAGTACGTCACAGTGTCTGAAACCTCATAAGCAAGTCATTTAGATTTAGGCACGCAGTTCACACATTGCTAGCTCAGGGGGAAAAAGCTTCCTTTACTCATTAGCTCCCTTTGCCTTGTAGCTCCAGTACTAATCTAAAGAAACAAACCTCAGACAGCAAACAGGTTTTGGCTGGCGGAGGACAAAAAATGTTGTTGCCCTTGAGGTTGCTAACTCTGTGGTGTGTTCTGATCTGTGCAGCCATCGCAGGCTGCCACAATGTGAACGGAGGCTGTAGCCACGGCTGCTCGGATGAGCAGGACTCATATTACTGCCACTGCCCCAGAGGCCTGACGCTCGGGGAGGACAAGCGCACCTGTCAGGGTCAGCACCACTCCACTGCACATCATTCACATCTGTTCATCCTTGTAAATGTGTGTGTGTCCTTTTCCCTGCACTCTTAAAAATAAGGGTGCCAAATAGAACCAGAAAGGAAATGGAATGATACCATAAAAGAGGCATATTCAGCTCCATAAAGAACTTTAGAGTGGATGGTTCTTTGAAGAATCACAGTGAAATTTCAGGGGTTAAATGTTTAAAGCTGTGTAGATGTGATAATGTTGTGATGTTATTTCCAGGGGTGTGACCCAGCCAAATTCAAGATCAGGCGCAGAGGAGGGCTCTGAGTGGTTCAGTGAACTAAGGCACTCCCACTATGATCTTTGTCATCAGCAGCCAGAGCTAGAGAGATCACAATTGGCCTTGCTTCTAAGGGGTGGGTTGATGGTTGATGGTTAATATTGTAATGTTGGTCAGCACAGGCACATGTTAGCTGTTGTATCGGAGCTGGGGAGCCATGCTTTCCTCCAAGTGCGCTGGCTACCTAGCAATGCTGCTTTAGTGACCGTTCTAAAAGAGGTGGCGGCCAGATTGACAGATCAGAGGAGCTGTGATAGTCTTCACCCTCCTAGGGTTTTAGGGGTCATAACTAAACTATGTGGTAATTGGCTTTCCAAATTGGGTAGAAATTGAAAACAATAGGGGAATAAAAAAAAATCAGCAGTAGAGAAAGCAAGTGGAATGAGGTGAAACACTCTGAGGTAAAGGATGTTGAGTGTTAGTTCAGCATTTTTGGTTAAGTGGTAGAATTCAATCTGTGTCCAACACAAATGGTCAAATGGTTGTCTTGTTTAAAAAGCTAAAGCTTGATTTGGTGTAAATAAGGGCCAACTACAACAGCCTGTGTGATTTTCCATTGTACAAAAGCTGAATTTTTGGTCTAACAAGTGGTCGCTGTTAGACTAGCTTTTGGTGCTTGGCATCAGTGACACTGTGTGTCCTTATTTAAAACTGAAAGAGTTGTCCTCTGTGTCCTCTCCAGTCCCTGTACAGTGTGACCCCAGCTCCATTGAGGTGTCAGTTCCCAAAGACCTGGTGGGTGGGCTGGAGCTATTCCTGTCAAACTCCTCGTGCCGGGGATTCTCTAACGGCACTCACATCAACCTGCGCTTCAGCCTGAAGACTTGTGGCACTGTGGTAAAGGTGAGGCCTACCAAGGAGAAACGCATCAAACACTAATCACCATCATTTGTCACGAAACATGCTCTGTGTTGGAGACCTACTTAGAAACTCTTTTCTGTTCAGACAAAGGTAACTTTATTCTCTCTGAGCAAACTGGATCACGGCGATGTTCTCAAGCATTTATTCATTGTGAAGTATGTTAGCATTTCAGCTTCTTTACAACTTGATGAAGGATTATACCATGAATATTAGGATATGGTGTATTCAAGTATTATGACGATTTCCTACTAAGAAAATACTGTTGTAGTTTAGTTAGCTTATGGGCCCTAAAACCAAAACCCACATGGTTGTTGATGGTTCTGTATAGAACATGTCTCTGCATGGAACCAAAAGAGATTCACTATTTCTACACTCAAAGAACCCTTTTCCATTACTATAACCATGTTGCCTTGAGTTTCAGTACGAACCATTAAAATGACAGTAAACTCAGTGATCCCCACCCCTGGGATGTAATGGCAAAATGTAGCGTGTGACACTGAAGACAGATTTAGCAGAAATAAGAGAAGTCTGACCACGAGCTGGGCAGTGTTGATCACATTCCAAATATATCACACTATCTGATGCCAATCAAGTTCATAACATTAATGGGATAATATAATTCATAGACCATGAGGGGCATAACAGTTCCTGTTAACGTTTTATTGGTGTAATATGTTAGCTGTAAACATTTAGTAGACTTTCTAGATTTCCTGTGAGGATTTGATTGCATTCAACAACAAAAGTGTTACTGAGATCAGAATGCTGCATGATCTCCACCCTACCTCATCATCAACACCCTAACTCATCCCAAAGAGTATTGGTGGAGCCCGATCATCATTCCAGAGAACACATTATACCCCTGTGACTTTATACCCGTCCAGCCCACGTCTGGCATTAGGCATGGTTAACAGTCCAGTACTTCTCTACAGGGACTAGACAAGCTGTGTGTGTGCATTTGCACATCTGTGTCAGCAATGGATGCAACTTAAAATAGCTAAATGCATTCATTATAAGGGGTGTCTACAAACATTTAGACATATAGTATATATATCAAGCAGTCATTGAGGAAGGGCTATAGTTAATAATGTTAAGATAAAAGTCATTGTAAATAAGTGTAATTCTTTCTCTCTCTCTCTCTCTACCCCCCCCCCCCTCCCCCCTTTCCTTTTTAGGTGATCGATGATAAAATAGTGGCCACCAATCTAGTGACCGGTTTGCCCAGGTCCAGTCCAGGCAGTACTGGAGACCTAATCGTGCGTACCAGTAAGCTGCTACTGCCGGTCACGTGTGACTTTCCGGGTCATTATGAGGTTTCGGATGGCTTCGTTCCCAGTGCCCGCAGTGGTGCTCTGGAGCTGTCTGGCCACAGTCATGGCGTTTTCCCCTTCGCTCTGGAGCTGTTCCGCAGTGCAGAGTTCTCTGAGCCGTACCGACAGCCCCCACAGCTGCGCCTGAGAGACTCACTGTACTTCGGTGTGGAGCCCCGCGAGCGTGTGGACGGCCTTGCCGCGCTGGTGGAGAGCTGCTTCGCCACTCCTGGACCCAGAGCAGACCAGGCCCTCAAATACTACCTCATCAAGGACGGGTCAGTCACCAGTGCTTACTGCCCAGTAGAATCACACAATGCACACAATGGGCTACATTCCTAACCCACACCAGTGGCTTTTCAGTGATGTTAAGGGCAAGTAACACTGTGGTAACATGCTATTGCTTAGCCAAAATCTGCATTTGGAGCCCTGCATTTGCATGCACTGCCGAGATTCATAAACCACACCATCACGCAAAAAACTCACACAGTGGACATGGATGAGCCTGACTGTAAATACTAGAAGCCAAGAGAATTCAGTTCTATTTTCTATAAGATTAAAAAAAGCCATGGTCTCAGAGGCTAGTCTTGATGCTGCTCATTCTGATCAGGTTGGATAAAGCATTACCATAAACATCACAAGGATTTTAGAGCTCAGTAATACAAAATTTGATACTGCACATTTTTACTAATACCTAACCTTTCTCAGCCAGTCAGAATGAACACACAAGTCATGATTCAAAAGAGTTTAAATCATTGTCACAGAGTTTTGTTGAGCGCTGAAACTGCCGGTTTGTATTGAGGCTACTTTACCTGGATACTCATTTTGTCAACGCGGATGGAAGTTATCCTTACATTATTATGTATTTATGTATATTATGTCTCTGATTCTGATTCTTGTTCTATTTTGACACTCAAACAGGCACTGAACGTTGGTCATTAACATGCATTATCTCATTAACATGACTTAATGACTTAATGAAAAAAAAAAAAGCGGCGTGATACACACATTCTGCGTGGTGTAATGCTGTTGAGTTTTATAAACTAGGTCCTAAATATTCAAATGTATCCAGACAACCACCCAGATTGAGATTGCATACACAGCTTGTAGACTCTTAGTAGACATCTTACCCTGGTCTAGTACTATTACACCTTATGTTTGATTCTAGTAGTTTACAGGTATCACCACTGGTTTCATGCAGTTAAACAGGTAAAGTGCTGCTCACAACTAAACAGAACTACATGAAGCACAGAACAACCAGGAAGCTCATGTAAACATTATATAGGTCTGACAGTGAGGGATGGAAGTCTGAATTGGCCCAGAGTTTAGGGAGTTAATGTGATCTTCAGTGAAGGTTTCATACAACACTCCACATTAGTGTACTGTACTAAAACCGCAGAAATATTCAGCAGACAGGGAAAGCACTGACCATGCCTGCCCTTCCCCTTTCAGCTGTATTTCAGATGAAACAGTGCGTCAGCTCTCCGCTAAAGATCAGCTCTCCAAACACTACCAGGTTCCTGTCTTCAAGTTCATCGGCAACGACAACAGAGTGAGTAAAATCGACGTGCTGCAGGCCAGCAGGCCCGAGTGTGCAGTATAGCCATGCTTATGCTAACATAGGCTTTCTGCAGTGCCCTGGATTGTGTGTGTGTGTGTGTGTGTGTGTGTGTGTGTGTGTGTGTGTGTGTGTGTGAGAGAGAGAGAGAGAGCGAGAAAGAGATGTGAGAAAGAGATCAGGCATTACAGAGAGGGTAAATTGACTAAAGGAGAATATTTTAAGACTGGATTTTTTGTGTGCTTCTTCCTGTGGCTGTGTGTGAGGCTGAAGTCTTAGGCCATCTGGGAATGTAGGCAACACTATTTATTCTAGGCAGTAAATGTTTATCTGTTTATTTGCTCCTGAAATAACCCCAAACATGCTTATATACATCAGTACCATACTAACACCATGTCCAAGCCTGTTCTTGAGGAAGCCCAGTGTTTGTATTAACCATCCCGTACCAGCTGGAGATAATAACCAATAATTATATAACACATGTTTTTACTCCTCACATTTGTCCTATTTTCCACATTTATATAGTAAAGAAAACTAACAAACACAAACCAACATACTGTTCACAGCTATGCTAATCTGGATATATACAAGCATGTAATTAGCATCACATATATATTGGTATATAGTGGTTGGTGTGGCGCAACAGATAACACCACCACCTGCCATTGCGTTACAACAACAGCATGTGGGAGACCAGGGTTCGCCAATAATAGTCTTTGGGCAAGACTCCTAACACTACATTGGCCCACCTGTGTAATACGAGTAACCTTGTAAGTCGCTCTGGATAAGAGCGTCTGCTAAATGCCATAAATGTAAATGTAAATCACAATTACTTATATTGTGATGCTAATCACATGAAAAACATGTGATCACAAAAAACATGCCCTGATTTTAAATGAAAGTATTTAGTAATTGACTTTTTACTTTTAGATATTTTTAAGTATGCTTAAATGTAAATATATATATACATTTAGATATCTATCTATCTATATATATATATATATATACCAGCTACTGAGCAAACCTGGTACCGCCGCGTGCTGCCATGAGCGAGGGTCGCCTAGCTGGGACGATTACAACAGAACCAAAACACACGTTGAACCAAACACACATGAACGTAAATAGACATGAACCGACTCAACTGAACCAAAAACACGAACATGATGGCTCGGGATCGACCTGGGGTGCATTAACTAGGACCTGACAATAAAATATACACTCTAGCATATATTTTTAAGTAAAAGTAAAAAAAAAAATCCTCCAAACATTAAACATTAAGTAAGTGAGATTTTGATACAACGCACATACTTTCACTTAGCTACAGTTTCTCTCTACTTTTCCAGTATTAATATTCATTTGTATTAATCACACATTATAATGCAGGGTTTGGGGAACTGAGAGGTCAGCGTGATTTTGCCCTGCTCATACACACCTAGCACTGAACCCAGCTAAGAGTAGAATCACATATGCCTGAGCAGGGAAAGCATAAATCAGTGCAGGAATTTAGCCCTCCTGAACCGGAGGTCCCCATTCATGTTATGGTGGGAAATAGGGGGATATAGTGATAGAGTGACCTCAAATGAATATCACGATCGATTGAACGTTTTACCTTGTTAATGATTCATTTGCAATTATATAAGCTGCTTGAGCTGATCAGTAGCCTCTGTGTTTAAGTTCTCCTCCACGTTGCTTCCATGTCGACGACTGGGCGGGGTGGAGTCAGGTACTGCACACATGGTAGTATGTTTCTAAGGGAACATCACATGAACACACAGTGGGGAAAGTACTAGCAGAATCAAATAAATAAATAAATAAATAAATAAATAAAATGGGCAAGATTAGAGGGTTTTGAATGTAGGAGAATGTCAATGAAATAAAAACCGCATGTGCTTTGTGGAGTAGCAGGCAGTACGTGTGTGTGTGTGCGCGCACGCCGCATAGTTCCAGGGGCCTGAGGTTGTGAGATCCTGTTTCTGGTCTCTGTGAGGAGTTGGCCATGCTGAATTGCCCCTGAGTGTGTGGGTGTGTGCATGTGGTAACCTTCGATGGACTGGTGCCCTGCTCAAGGGGTATTCCTGCCCTGTGCCCAGTGTTTCTGAGAAGAAACCAGACCCCCTAAAAACCTGGGAAGCAGCAGATAAGATGATGAATATGAATGACTGAATGTATGTGTGAAGGCTGCCGTTTCACTGCTTCTGTCTGTAGCCATACCACTGCTGTGCAGTCTAGCACCTAAGCAACATTCATATTTAAGCAATTTCCCATCATTTAAACATCACTTAAAACATGTTTGTGATGGATGAAAAATTCTGAAAATCACAGAAGCGTGCATTATTCACAAGCTGCGTCCACACCAAGAAGCAGTATTTTGGGATTATTCAAACTCATCCCTTCATTCTTGCCCTGTTATTGTTATTAAATCTCTACAATGTCATTGCACAGTGTACCATGCATCCTGAGGCAATACTGTTTAATAGGGGGTTAAGGGGGAGTTCAGGAGGCAAGGCATTTCCCTCTTCCTTTTGAGTGCATTATACAAGCAGACAGATAAATCGTTTGTAATCGTCCTGACTGAAATGGCCTTTTGTACAGTATTATCTGTGTGGGTGAGTCGATACTGTATGTGTGTTACTTAAAGTGAGTCATACTTGTGTGTGTGTGTGTGTGTGTGTGTGTGTGTGTGTGTGTGTGTGTGTGTGTAGGAGGTGTACCTGCACTGTCGGGTGCTGGTGTGTGGGCAGGGCGAGTCCCGCTGTACGCAAGGCTGTCGGGGACGGCTGAGGAGAGAAATCTGGACGGAAGAGCACCGGGAAAAACACACGCTGACCGGCGGACCCATCTTCATATTGCCAGACCCATGACCCATCCACACAGACACATACTCTTACACACACACACGCCATCCACCATCCCCGACCTTATTCTTGACCTCCGTGCTCTATAACCACTCACCCAAACCTAATGATGCCATGTCTCCATGTACCTCACACACAAACATTAACTCAAACTCTCTCCAGCCGAGTGAGGCTACTCACTGATTTCTGCTAATCTGTCACTCACCACCACACACAGCTTATTCTCATCACACACCCCAAAAGAACACTTACACATCGCTTAGATGTGTTTAAATACCAGACCCAATGGATTAGTCATTAGTCTCTCGCTTGGTCATTCATTTCTCAGACCTGTGAATTAACGGACGCTCTGTAGCACCAAACCCATTCATTTTTCTCCACAAATATGTACTTTATAGTACTACAATAAATATACTGTATAGTATGCTCTATAACATGTAATTATGAATTTACAGTCTGTTTGCAGTAAATTTAATGATTTATACAGTGAAAGTAGCTGAACTGTAGCCTACCGTTTCACATTGAGTACAGGTTTTAAGCCTGCTAACCATTTGCCTGGCATGCTAGCAGCATACGTATAATACATATCTAACTGATCTAATCGAACTGATACAGTTTTCTACCAGGGCTGCCATATGGGGTGAGGGTGGGGGGCAAAGTCAGGATGATTCTAATCGACTGATAGGGGCCCTGAAACTCTCTGGCAGCACCCCTGCCTACCACAGATGTAGTGAATCTGCTAAGACATGTCTGGAGTCCAAATTTTGCTCCTTTAGTTTTTAGGCAGGACTAAAAAAAAGGCTAACGTTGCTAACAAACAGTACAAACACATGCCAACACACTTCTCTCCACAATCCACTTCAACTGCATCCAGGTCTTCAGTAAGGACATGCAGACTTGTCAGTGTGGTTTAGGGCACAGTATGACTTACTGTAAACTTCATAGCTGAATGCTGTGCATATTCACTCAACCCCTTAAGGGGTTGATCTAGATACTGATCTAGAATCAGTGTTGTGACCAGGACTCAGGACTGCTTTAGCTAAATGCTGCAGCTACATGGTGAAGTTTTGTTCATTTTTAATGGCTCAAAAGGGGAAACTGGATGAGTAGGTTTTTGCTCATCCTCGAAGATGTTAAAGAATTGTGTATTACAGCATTTTGGTATATTACTGCAGCACCAGCTGCCAGCTAAACATCACCGCATTTTATAGAGACATTAATTGTGCTCATTAATGGTGGCTGAATACTGGCTGAGAGTCCTGGGGTTTGGACACAGAATAAACAGTTCAGCAAAAAAGTGAATTCACTCTCTAACTCTCAACTCTCTAAACCCTGTTTATGGGTTAGCTACTGGAACACGGCCAATGTAGCAGCGTACATATCACTCACCTCAGACTGTGAGTTGTTGGGTAATGTCAAACAGACTTAAGGCTTTAGTGGCTTTATCTGTATAAATTGACATGAGTAAAGAGCTGGATCCACTTATCAGTGTACTGCTGATTATCAACAGCCATAGCACTCAGCAAAATTCCAGTTCTGGTTCTAGACACATACAGCAGTGAGCACTGCGTAAATACATTCGAGAACATGCTGAGGAAGCACCCCCACCCCCGCAGCACAAAAGAAAGCTGTATATTGAACTGTACAATATCAGTGGTTTTAAATAATTATAATATCTATATGTAGCATTTATTTTACCCATTCTTTAAATACTGCACATTACCCCAGCCCTACTACAATACATCATGCAGGGAACCATCCTAAACCCAAGATTTTCTTTATTTGTGTTTAAGTTTTACCCTCAGGAGGAAGATTTACAGCGCAGGTAAAAAGGCCATTGGAATGCTATTCAGTCTGCTAAACAGCTGAGTAATGCAACTAAAGGACTATGTTACTTAGAAACCCTAATTGCACATTGAAGACATACTGATGATTGTGACAGTGTGTTGCTCCTGTTGATGAATGATGTTTATTAATAAATTAAGTAAACAAGTGTCATTTGGAAGACAGTGTTACATTTTAATAAATTAAGAATATATTACATAGGTCAGGATGCATTCTGACACTGAACAAGGTCATTTTGGATCATGATCATGGATCTATTGGGGGGGGGCGATGTTCGAAAATGCTTTAGATTTTCCAGTTGAGAGTAAAACAGTCTCATCCTTTCTGTCTGGACTACTACAGAACTGCACACAGTGACTGGTTCTTCAGCTGGGTGAATTCTGATAGCTTAAACAGACCCATTCTAATTCAGTAGCCCTGAGGGAGTTCTCTAGTACTATATACAGACACCTTACTCTGTAAGTAAAGCTTAAACTACACATATAACAATAAAGAGGAATTGCCTACAACTCTGTGGTTCCAGCGCTGAATTCTTAATTTCGGAAGAGTCTTTTGCACCAGTTGAGAAACTGATTCTCTCTTTGGAGTCCACTGAGCCTCTGCCGGATCAGTCTGCAGGTGTCTTGCAGGGGTGTGTTGCTACAGCTGGCAGAAACAGCGTTGCTCCTTACAGCTCATCCTTCTCCTCTCCCTCACAGATACATGCTGCCCTCTGGCTGTTCATGAAGGGCCTGCAGCCTAGAGTCCAAACTGTGTTGTACATGGTGTCTGCAAACGTCTCACAAGCTAGAGAGAGAGAGAAGTCACAGTTTATACTGTTATAATAAGGTAATATATACTGGGTTGCCAGTTTATTGGATACACCCACCTTATTAAGCCAATTATGACTGACAAACAATTTTGCACACTTTGTAGGTACACAATTATTAGCTAGTTCATCTGTGACTATTTTTAAGCTTGGCTAATTTGGTGGAAACACTGCTCTCACCTGTAAAAGAAAGGTAAGGCATTCTGCATCACTTGCCACACAGAGGTAGCGTCTGTGAAACAGGCCTCCCTCACAGCCAGACTCTTTTTATTGAGGAGAAGTTAAATGGCTTAGTGTTTTACCCCACAAACAGTTTTTCACAACTGGCATGATTTCAATGGTACCATTTGGATATAGTATAACATAGTCTTTGATTGGGGGGTGGGGATAGCTGTAGTCTGAAAGTGAGCACTGATTAAGTGCCTGAGGATGACTAACAAACACAAATTGTACACCGTGAGTGGTTCATCACTCAAAATACCTCTGATCGCTGGTGATGGAGGTGGGCTGCTAACTGTGCAGCAACAGATGGTCTACAGTAGGTGTATGCTTGGTGTTTTTGATAAAGTGGCCAATGAGTGTAGCTACTGAGTGACTTATTAACTGTAAATGAAGGCCTACTTGGTTGGTAGACCTCTAACCTGTTTCCTCGATTAGGTGCCAGAGTATGTGTGTGTGTGTATTAGTCAAAGGTGTGTGTATGGCAGTATTTCTAACCTTCGACCTTTGACACAAAGCCCAGGCTCTTCTTGAGGTCACTGCAGATGCCGTGGAGGCACCAGCGGAACTTGGTGTCGCAGCGGTACTTGTTGGAGCCACAGGTGTCGTAACAAATGTCCAGCTGGTTACAGCACTTGGTCATGGCCGGGATGCCCATGTCTATCTGTGGAGAAACGACGTGTGGAATGAGCTCATGCTGGCTTTTAAAAACCGCATCCACCCCCGTGGATGTTTTCTCCTTTTATTGTTTCTCTACAAAGTAACATCAATTAAATAAAAATAGATAATGTAAAATTTTTGCATAAATATTCTCCCCCTTTAAAGCATCTGACCTAATTCAACAGGAGTTCAATGGAGTGCAGTGAGTGTGTTTCAAGTGACTGTAGTATAAAGACACCTGTCTGGGTGGTTAATCAGAATTTCTGGCTACATCTACACCATTGAGACAGACGTACGCTCCACACAACTCTGACAGAAGGTTATTGAACAGTGTAAGTCAGAGGATGGATACAAAAAAAATAAATCACTGAAGTCACTGAACATCCCCTGGAGTTCAGTTAAAGCCATCATTAAGAAATGGTTGGGACATGGCACATGTGTAAATCTGCAAAGAGCAGGCCTTCCTCACAAACTGAGTGACCATACAAGAAGATGACTGGAGAGGAAAGCCACTAAGACTCCTCTGATTACTTTGAACTTATGACAACTGTTGCCTTGGTTCTTCAGCAGGCAAAGCTTAATAGGAGAGTGACAATGAGCCTGAAATCTCGATTACACTTCACCCAAAGGCATGTAGGTAAACCAAGGTCAACTGGGAGAAGGTTCTTTGGTCTGATGAGAACAAAATGTAACCTTTGGCCATTAGACCTGATGCTATGTCTGGCAGACACCAAACACTACACATCACCACTAAGTAGTATGGTTGTGGTCGCATTATGCTGTGCAGAGGCTTGTTTAGGTAGAGGGTAACATGAATATAAGAGAAACCTAGAGGACAATCTGACGCAGGCTGCAAGAGAACTATGACTTGGGAGAAGATTTCTTTACCAGCAGAACAATGACCCGATGCATACAGAGAAAGCAACACAGCAATTATTCAAAGACAGCAAGGTGAGTGTTCTGGAGTGTCTGACTCAAAAACCGGACGCCAATCCAAAAGAGACTTTGTGGCTGGACTCAAAAAAGGCTGATCCCTCTGCAACCTGACAGAGCTTGAGCAGTTTTGCAAGTAAAATTGCAGTGTCCAGATGTGCAAGCCTGATTAGGACCTATCCACACAGACTGTGATTGCTGCCAGGGGTACATTTACTAAATAATGACTTCAAAGGGGTGAATATTTATGCAATTTATGCAATTAGATTTTAGATTGAATTTAACTGACATTATATTGTTTTCACAATAAAGAAAGTAAAAAAAGCCAAATGATATTGACCATGATTCCATTTGTAAAGAGATTAAATAGGAAAACATCCACATCCAAGCTGAATACTTTTTATAGGCACGGCATCAAATGCAACCATCCACTGTACTTTAATGAGAGGTGAAACAGAACAGAAAGAACACCAAAAAATAAAATCCACTGCTTTAAAACAATGAAAAACAGTTATCATTTGATTATTTATGTGGTTGACGGATGTTATTGCATGCAATACTGTTTATGAACTGCAAGGCCAGCATCCAGCATGTTAGAAAGCCATGTCAGAGCTTCTACACTGTCCTTAAATTCATCTATTGTGACTTTAAATGTATGATCGTAATATTTAGAGTCAATTACATTGTGTAAGTAGAAAAACATTAGACTTAGTTAGTCTTGGTTAGTCTATGTTAGTGAGGGTTTAGGAGACACATACACTTTCCGGTACCTGGAAACCGAGCAGAGAATATGTGCAGCCATTGGGTTCAGGAATCTGGTAGCCAGGGCGGGTCTGAGGAGCTTTTCCTAAAAAAAAAATAACCAACAAAATGACCACAATAAAACCCTCAATACATGCACTGTGGTCTTCATGACTATGACTGGTCAGCGAGAGAGGTCCTGAGTGTACGTGTGTCTCTGGTTCCTGCAGACGCAAGCAAATATTTATCCTCTGTACTGTATTGCAGTAATCAATGACAGATTAGATACATGACCACTGGAGTAGCCTATCTCTATTCCAACTCACAGACAGTCAGAATCCATCAGCAATACTTGAACTTTGTCTGTATAAAGATGAAGCACGCCTCCTTTGTGGAAGTGCTACTCTCTGCATTCTGACGAGATACTGAAGAAGTACTTTTGAAAGGCTCTGCAAACATTTAACACCTCAACAGGAGAACAGTGATCCAATCAAGATGAGCTTCTGAAAGGAGCTCTGCTGTCAGCCTTCTGAACAGCTGTATGAGCGTCCCAAAGCAGAACTCCACTTCAGAGTTGTCAGGTTGACTTTGAGGTGTGTTAGGCGAAGAGTGGTTTGATCGACACAAAGCCAAATGAAACCACCCACTGGAGGCATGTTATGCGTCTGTCAACATCAAGTTTTAGCTCAGCTCAGTGAGGCAATAGCACTGTGAAAATCATTCTTAACTAAAATCAGTACTGTAATGTTTGTTGCTTCTGTTTTTTAGTGTGTGATCTACTGTACTGTGCAAAAAGTCTTCAGCATATGAAAACAAGCTATTTATCAGGGCAGTGTGTCTGCCTAGAATAATGACACCTAAACATTAATACAATATATTGTGATTAAATGCCTGTCAGAGTTCACTAATCCATCTCCAAACCAAAATAAAACACCTCGTCCAGAATGCCCAGAATATATACCCTGTTTGAACTTACAGTTCAGTAAGTTAATGGTGTGATGGTGGTGGAACTAATTCATGCAATGGCTGGAGGGCTTGCAGATCAGTGGTCCTCAAACCTGTTCTCAGACGTATACCCAGGCAGTCCCAGCTCCCAGCATAGTGCGAAAGTGTGGACCGCTTGGTTGGCTCTGAGGACTGACTTGAGGATCACTGGTAAAGATTAGCAATACCCCTTTTGTTCCTTTTCAAGCAGACTAAAGCAAATATCCTATGGCTCCTATTAAAAGTCTCCCAATTTGGAATACAGTTAGTTCCTACCATTTCCATTTATTTGCTACAATGTTGGAATAGGCAGATATACGTAAATGTGCCATAACAAATGAGTAAATTACAGGCTGCTGTGTATCTTATGTTTTCTGTATGGACTCGGGAGTGAATACGGTATTAACTTTTGGAAGTTTATTACCATGTTTATATACTACATCACATTTGTACTACAATAAACAATCTGCCAATCCATACTGCCATACTGTCCATAATTCTTTAAGGACTTTTAAAGACTTCTGTTACTTTTTATACACTGATGTTATTTTCTATTTATTCCACTGTTTTTAAACACATGCATACTTGAGGCTCAGATAGATAGCATTAAATATGTATCATAAGACTGCAGTATCCTGGAGTAATAAAAAAAAAAAAAAGGTAAAGGTGCACGTATTTGTCACTGTACAGTGTACAGCGAAATGTGTCCTCCGCATTTAACCCATCTGGTAGTGAACACACACTCACACACACACACGTGTTAGGGGCAGTGAGTACACACACACACCCAGAGCGGTGGGCAGCCAACTCCAGCGCCCGGGAGCAGAGAGGGTAAAGGGCCTTGCTCAAGGGCCCAACAGTGGCAGCTTGCCAAGCCTGGGAATCGAACCCACAACCCTGTTATCGATATCCCGGCGCTCTAACCGCTGAGCCGGTGCATAATACGGTCTGAACCTCAGCTCTGATAGTGTTAAATAAGTGTAATACAACTTATTCTAAGGGCCTGTTCCTGAGAACCCATTATTTGAGTATCTTAGCATTTTCACTGGGCCCAGTGTCATATCTTTTCATGGGGCCCAACGAAAATGCTGGCAGCACCCTTGATATGGAGTAATATGGTCTGACCCCCAGCTCTGATAGTATTAAAGAAGTGTAATAAGACTTGAGACTCCAGTATTATGGAGTGATAAGGTCATAACCACAGCTCTGGGTGTGTTATATAGGTCAGCTCTGTCTATACCGTATCTGCAGCGGTACTGGCACACGCCGTTGCGGCCTCCCATCAGCTCCACCACGGAGTCGAAGTATCCGTTAACGGCCTGGAAGCTGCTCCGGATGGAGCCGAATCCCCAGTCCGACTCGTCCTCCTCGGTAGCCTGGGCGGGTTCGGCTCGGGGCTGTCCTCCTTGTACAGGACGGTCGCCCTGCACCGTGTTCTCGCCGCCTCCAACGGGGTCCACAGCAGGGTCCACTTTTGGCACTTGGGCATCTGAGGGGTCAGAGCTCGCAGGTTCGACTGTTGGTGCCTCTTCAGCGGAGGCGGCGGGGATGAGGGTGGCGGCCAGGCCTGTGGAGAGGCCGAGCAGGAGCAGGAGAGCACAGCGGGTGAACATGGCGCAGGTGGGAGCCCCAAAGGGTCCTGAGGGAAGAGAGAGTGTGAGCGGAGTGAAAGGACGATTCAGAGAGCAGCTCAAACAAGTCCTCTGCCGATAGCGCCTCGTGGACGAGACTTTGACCCCCGATTAGATCAAGCAGACAGCAAGGCACTGACTGGAGCTAAAGTCAAAGGGCAACACGCCATATCTCTCTCACTCAGGGCGAGACTGAGCGCTGCTCCACGCCTTTTAATCCGCTCTCTGCTTTCGTTATCTGCCATTTTCCTTCTCTCTTTTATGCCACAGTATTACACTGTTCTCCTGAACGCCATAATCCCATCAGCTCAGTTTCACTCCGGCTAAAGACCCGCAGAACTCAACCCATAGTCACACAGAGAGGTGGCCAAAATAAGAGAAACACGTACCATGTCCACTATGAAGGGTTAAATTTAGCATCATGCAAGATCTTGAAATGCTGGAAAATATTATATTTGTAATAAATAATGTTTGTTAAATTCTCATTGCTCCACTCATATTGCTCATATTGTCCTTACAGTGTTTGACCTCTTTCTGTGGCATCATAAACATATATATATATACACACACAGTGGGGAAAAAAGTATTTAGTATTTAGTCACCAATTGTGCAAGTTCTCCCACTTAAAAAAATGAGAGAGGCCTGTAATTGACATCATAGGTAGACTCAACTATGAGAGACAAAATGATAAAAAAATTCAGAAAATCACACTGTCTGATTTTTAAAGAATTTATTTGCAAATAATGGTGGAAAATAAAGTATTTGATCAATAACAAAAGTTCATCTCAATACTTATGTTATATATCCTTTGTTGGCAATGACAGAGGTCAAACGTTTTCTGTAAGTCTTCACAAGGTTGGCACACACCGTTGCTGACATGTTGGCCCAATCCTCCATGCAGATCTCCTCTAGAGCAGTGATGTTTTGGGGCTGTCGGTGGGCGACACAGACTTTCAACTCCCTCCAAAGGTTTTCTTTGGGGTTGAGATCTGGAGGCTGGCTAGGCCACTCCAGGACCTTGAAATGCTTCTTACGAAGCCACTCCTTTGTTGCCCTGTCAGTGTGCTTGGGATCATTGTCATGTTGAAAGACCCAGCCACGTTTCATCTTCAATGCCCTTGCTGATGGAAGGAGGTTTGCACTTAAAATCTCACAATAAATGGCTCCATTCATTCTTTCATGTACACGGACCAGTCGTCCTAGTCCCTTTGCAGAGAAACAGCCCCAAAGCATGATGTTGCCACCCCCATGCTTCACAGTTGGTATGGTGTTCTTTGGATGCAACTCAGCATTCACTCTCCTCCAAACACAACGAGTTGTGTTTGTACCAAACAGTTCTACTTTGGTTTCATCTGACCATAAGACATTCTCCCAATACTCTTCCGGAACATCCAAATGCTCTCTAGCAAACTTCAGACGCGCCCGGATATGTACTGGCTTAAGCAGGGGAACACGTCTGGCACTGCAAGATCTGAGTCCCTGGCGGCGTAGTGTGTTACTGACAGTAGCCTTTGTAACGTTGGTCCCAGCTTTCTGCAGGTCATTCACTAGGTCCCCACGTGTGGTTCTGGGATTTTTGCTCACTGTTCTTGTGATCATTTTGACCCCACGGGCTGAGATCTTGCGTGGAGCCCCTGATCGAGGGAGATTAGCATGGGTCTTGTAGGTCTCCCATTTTCTGATTATTGCTCCCACAGTAGATTTCTTCACACCAAGCTGCTTGCCTATTGCACATTCAGTCTTCCCAGTCTGGTGCAGGTCAACAATTTTGTTTCTGGTGTCCTTCGACAGCTCTTTGGTCTTCACCATAGTGGAGTTTGGAGTGTGACTGTTTGAGGTTGTGGGCAGGTGTCTTTTATACTGTTAACGATATCAAACAGGTGCCATTAATACAGGTAATGAGTGGAGGAAAGAGAAGCCTCTTAAAGAAGAAGTTACAGGTCTGTGACAGCCAGAAATCTTGCTTGTTTGTAGGTGACCAAATACTTATTTTCCACCATTATTTGCAAATAAATTCTTTAAAAATCAGACAATGTGATTTTTTTTCTCATTTAAAGCTAGTCTATGACAGATAATGCTCAAACTTTATCTCTGCCTTTGTGTTCTCACCATTCTTTGGTATATTAGTGCTGATATGGAGTCTACACGTTTTGCTCATCATAGGAAACGGTTTACACCAATGAGCCAGATGGTGTAAACAGTTCCTTATTAGCCACATTAAGTGTCACACACTGGTCATCTGCACACCACAGAAATGGCTCACTCTACAAGAACTATGAAGATGTCCAGTGGTATCTGGCACAGTCGTTAGTATCAGATCCTTAAACTTCTGTCAGTTGTGAGGTGTATTTGCCAGGTGACTTTCTATCATTGCCCCAAAATCCAGTCCAGGTAAGATAAGATTAAAATCTAGTTAGTTCTAGTATTGGCATGTTCATGTTGGTGGTGCTGGATATTGTTCAGAAATGTTCTTACCATAAGGCTTTGGAACCAAGCCTTGAGGAATTGGTTCCTAGTCCATCAAATCAAATCAAATTTATTTGGATAGCACTTTTTACAACGGGTGTCATCGCAAAGCAGCTTTACACAATCAGTAATTAGTAAAAAGACAAGAACTCAAGAACATAAAAAAGACATGACTACAGTGGCAAGGAAAAACTCCCTCAGAGCTGGAGGAGGAAACCTTGGGAGGAACCAAGACTCAGAAGTGGGATCCATCCTCCTCTGGTCAGAACTGTTTATAATTAAAATAAAAAAAAAAAAAAAAAAAAAAAAAAAGATTCACTGAACCACCAAGACTGTTGTACTGCTCAGGTGTGCAACATATTCTTAATCATAATAAAAATCACGGTGTGACATAACTTAATATAATCATGGCAGTGATGGTAAGAATAATGAAAGTAATGATAGTTAATAGTGGTAATATTAATAGTAGCAGATCGTTAAGAGTCCATTTAGGTTTTAACATGGCCATAGGCAGGCAGCAGTGGTAGGAGGGTGTGCAGCTGGTCTTTCATGGATGGTGGGGGAGCCTGGTGGTTGGACTGGTGGGTGGCAGCTGGTCTGACGCAGGTGGAGGGGACCCCAGCGGTCAGTCTTCCAGCAGGTCATAAATAAACATATAGCTAAACATTACACATTACATACATGCAAAAAGTCTTGTTTATAATTAATTCTCACATTTTGAAAGCCCACAACTGACTGTATGTTTTTATATTTAAATTATTTTATCCAAAAATCATCCAACCTCTATATATCTTTTAAAATTACTCTGGCTTTTTTAGTGACATTGCCAGTTATTAGACTTTTATTAGACTAATTATTGGCTCACAGAAGACTACACTTAGGTATTGAACCATAGATGTTTGTCTGTACCATAAAGGAACAGCTACAGCTTCCACAACAATCAAAAGGTGAATCACTTCCACATATAACCGGAGGAATGAGGTTCAGATGGACTTTATTGATTCTTGATTGAATGAATTACTAGTGAAGTATCACTGGAGGACACAATGCTCACCAAGAAGAATCCGCACTGAACTACTGAAATTCTGCAAATGCGTCAGATGTGTAAAGTCTTACCTGGTCCAACTGACCAGGTAATTAGACCAGGTATGTAATAGTGTCCTCTGAAATCTTCCTTCAGCTCGAAGCATACAGAATACAGACAATGAGGACCTGATAAGGTAAATACTGTGAAGTCCAAGCCTGAAACATCAGTTTCAATGAGATGCAGCACACACACACACACACACGCACACACACAACCATTTCCTGTCCTCATTGTGGTGAGCACATGAAGGCAGGGACATGTGTGTGTGTGACTGTTCTGCATATTTATGACCTCACTACACTGCAGCGAATAAGGCGGATAGTTTAGTTCAGTTTTACCCTTCAAAGATGTGAACACAGCCTCAAGACAGAAGGATACAAAAGATAAGATACTTTATTGATGAATTATTTTAATAAGCTCAATCCACGGTGGTCAATATCTTCTCCCAAAGCTTCCTACAAAACAAGAGAGCAGGGGTCTCTGGAGTGAAGACCACAGGGTCTTAATACTGAGAAGTGTGATGACAAACAGCACAGTAATATCAAAGTGCTACATACTCTTTCTTCTCCTCGCTGACTTTTGCTCTGTGCAGGACCTTTGAGATGTTTTGTTCCAGATCCTTTAAAGGAAAGAGTGAAAGTTTGATTATACAGTCCACCTTTGGGTATGCAAAGGTTAAGATAAAGCTAAAATTACCTTCAGAACATTCTTTATGGTTATTTTAGATAGCTGACAACACTGTTACACCATTAGAGGAGTCTGCTTAACCCCTTAAGCCTCCCTGTATGTCCACATCCTAAGATTATTACTTAGTAACTACACGAACAATAACACCCAATCAATGCTGTTATAAAGATAAAGAAGTGAGTAATAGGAGTCTGGACCCATCATCAGGTTAAATTCCAGTCTTACTGTTCTGTTGTTGATCTTGAAGCCTATTATCCAATAACTAAACTGTCCTTAGAGGGCAGGGGAGAGGAACAAACTAATAGATTTTCGCTAAATAATTTTCAATTTATTTGAGTAAAATGAGTATTTTCTTTATACAATCATCATCATCTGGCATATTTTAATGAACACATACTGTTTATTTGCTTAAAGCAACACTATGTAGCATTTTTTCATTATAATAACAACTTCAAAATCATACTTTCACATGCTTCTAGCACTTTCAGTGACAGTTCTGTATCTCTCAGTTTATCCAGAAAAAACATGTCCTTACACTTCCCGACTGTAGGGGGAGCAAGACATGTCAATTTTCCATAGTGTGGCTTTAATGTTACTGAAAAGACAACATTAAAATGTGTCATAGGTTATGGCACATTTAATGTAATGTTTTGCAAATGTTACATTCAACAAAATTTGTGCCCTGAACTTTGCAGAACAATGTCATATTTAAGTGTGTTCTGTGTAGTATTTAAACTGTTTTCTACATTTTTCATGAGAGTAAGTCTAACTTAGTTTATAAAGAAAAAGTGTTCATCTTTACCTTGTTGGTGCTCTTTAGTTGCTCGTTTGAGGCAATGAGACGCATGATTTCAGCCTAGAAACAAAAAACAAACAAACAAGCATCACTTGATTAGGCTTAGTTTATATTGTAATACAAAGGGGGCTTTCAGTAGCTCTGTGTCTCTGATGAATCCCATGAGAGAGCTGGTAGTAACAGTGGACACCATGGTCTCTCTGATCTCCTTCTGCAAGCTCTGCACTTCTTTCCACACTGTCCACACCTGTCGTCTCTTGTACTCCATTTGGGTCTCGCTCTGTTTCCCGCCTGGAAATCCTCCATCCTCAACATCTGTGAGGTCATACTGACCAGCATACAAGCTTACTAATCCCTCTGAGTCACACAGAAAAAAAGCATATGTAAAATGCCAAGCTCTAAGTTCTTCAAAATAAAAGGGCCAACATGGGAACCTTCCTGTGTTAACAGAAGTTAACAGAACCTCTATATAATGCAAACGGTTTAGAACTGTGCATCCATAGAACCTTCTTGTAGTTAATAATCATGAGCAGGCAACTGATGCCCCATAGTGTGCAGCACAGGTAGTGCAGTGGATGTCAACATACTTTTGGGAAAAAATAATGGCCCTGTACAAAACTGAATTATAGCATCATATTGAAGCATATAAATAGCTCACAGCGACAGCTGAGCTAGCCTGACTAAAGAACAGCAAGAACTGTTTTAACATAATATACAAATAATGATAATAATTCTCCCAATGAAGACAAGAGAGAAGCCCCATATTACCCCCCATATTACTTCATATGTTCGATACTTTATATGTCATTAATTTATGTAGAAATGAATCAGACATGTTATGTCATGTAAATGTACATTGTCATTGTAATGATGACTTGATTTGTGCTTCTACTTTAGGGTCTACTTTAGTAATTAATAAAACAACAAGGCTAATAGAGGTGGCTTATTATATGTCCTAAGACACCTAATACTGGTACTGTAAAGAGTTTTGGCTTTAGATATGATCTGTCATGGTTCCTTCTGACAAAGATAAAGGTTAACACATGCTTTGCAGTTCTGAAGCTTTAGAAATTAAAATTATTAATGAGTATTATACAGAGTCAGACAGAACAACCAGACAAGCAATGAACAGCTGGCTTTATAATTACAGGAAAGCTGGATATATTATAGCTGTATTATAATATATGGTTCAGTGCCCTGAGAGTTATATGGTTCAGACCTGACAGTTACTGAGGAGGTTCACATGCCTCAGATGTTGTAAAAAGTGGGTTCTAGAGCGTTTACCTTTTTCCAATAGGTTTTCCATGACTTCCACTTTAGTTTGGGCATCCTCATACTCTGTTCTGGCTCTGAAGAGCAAATTAGACAGAAGAAAAACTTTAGAAGTCAGTGGAGTAAATTGGAAAGTTATTGGTATTGGTAGAATAGTCAGAATACCTCTCATTCTCCTCCAGAGCTCTCCTTGCTTCCTCTTCTAATAAAGACACCCGCTGTGCTTCTTCCTCTAATTGTGCTGTCTCTGAGGAGGTT
Organism: Salminus brasiliensis; assembly: GCF_030463535.1. Lineage (NCBI taxonomy): Eukaryota > Metazoa > Chordata > Actinopteri > Characiformes > Bryconidae > Salminus > Salminus brasiliensis. The sequence goes on along the minus strand of NC_132881.1, from coordinate 22,271,709 downwards.
TCAGTTGGCATAAATGCAGACTAAATGTACACACACACACACACACACACACACATATCATAGAATGACAGAGAAGTCACGACTGCTTTAACAGATTTCTCAGTTTATGTTGACTTTATGTTTTTTTTTTAATACAAGTGTTTAGTATCGAGGGCAGTTTCACACTGAAATATAAAATGTAATGGTCTTACCATGTCCTGCAGGGGTGACCATGAGGACATGACAGAGTTCAGGTACAAATCATACTCTGTCTGAAAAGAATAAAACAGTTGAATATATGGGTGCTCTTTCCTACTGACTGGAATTAGAGTTATGATAGTTAAAGTGGTCATATTCTAAGTTACAGCTCCGGAAACCAGTAAGTGACCACACTACACCGTTTCTCTGATTTTACTATTTATAGGCAAAGGGAAATTAACATTTGCATTGTATTTCTTAACCCTGGATAACATTTCCCCTAAATTCCAAATACAAATATTGCTATTTAGAGCATTTGTTTGCATGACAAATGACAACTGCTCAAATAATATCAAATAAATGATTAAAATAATTATAATGTAAAGATGTTATAATTTAAACAACACACTACTAATATCTAAACTTTGAGAGCATTCAGCACTATGATGAAATAACCCTGACTGCCAATCACAGCTTTCATGTCTTGGCAGACTCTCCACTCTTTCACATTGCTATTGGGTGGCTTTATGTCATTCATAGTCTGCAAATTCAGGTTACTCACCTTTGTTGGATAAAAAGGCCTGGAATAAAATGTCTGCCATACATGTAGAGATGCAAATTTAAGAAAAAAAATAAGTGGTCTCCTAATTTATTTCAGAGCTGTATGTGTGGATGTGAAAGAACCCGTTAGTACCCGTTTCTAACTTCTTTTTATCCAATACAAGTAAACACTGTTAAAAAAGAAAGCTTTTGCTTGAGTAAATTCAATTAAACATGAAATAGCTATTCGATAATGTTCAAGTATATTTTGTAACACTCAGCTTCCTGTTCAAAGTGTTGACAACTCGGCTTTGTATAATGTCAACAAAAAAAATTGCAAAGTAAAACAAAGTAAAATATCTTCATAAACTAATATCTCATCATAATTCATTATTTTACTTTTGTAATAAAATCTGTATTTTGCAGGGTACCATAGTCTTGTTTTTCTCACAAAAATTAGTCTTACCCCCCTGGGAATTAAAATCAGACTGGTTGATTATGTTTGTGTTTAATCTGATCTGTCCTCATTCCAGCTCCTGAAATCCTAACCACTGGGAGACATTGATTGGCTGTATCTGCCTACATGCCATAGGGAAAATCCTGATTAGACAGGTTTCTTTGGAGTGTTTATAAAATAAAAAGATATTTACAATTTAATTTTACAACAATATGAGTTGTCCAGTATATTGTCTGTAGAGTCATACTACATGTATGATGCTTTTATTTTATTTTATTTACTATTTTGAATTCCTAAAAGGCTATGAGGGTTCATCACTGACTGTCAAAAAATACTCTCACAAATATTCATCTTTATTCCACAAAATAAGCCTGTTTAGTAGTCTACTTTTTGTAAACTCACAAAGAAAATATGCTTCCTGCTATTAAAAAGAAGTTGAAAGCTATGTGTCTACAAACCTGTGACGAGCAGCGTAAGCTCTAGGAAGCACTAGTGCAACTGCAGTAAGTAACAATATCATTTGTAGTGCAATGACTGTGTGTGAGTGTAGGTTTGATCAGTGAGAACTGCTCATTAAACATTGGTGGTTTGTGTATTAAGAGATCCTCACAGCGCCGTACCTTGATTTCTCTGAGGATGCTGCCAAACGCAGGTGAGCCATCACACACGTCACTGAAGACATCACTGAAGACGGCAAGACGCTCTCTGCACGGGCCCCTGCAGGCGGGAACTTTGCTCAGCTCCTGACACATACGCACAAACACTATCCTCAGCGGCACGCTCAAATCAACAGCTTACTGTTCACTGAGATCATCATAAATACAGTGGAGCTGAGGCCTAATTGCTCAGCACAGCCAGTCAACAAGGCCTGAAACACTCTGTTTATACATCTATTGCACACAAAAGTGAGTTGAGTTTGGATTAAATGTAATGCTGAGTAAACACACTACTGCACGTTAGACATCATTACGGTCATTACTGGGGGGTAATGACCGTAATGTCAGTAAAACATAATGACAGTAAAATCATAGTTTTTTTTTTGCCCAATATGTTACAGTATTAAATAAACAGTAGTTGTGTGTTTGAACTTGCAGACTGCAATTGCAAAGTGTGCTGAGAAAAGTTTATTGTTTATAACGATTATGATGACTATAGTTTTTATTCCAGGATAACAACTGTAGCATGAACCGACCCACACCTGTGCGTGACCAGTTCAACACACATGAGCTCAGACCAGGACACTTTGACACAGCACTGCAATCCCAATTCTCAAGCTGGAACAGTAGGTTAAGGGCAGAAATAGGCATTGGAAATGTGCGGGCCAGATTTATTCAGAGACTGGTATAATGCTTTTGTTTATAGCATAATGCTTATGCTAGAACTAAGGCAAGGAAATTATGCACATTGCAAATGTTTTGTCCGGGGATCTCATTTTGCTAATATATCACATCATCATATGATATTTCATTTTGCATGAATGATTGTGGTACTCTATGCTAAAAGATTGCCAACTCCTGCTCATTCATCGTTTTTTCAGAAATCAAGGGTATTAAACAGAGGTTACGTTTTAGTTTCAATCTGCAGTTCCTGACCTGCTGGAGTTTACGCTTGTGTCTCTCGGCTGCCGCTCTGCCGCTCAGGCAGTTTCTGCTGATCAAGTCTTCCTTCCTCACAACCTGCCTATCAAGAAGAAGCTCTGTTGTGTCTACAATTTCCCTCTCCTTGTATGGATCCACACTGGTGGTCCACAATGGGCTGCTGAGAACGTCAGGCGCTTGAAGTGTGGTAGCCATGGTGAAGTTATACAAGGCATCTATCATCTCTTCCACCTTTGCCTCCATCTCCCTGCTCTCCTGACGGTGAGAAGGTTCTGCATACTTAGACGGGTATCTGGACTTTTCCCAGATGGGCTTGCCTTGCCGGCGATGGACAGGTCGGGGGCTGAAGCTGTGGGGCCCCAGATGTCCTGAGGTGTAGGCGTGAATATCAGCTTTGTTACCTCTCTCCACACACAGCAGCATTTCCTTCCGCTCAAGCTGGATGTCTGAGCGTCTCTGCATTTGCCCACCCGATACAGACATGGCAAAGGCTGTAGGGTTGATGACCAGAAATTACTAAAGAAAGTGCGTCTGTTAAGATATCTACCACACACACACACACACACACACACCTCAGTGGTCTAAAAAGTGTGTAGGGGAGAACATTCATTAGAACAGGCTTTAAATCTTTAAGCCTGCTTTTATTACCACAGCAGCATTATCTGCAAGTTTTGAATGCTTTCTGCCAGCCATTTCTTTTCAGATTTTTGATTCAGCTACATCATGTAGATTTTCTTTCATGAACCTCTCCTTGGCTAATGCTGCCATTTAGCTGGCACATTGTTCTTTTTACAAATGTGTGTGTTCTAGTGTCAGTTCAGGTGCCCATGTAAGTGCCCAGTCTATTGGATTCTGTACAGCCTCCACACAGTGGGGTTAGACAATGAGCCCATCACATATAATTCTAATGTATATTCATAAGATCGTATGAACAGATTTCTCAGAAACATAAAGATAACACATAAATAAAAGCTTTCAATTTCATTGCGCTAATATTTGCTGTAAACTGTGGAAAGTTCAGTGTACACAAAGCATTAGAGGAAATGAGTTGCCTCAAATTAATGAAGGTTTTGAAACTAGATTATTAACTTTATCAAAGCGTAGGTACTTACCGAATTACAGTGTTGTGTAAATTGGAGTTCAGATACTTCATCAAGTCTGATTGATCTGGGTGTCCGAACTGCTGATGTACACTTTGAAAAAGATCACAAGTTCAGATGTATGATGAAAACACTCCCCGAAAGGTTTCAGAGTTACATGCTCTTACACCATCCTGTAAATCAGACTGCTGAGTTAGCAGTAAACCATACAAGTAAACAGAAATCAACAAGCCTCGCCTCACACTTATTGAGGGTGTTTTTCTTACAAAACAAGTAGCTACATATATATATAAGTCTAGAAAGCTTATTACCTCAATGTAAGTGGAACAATTTGAGTTTCTGCTTTATTTTACAGCAGAAATGTGCAGACTGCGTCTGTCTGTGTGTGTAAGCTAACAGAACACGCATCTCTGTTCTAATACGAATGATAAACACACTCTTCCACATAAAGGACATTTCTAACCCAACATTTACAACATCTATTTTCATATTTCATATTTTAGATGCATGTTTGACAGCATATAGGGGTTACAAAGCTGTATTACCCAGCTAATGCTAATGCTAGATAGATAGCTAACTAATTAATGTCCCCACCTGCAAATCTGGAGCGCCGCGTTCCACATAAACACAGGTTGCTAAGGAAGTGACGAACTCTGCCTGAATACTCGTGGACGCTTAAACACATTACTTTTTATTTTTTTTCTCTTTTATAATAATAATAATAATAATAATAGTAAATATATAACATTAAAGCAACACAACTCGTACTCGTACGAACTTTTCCGATTCCCTCTGAGTGGGACACTGATCTAAGATCAGGTTTCATTACTTCATGTTCAGTAATATGTAAAGCATAAACTGATTCCAGATCAGAACAACTGTAGCGTGATCTCGCTCCTTCAAGAGCTTCTCCGAGAATAGAAAGAAAACAAATAATTTGTTAAAGAAAATACTTAAATGAAACTTTTAATTGAACTATTACTGTAAATGCAGATTTAATAGATACTAGTTGGGTTCATATCATCTAAGCTGGCCATGGTAGCTAATAAACCCAGCTGCTTAAACTAGTAGACTAGGTAGCAGCAGCGGGTGTAGCGTTATAGCGCCAGCTGGTCTACCAGCGTGAGCCAACCCGCCCGTCGAACTAGCACCAAGGACTTTGTTCGCACCCAAGCTGAGGCTTTTACACACTCCCGACCAGAATGAGAAAGACTGCTCAGAACTACAGACAGATCTACACGAAAAGAAGAGCAGACCGAGAAACTTTCTATTTGAACACAAGGTGGCAGCACAACTCCTGCGATATAAGCTAAGATAGAGGAACAGTCAAACATCAATGATGAACAGAAATACAACATGTAAATACAGAATGCTGTGGGTACTAGCTAACTATGACTGATCAGATTTTTCATACATATCTGCTTCAGCTGTGTGACTGCAGCTCCGCATTGTGTCAGTAAAAAAAAACTGGTGCGTGTTGGACACCCTCACAACCTCCCCAAATTAAAGGAGCATCAGTCGAGTTTCTCTCAGTTTTACTATTAATTCAGATGGTGAAATATGTAGAACATAAAAAAAGATGAACGGTTTGTAATGGCAGCAGCACATGCAGTACCGGCTCCCCGGACCAGACCTCAGTGCCACTCTGCCTGTTCTGTTAACAGACATGGACGAAGCCGGGCAGCAAAACCTTCACAAGGAACATTGCTAAGCACGAGTTTACACTGGAAGTACTTTCTTTCAGAATGTAGAGAAATATTAACCTACATGAGAAAGTAGGGGAAGAAGTTGGACAAGCGTTATTCCTCCTGGCCAAGTATGTAGGGGAGAGTGGTGAGGGTGAGTTGTGCCAGCTTTTACTTAAAGTGACTTTCAAGTGAGGCCATGGCAGTAATCCATGCCTACAACTAAAATATGTACATACATATTCGGCTGATCTGGCTGGCTAGGCGGGTGTCCCCTTCCTCCCTCACCGCTCCATGTGTTTTGTCGGGCAGTGGTGGCTATTGATGACAGGGTTGTGGGTTAGATACCCGGGCTTGGCAAGCTGCCACTTTTGGGCCCTTGAGCAAGGCCCTTCATCCTCTCTGCTCCCCAGGCGCCCCAACAATGACTGCCCACTGCCCACCGGCTCAATAATATGCATACAGCACACCTAATATTTGGTAGCCATCAGCAATCTGACACAATCCTAGTTGGATAGTTGACCGCTCTTCTTGGCAGAATAATTAGAGATCAGTTACATTGGCTGTTCAAAGTGTCTCCTGTCTAGCCGATGATGTGAGGTCATGATGAGGTAGTCGTCCTTCTTCATTATTCCGTCCACTTTGTGCAGGTCTACTGTCAGCAAAACAGCCCCACAGCATGACGCTACCACCGCCATGCTTAACAGTTGATACAGTGTTTTTGGAGTGAATGCCTATATTTTATTTCTCCGAACATACTTCTGGTCTACATTTTACAGGTGTACAGGTGTACAGGGGCTTCTTTCTTGGACAGCAGCCTTTCCATCCATGGTGACGTAACACTTGATTGGCTTAAAACACTTGACACTGATGCTCCAACAGCTTCCAGTTCATGTCGGGCCTGGTTCCTGACAATCCAAACACCAATTTGTTCTCAGCTAAGGGGTGACAGTTTAGGACCTTTTGGCAAAGTTGTTACATTTCCCAAACCCTTGTACTTGCATATGGCTGTTTGAACCACTGATCTTGGAATCTGCAGCTGTTTAGAAATAGCTCCAAGAGACATTCCTGACTTGTGTAAATCTATGATCATTATTCTCAGATCTGCACTGAGCTCTTCAGACTTTCCCATTGTACCGTATGTTGGTCAATTCAATGAGTGCTGTCAAACAAACACTTTTATGAGAGACACTACCAGCTGTAGACAGTTGTTATCACTTACAGCAAGTTAAGAGGCCATGGCAAAGTAAAAGACATTTTGGAACTTTCAGCACGACTGAATCTATAATCTCAGTGGGTGTATGTGTAGTTTTCACCCTGTTTGTACCATTAGATTCAAATCTCACAAAAATGAAAACATTTGCAGTAATTCTTGTCTTTTTCCTATTACAGGAAATGCTATGTACTCATTTTGCCCCAGAAAAAGAACAGTTGAAAGAAATGCCTGAAAGCCCAATATTGCCATACAGTCATGTCCATAATATGTGTATGTAAACATCCAAATGCCACTGTGCCACTATATATATATATATATATATATATATATATATATATATATATACACACATACATACATACATACATACATACATATACACACACCACTAGGGGACGACACACGTCAGCCCGCAACACAAAGCTTGATCGCTTGGCCGGCTCATGTATAAACACAATGTGACTCAGAAATTTTAAGAAATGTAAAACGCGAAAATCACACAAACAGAATTTTTCAGAAATATTTAATAAAATTAAATATAATAAAACTGCTCTTATATTTACAGTCAAGACATTCCTCATTTATTTTGGGCAACAGTATGCAGTGGGTCTACATGACCATACGCTTCTTCATGATGCACATTTTTGCTCTGTACAAAACAAAACGCTAACTTTCTTTTCTGTATAAAAAATATAAGTTAATTTAAAATTGAATTCTAATTAAGAAAATAACAATGGTAATAATCACCGATAATTGTGGTAATAATAGTAATATAATAGGAACAATAATATTAATAACAACCATAATCATAATAATATTAATAATAATAATAATGATAATAGTCTCTAAACATAGTGCATATGAGGAGAGAAAAACTGGGATGTGGGTGATCTCAGTGATCGAGGTTTATGATGCTGTGTATTTCCTCTCAGTTCGGGCTGTTGTTTCTTTCTTCTGGAGGTTTGGAGGGGAGGTGTAATTATGGCATTGGCCGAAAGCTAGCACACACACCTAAGCACACAACCGCGCACGCATACACACAGGATCAGAAAGTGCATGACTGCCTAAGATAGCACCATAAGAGTGTAGCTTACGTCCCCAAAGATGAACTTTTCCTACACACACATTGCACATGTGCCAAAAAAACTGAAAAAAGAAAACACCCCCCCCACACACACACACACACACACACACACACACACACACACACACACACACACACACACACACACACACACACACACACGATTGATGCACTTCATTGGAAACTGTTCTTCATGGACACACAGTTGACCATATATGATGGTGTACTCCTTTGGTACCCAGGAAACCCTCAGTGAGCTGTCTGCCCTTATATCAGAACTGCTATGTTTACTAGAAGGCTTTCAGAGCACTGTCTTGTTTCTAAGAATTTGGAAACCAACAGAAATATGAGGTCAGCCAATTCAAACCAAAGCATGATGCTGACTGAACGGAACAGCAAACTATTTAATCAGGGAATTCCTCTATGTTTAGTTTAGGACCCCTTCAATTTACTTCTGGCCATTTTCCCCGTTTACACAAATGAAGTGCACTGTGATCAAGTGACATTTAAGTAGCAAGAGGCTCTCTTTTTAAGTACTTTTTTTTTTAAGTATCAAGAGAATTTTCTCTAATACAAATAAAATGCACCCTTATTATTATTTTAAGTAGCAAAGGGTGAACATTAAGTTTTAAATTAAGTTCTAGCTAGAGTTTATTTCCAGCGAACTTTGCCAGTGTTCAAGCAAAATCTGGTTCAAAGTCTTTCATCGGTCTAGGGTCTGCATTCAATTCAATTCTACACACATTAAAAGTGATGAGTGATCCCAACAGTTAGCTCAAGCTTGATCATTCAATCACACTGCTTTTAGAACAAATCACTAAGGGAAATGAGCTAGTAGCAAGCAAGACTGGACCCAGCATAGTGATTGTTTTCTGCCTTGTTTGAAAGACCATTTAGCTTTTTCCTGATCTCAAAATTCAGAAAAAAAAATGAAGCACTGAAGGAACACATTTAAATAACGGCTCATCTTGTGCACAAGATGCTCTTTGTATGTGGAATCGTGCAAATTCATTAACAATAAACACCCTGTTTTATTTTAGAGAGTTCTGCTGTTACATTTAGAACTTTTAGGTACCATTAATAGTCATTCATTACTGTGTGTGTGTGTGTGTGTGTGTGTGTGTGTGTGTGTGTGTGTGTGTGTGTGTGTCAATGCTCAGCATGGAATGTGTATTACTGGTTTCTCTGGAAATGAATGGATTGCCCAAGGTCAAGCTCTATTAGAACTAGAGGATCAAAAGCTGATTTGTACATCAGGTTGAACGGTCATAGATTTTGGTGAGGAACATTGTGACTCTCGTGTGACTCTGGTAAGGTTCAGAATTATCTAACTTCTTCCGTCACAACAGCTCTTTGCTTTGGACAGATACGCCGCAGGGTTTGTGTTTTTCTCCTCCCCACACAGAGAATAGGCTGTATTTCTTCATTCAAGTACTGCAAAAAAAGAGTTTTGCACAAATTGACAGAACACATCCACGAGACCGCCGGTGCGGAGCGGTCAGCCGTGCCTCGTGCACCTTCACTAAACATTCCTTTTGTCTCTCTTAAAAAAAAATAGCAAGTCCTAAGCAGGTTTTGCTATGATTTCGTTTTTGACCACAGCAGGAATAAAGTACCATTTCAGACGACCTGAACCCTGTCCCAGTTACGAGTCGTGGAGCTTTGACTGTAACTGGAGGTTCAGATCTTAAGGCCTCTTCAAATATAAGACCACAAAAAGGAACATTGAAATGGAATTGCCCCCCCCCCCCCAAAAAAAAAAACAAAAAAAAACAAACAAAAAAACCCAAAACCCCAAAAACAAAAAAAAGAAAGAAAAGAAGAAAAATGCAAAAGCAACCATTAGAGGAAAAACTTTGAAGCTAAAGAAGTCATATTCTGACCAGAAGTGCTCCCACCCACAGCAGGCTTCAGGTGATCGGATCCCAAGTCCTGCCTCTGACCGTGAGAGCCGTCAGGGTCAGAGTTCTACACCTCCGTCACCCGCTGAGGTAACTCTATGTTTTATTATGTCTTTTTTTCTCTCTCTTTTTTTTTTTAATTCTTCTTTTAGTTGCTCGGTGAATATCACCTCTCCTGCCCGGCCTCTCTGCTCCCCCTCGTCTCCACGGGAAGTGGGACTGTTCTAAAGGAAGTCCAGTGTCTCTGGCAGGGTGCGGGCGGCGCTTGTGGTCAGTTGTCCACTTTGACTGGCCCGCTCTCCGGTAACTCGCTTGGAATGCGCTCCTCAGCTGGGACCCAGGTGGACGCCTCCTCTCCTCGTACTATTTTCTCCCACTGGCCCAGGTTCTCCCTGCAAACACAGGCATGTTTTAGAAAACAATGAGATTCTTAAGTATTAAGAACCTTTACACTGGTAAAGAACATTTATACTGACTGCAAGGGATCTTCACACATGCATCTCTTTTAGAAAAATATTTCTTTATGTCATGGCTTAAAGGACCCTGTGTAGCATCTTTCATTTTAAGAGCATACAAATAAATGTATAACGGTATAACGGTTTTGTTTAAAACAATAGTTAAACACATTTACAACATTTTCATCTATAACATATAAATATTTGTTAATAATAATAATAATAATAATAATAATAATTTGACTATTTTTTGACAATGGAATTGTGTAAGGATTTTTTGACATAGAAACAAAAGGAAAGTATAGGAAAGTATAGCCATTATAAAACTTGACCATATAACTCAACACATGTCTCATTTCTGAAGTTATTATCAAATGTGAATTAACTCCAAAAGCTAATGGATTTTACACCATGTGTGGTGGTTAACTGTGTGAGAAAGGGATGTGGCTCAGTTTCAGGCAGTGCAGGACTGAGCACAGCGCGTCTCGTCCCTGAAACAAAATCCGTGCTTGTAGCTACAGCGAGGACAGCAATACAACCAGGGCAGAGTGACCCAGACATGCAGGAAGGAAAAACCTCACACCATTTGTATTTTTGTTTTTCTGTCGGGCTTTTATAGCAGCCTTCTCGCGCTGTCTGAGCTCCAGAGCGGAGTGTAAAAACTGTAGCCTCCTCTCACAAAATAACACTGATGTCATTTGCTTGTGCCCAGAAATGCCTGGGTACAATGCTGGTCACATTGTTTATAGAGTCCTTCCCAAGACCCAGTGACCGACACAGCCAGAAGTTTGTTTGCACCCCCGCCCCCCCAATCAAAAGTCACGATAACTTCAGGCTGGCTCATGCATGGACGATACAGTGACCAGCACACCGGCCCTCCACACAACAAACTCTGTTCTATAAAACAGAAATTTGGATCACTTGGATCACTGCCAACGAACAGAATTAACGTAAGCATTTTAGCACAGACTAAACACAATTATAATACTGAGAAAAAAGGGGAATTTTTTTAGTACATCCCTTTAGCAATGAATGGTCAGAAAAATCAAATGTCTGATGAAATGTCTACTAGATTTGTAAAACAAACACAGCCTGTAGTAAATAAACACGTAGACCTTAATGGAAATTAAGCAGGAATGTATTTATTTTATTTAGCTCTATATTCATCATGGCAACATGCCACTGGCAGGGACAGATAATCATCTGTTTTAAAAGTATTTAAAGCTTTTTTTCCAGCATAAATATAATCTTCCATGTCAGTGGATGGTGAGGCAAACAACTATTAGTTAGTGTAGCATTTAAACAAAAATACCATAGTAGATGGTCTTGCTAGGTTAACAGCCCAAGAATTCAAGCAATCTGTCCCCCCCCCCCCATTTTATTATAGGAATGAAATTAGTTTAGTAATTAATAAAAATATAAATATATATTCATTTTGTTTTTGCAGCATAACATTTCTCTAACAGTCGGACCACCAAAATTGTGTGCATAAGACCACCAAAATAGTGAGTTTTTTTATGTTAGTTGGGTAGGTAGTTTGGAGATAAACCTTTAATCATAATTTATCACCTCTCTTTACCAATAATTTCAACAAATTTAGAGTAGAGTGAATTTTTGCATTAATAAAAAAACAAACAAACAAAAAAAGAAGTAGAAATGGATCACCTTAGTTTAAAATACACCGGGATTTTGTCTGCAGGTTTATAACTACAGCTAGTTATTAAAGTTTACTTGCTGTAGTTTAAACTGTGAAACTTCTCAAAGAGCTAGAGGTTGGTGAGGTTGGTGTAGCATATTGGGTAACAATGTTGCCCTCCTTGTGGCAGATGTCAATTCCCTAGCCAGGCAAGCACACCACAACTGTACATACATCATGTGTAGCATGATTTAAATGCATGTCATTCTGGATAAGAGGGTCAAATGGCTATAAATGTTATTAGACAACTAACAAACAAGCGTTATATAGTCAAAGGGCAGCCGGAGAACCAATTCTTCATATTTTGATGCTATAGCATTAGCATCTTTTAAATGCAAATGCAGACATAGAGCAACTTATAATTTTAAGCACATTACAGAAGTTGCCAAATTTAGCGTTAGTCTTTAGTCTAGCAAATTTAGTCTTGTAGAGGGTCTGTTAATGGTGTAGTGTGGAATGCTCGTTTAGGGTGGGAATTGAACCGCATGCCACTTACAGATGTACAGACACCTGTACAGACATGCCTTCAGATCAACCTGCCATATCCATGACTATAAACATAATGTAATGAAATGAATGAGAGTGTATTTGTAAGGTGGTCTAGCACTGCGGTAGTTAGTGAGTGAGTAACTGACCTGCAGGCACTAAGAAGAGGAGCGGAGGGAGGGAACAGCTCTACCAGGGTGGTGTAACAGGGAATGGCCACAGCATTATAAAACCCCACCTAGAAGCATACAGACAACACAAAACAGTAAGACTAAGACTGTAAGCTAAGCAAGGAACACCACTAGTCACATTATAAAAGCATTATCATACGGATCAAATTTGTTGTCTCATCAATCCAGTTCCCAAACATCATATAGCACAGTTTTACCATTAACTGTTAGGCCATATATTTTACAACAGTAGCAAAGTGAGCTCATACTGAAGAACTCAGGGACTTTCCACTTGGCACGGTCATATGAGGTCACCTTTCCAACAGGACAGCTGCCCCAGTCTACTGTAAGTGCCGTTATTGTGATGTGGAAATGTCTCTCATGAAGTGTAGCAGCAAATCACAGAGACATGGACTGGGCTGCACTGGTAATGCATAGATTTACATTAGCATAGCGTAAAGTCTTTACTAAGTACTTTGTTAGCAGAGGTTAGTTTCAAATGAGTTTTAGTAAATTTGGTAACATCCCCAAGCCTTGTCAACCTGACAAAGTATTTGAGCAATAAGTATATGGACAGTGACACAACATTTGAACATTTTGGCCTCAACGGATTTAAAACGAAGCACTGAAGATCACATTGTCTGAACTTGATAGGTAATGCAGTTTTTGTTGAACCCCTTAAATTAAAGATGTAAGTCTGCCTTTCAACCTCATGTTGACTGCGTCATTTAAAATACACTTATGTAGACCTGACTGTATATTCTTGTAACCTTTTAATAGAATTATTCATATAAAGGTCAAAGCACAGCACATAGCGTTCAGTGTTTTTAGTAAAAGTAAAAGTAACAGTATTCGCATAGTCTTCAGTAATCAATGTAACTGTTTCTAGTCAGCTCATGGTTTTGTGCTCTTTACGTAGGTGTATTCAACGTGTACACTTGCTCGAGAGGCGACTATTTAGTCACTACTAAGGTTTATGGTTTTAGGTTTTATGATTTAGCAATGCGTAAAACATGTACTATTAAACAATACAATTAGCCTATGGCTGAACATACGCACAGCTGGTTTGAATGGCTGCTCTTTTGTTAGTGTTCAGACAAAACGAAAGGCGGTGGGTCAGTTCTGAGGCAGTGTGCTGTTCAGTTTCACTGCAGGTGCTACCTTACCTGACCCTGTGGAACCTCGTCCTTCTTATCCCTGTCCATCATCGGAATGGGCTGCATTCCTATCTTCTTCATCTCGTCCCCCTGATGAAGAAGAGATGACAAGGAGAAAGCTCCATCAACCTTTACATACCAGGCCCATTTCTCCCAAAAATGTCCTCTCGTTAGACCCCATTGAAACAGCCCAAGTCTAAATAAATAGGACTACAGAGAGGGGCGTTTTCCTGTCATTGTAAAAGAGGTGATGGAACTACAAAATTGAAGTTCACCTCAGACCAGAACTCTGCGTAGATGTCGTTGGCTGTGAGACGAGTGACAGGCCACAGTTTAGTAACAGAGCAGAGATCGCACGCAGTCATCATCAAACCAATCACACGGTCCCTGCCAAAGACAAATCAGGATTACATTAGCGTTTATGAACCCAAACATAAAAGGTGAAGGCGTATGCTTCACATTTCCTGCTCTGTACAGAACTCCTAAAAAATGCTTTCCAGGTCTGGTCCTGGTGTCCCCCTGATCTGCCTACTGAATCAGCTAATTAAAGAGCCTATGCTAGTTTTAAATGTGTATGATGTAGCAGGAAGAACACAAAAACAGGAGGGCACTCTAGGACCAGAGTCTGTGGTGTTGTCAGTTAATTAGGTTGCTAGCCATTTCAACAAGTTTTCAACAACATTTGCTAACAAGTGCATATAATGAAGAATGCGGTCATGCAATCTCAATCTACAAATAATATTGGTAGAATGACTCCAGGCCAGTACTGAGGCCAGCGACTTTCCACATGCCATAGTCATACGATGTCACCTTTCCAACAGGACAGTTCATCAAATTTCTGCTCTGTTAGAGCTGCCCCAGTCAACCGTAAGTGCTGTTATTGTTTCGTGATGTCTGTTGTGCAGTGTTCGAGGACAAAAATCTCACAGAATGGGACAGATAAGTGCTGAATAATACTGAAAATTGTCACAATTTGAATATATGTTTTAATATCATTCAAATTATTGTTTCTTTTCTCTTTCACATGGCATGTTTTAATTACTTCTCCTTCACGATATACATACATACTTTGAATGCCACTTGGAAAGATAACAGACTAGAAAAGTACATGCAAATAAAACAAAGAAACTGGTGCATGAAAACTGAACTCTCGCAGTCGTCCAGAAGAAGGATGCAAATGCACCAGTTTGGCAATGTTTGATTCCAATCAAACCCATAAAATAAACTACTGCATGTTAACAGTCCTATGGGGCATTTATTATAGTAATTATTTAGTAGTATTAGAAACTCGCCCGGTTGGTAATTTTGTGGTACCCTACATGATAAGGCTCTTTATCGCTTGCACGTGCTACTGAATTTGGACCATGTATCGTTAACAGTGGGACAAAGTTTACATTATCTATCTATTATGTTTACAGCTAAAGCACGTACAAGTGCTCTGTCTCAGTTACAACACTTGCTACAGAGTTCCAAACTACCTCTGGGAGCAACGTCAGCAACTGTTTGCCAGAAGCTTCTGGGATTGGGTTTCCATGGTGACCACAGCAGCCAGGCCCACAGCACAAGAGCCTCAGATCGCCAGGCAGAGTGCCAGGCGTCGGCTAGAGTGGTGTAAAGAACACCACCACTGGACTCTGGAGTAGTGGAAACACGTTCTCTGGAGTGATCATGCTTCACTAGCTGACAGTTTGACAAGTCCAAGTGAACACTACTGGCCAAAATGAAAAGTTTGGTGGAGCTGTGACCCTGAATTCACACTAGAGGAGACAAATATAAGCAAAATATAGAGCAAAATACATTTCAGAATGCTATAGTAAGTTTGCTTGCTTTTTAGTCTGTTTCCAGTGGATGTTGGGCCTGAGGGGGGCTGATAAACTGTGGGTTTACAGTTATAGTCCATATCAGCAACATGGTAGGTGTACCTGACGAAGACCTACATTTTGAGTATATACACAAGGGAAGTGCAGCATATAAACTGGCAACTCAGTGCAGTTGTTCTCTCAAGGCATGAACATAGGTTTCTGACTGGGGCGTCAGCGTGTTAGTGTATGACCTCTGACCTGTGAGCGTGGTTGTTCAGGTCGAGCGCCCCTGTGCTTAGCAGGTCGGCGAGCTGCTTGCGGTTGCCGAAGTAGAGGGCCAAGTCTGTGGCGATGATGGCCTTGCGGATGATCTCCAGCACCTGCTCATACTCGCTGGAAGTCAGGTTGGAGAAAATATTGTGCCCTTCCAGCTATGGGAAACAAAGAGATCAATAAAAAAGCAAAAGCTCCACTTAAGAGGCGTCCGGCTCAGCTGGAGGGCAGCAGCAAAGCCGATAGGAGTCCTCTCCCAAGAGTGAGCAGCTGACAGTGGCCCCATTCAAAGAGCCGTTTATGTAATAAAGGAATTGGGGAGGGGAAAAAAAAAAAAGAAAAACTGCGGTTCAGGCTTTGGTCTATGACTTCAAGGGAAGGTAGTGAATGGCACCAATATAGCAATTCTGACAGGTTGTAAGGAACTAAATAAATCCATGATTTCTAATTCATCTAGAACAACCTGCAGAAAGCTTAGTAATTAGCTGATGAGCTGAACAAAGTGTTGAACCATTGCCTGATCCAGAATTCTTAGGTGTGTGGCACATCAGAAAGACAAAAACACCCAGATCTTGAGAGAAAGGTCTTTGTCAGAGAAAGGTCTTTGTGTGTCGAGTAGGCTCTCCCTTGATCATTTCAGATTTATGTTGTCCCAGCAAAGCAACATGGTTTTACTTCTTGTAAACAAAGAAATAATATTTTAAAAACCCTCAATGGATTGCTTTGTTTTGATAAATATAACATTATAGTTAAGCTGCCCTGTTACCAATCACAGTGGGCCTCAAAATATTCAGCATTTGTAAAGCACTTTTTGTTTCTATAAATGTACAGCTTTTCAGGGAAATTCCTCAGTTCAAGGGCTTCTGTATATGGTGGTGGATTTAGCGTGGATTTTGGTGATTGTATGGTAATTGTAAAGGAACGTGCATCCACATATAATTTTGGCAACTACTGGTCACAAGTTGTAGTAGTAAATCTGATGTTTATGCAGCTTTTATTTATTTTTAAATGAAGATTTTATAAATAAGGACCAATGTCTTAGTGTGAAAGGTGTTAAATTACTACTGTGAAATGATCAAGGAGGGGATAACTTTAGGAGAGAGAGAGAGAGAGACAGAGAGAGAGAGAGAGAGAGAGAGAGAGAGAGAGAGAGACACAGAGAGAGACACAGAGAGAGAAGTCAGATAAAGTCAGGAAGAGTCCGCTTGCAGTTAGGGCAGCTCCGTATTCACTACAGAAATCCCAAAGGAAGTGGGTACAGTTTGTGTGAGCTCTACCTGCAGGATAGACACAGTCTGGGAGAAATGGTGCTGTTCCATGGTGGACGTGGAGTAAAGGGCCGCCAGTGGATGGTCAAACTTCTGCAGGTAGCTGTTGCTGTAGCCCCGGTGGTCCAGGTCATGACACAAGCAGGCTATCAGCAGGCCTTTCCTCTGTAGGTCAGTGTGGGAGTGTTCACAAAGGGAAAGACAGAGAGAATTAAGGTTAAGGCCAGGCCATGATGCAGAAGTAAACATGAAACCACATGCACACTGTCATGCATAGTGACACTTCACCTTCTTCTAAAATGTGTTGTTTTCCATTATTGAAGAAGAATTTAATAAGTCCTTCCCCTTCTTAACATATAACAGCTATGTACTAACATGCACACATATTTGGCAACATACATACATCAGTGTGCCTTCCTTAGTGTGTAGGATATACGAACACTGTTTTCCTCCAAATAAACCTAGTTAGTCTTTAATATGCAAAGTTAATGCAAACTAAGAATGCAAATATTTGTATTAAAAACTGTCTGTAAAAATAGCTGTTTTGTTTATGGGAAACATAAACGTGTTTATAGAAGAATAGGAAATGCAACTAATACTACTGCAACTAATCCAGAATGCAGCGGCACGAGTCGTTTTCAACGTTTCTAAGTTTAGCCATGTAACTCCTCTGCTGCGTTCTATTCACTGGCTTCCTGTAGCTGCTCCTCGCATCAGATTCAAAACCCTGACACTGGCCTACAAAGCCAAGAATGGACCAGCCCCTCCATACTTGACGGCAATGGTTAAAAGCTGATCTGTATTATGAGCCCTTCCAGCTTCAAGTACGGCTCGGCTTGACCCAACCTCCCTCAAGGTCCATGAAAGACAGGCATCCAGGCTTTTTTTCTGTCCTGGCACCGAAGTGGTAGAACGGACCTTCCCTGGGTGTCCAAAAAGCGAAGTCGCTCGCTGTCTTCAAACGCAGACTGAAAACCCACCTTTTCCCAGAGTACTTGGGCAAAGTGTACTCTCAAGTTTTATGGTCTCCATGTTGACTTTTGGGTTTAGTATTATGTAGCCTTAAGAGGTATCTTCAGATCCTAGTCTATACAAACTAGCTAGGGGTAATTTCTGAATAAATAGCGAAGCACTTTTGTAAGTCGCTCTGGATAAGATCTGCTAAATGCCTTAAATGTAAATAAAATACAAATTTTTCACTGCCAATTGTAAGAAGCTAATACCAATAGATCTACAGAACGCTGACCTCCAGTTCGGTGAAGATTCCAGAGGTTTTCTGAAGGATGGCATACATGCAGTGGGCCACCGTCACTGCATGTTTCCAGTTGTGGTACGGAACTCTTCTGTAATTCTTCCGCACCGACATAGTGAAGCGACACAGTTTCTCCAGCTCAAAACTACATGCATCCAAAAAAAAGAGCAGTTTACACACTTTAACAATTACATGATGCAACACATGATGTCAGAAAAACACAGATAGCTGCTAGAGTTTAGTCTATATTCGGTCATTTTTGAGAGCAACCAGACATCTGAATGACTTTCTTATCTAAAGCATGTAGCCACCACGGTTTATTTCAAGCCCCTCTTGCGTCATTTACACCTGCCACTAAAGCAGCTAAGAGGTCTTGAGATTTAAGAGGTGTTAGGCGTCATTCTCACCTGTTTTTTCCACACGAATTGTGAATCATGTATACAAAGACTGCGGGCCAGAGCTCCTCATAGGGGCTGATGTCAAAGTGGAACCTACGAAGACAAACAGAGAGTGAATGAGCTGCATGGCCTGGACAGCCAGAGTTTGATTTATTTATTTATTTATTTATTTTAGCATATTGGGAACCTTCAGTTTAAAATGAGATGGTTTAATACAAAAACAATGTTTGCAGCTCTGTAACAGCAGTACGCAGTGTGCCAGGGCTAAGACTGGAACATAATGTTGACAATATGTTGTGTTTATCACAAGTGATGATCAGAGCATGGTATATATGGTGTATTTTGATATTGTTTCACACATGTTGCTCACTGAAACATTCTGTTAAACGTAGCAGATGAGCATTTGAATGTGTATACTCAAACTCATAAGAGTTTCATAACGTTCTATTCCTCTTTAAAAGATTTTTTTTTATACAAAAATGGTTCTTGAAACTGCATCACTCAAAAGAACCCTTTGTAGCTCCCTTATTTATAAAGACGTTTAGTAAAGACGTTCTATGAAGATTTCAATTTGATGAAAAACTAAGTTAATCGTAGTTATATAGTACATAATAGTAGAGTTAATAGTAAGTACTGAATTACTAAAAAGATTTATTTTACATATTTAATGTAATTTTAGATTATTTCTTAACTTTCTCTATTTATTTGGAATTTAAAATAATAATAAAATAAAATAAATAATCATATTTTATAAAAAATATAAATATATATAAATATTTATCAAATCTAAATATATAAAAATAACTGCTTCTGTACAAGAACACAAGCATAAGCTTTTCCTATACATGTCTGCATATTGACATAACCTCTAAAATGGGTCAAATTAAGTTAACAAACCGAAATAGTCTTGCTTTGCAGCAACAGAACAATATCTAGTTTTTTGCCATGTGTTTGTCATTTGCTGCCATCAAAACAAACAGAAAAAAGTATGAGTGCATCACAGATTGTAAACTGAATTTAAAAAGTAGTTTCTTCTGTGACTAACAATGTGCAAATCATCCTACAATTAAATAGAAAACAGTAATTCTACTAGACTACAAAGCATTAATAAAAAATACTTTAAGGCATATCAAGAGTTATGACAATAACGATAACATGCGGTCATGCTGTCTGGCACTACTGCGTATACTCACAGCTCAATCTCTTTGTATATGGGGTCAGGAAGGGACAGCTGTGTGAGGGTCTTCCACTCCTCCGATGTGCAGATACTGTGATATGAAAGCTTCTCCATAGTCACCCTGTAGATGCACTCCGAATGTCTGATTCGGTGATACATCTATGTACCCACAGACAAGCACACATACACCATAAGCAAAGGTTCTGTACATGGGGGATTGAACAGCATACAAAATATTCTCCCTTTTTTTTTTTAATAAGCACCTAAATAGCTTTGGGCCTCCAGAATTGTTTAGACATTGAAACTGGCGTCTGACACAGAAGAAAACAAACATGAATCCAAATTTTCAAAACTGCACCTTATTGTGCCAAACCAAAGACACAATTCCAGCTTTGTTTTTGTGCTTCAAAACTGAACCACACCACTGGCCAACCTCTAAACACTAAACGCTTCATACACAAACACTCTGCTGTCGGCATGTGATGTGTGGTACAGTCCTGCTCGTCCTCTGACTGTGCATCTCTAAACATTGTTCAATTCTGAGCAGAGATTTCAGGTGTTCGACATACAGTCAGAAAGCTGTTAGCTTGACAACACTTTTGGGGTTTATGATAAAACTCTGTCCAGAACGGCTGTCCTGTTCCGTCTGCTATTAAGCACTCCTTATAATTCGGTGTGAACATGATTCTGTGGATTTGGACACTGCATGACAAACTCTCATTTATAAAAATGGAGAAACGTACAATGCATACCTAAAAGCTGTAGTTTTACAGCAGCAACCCATTTTAAAAGCTGAATCAGTAAAACACAGTAAAGAGCTCAAGGGCTCAACAGTGTCAGCCTTTCTGAGCCCATGTATCGAACCCACAACCAATAGCCAGGAGCTCTAACCGCTGAACCAACACTGCCCATTTCATATTTAAAGGGGTTTCTGTCTGTAGTTTCTAAGTAAATCCTTGTAGCATCATTGAAGAAGAACAGAAATACTATAAAAGCGAGAGCTCCCAAAGGCACTTCAGCAGGGCTATGCAGAGCGCTGGTTAACGCTGGGATGGGTTTCCACTCACATTTGCACAGTGTAAGGCCAGAGCACAGAAGACAGCGAACATCTTGAAGTTGTTCTCGTCCGTTTTAGTGAAGGCACTTCCGCTCAGCTTGTTCACCATCTGTACAACGCCTATGACGGTCCCTCGGCTGACAATGGGCATGCACAGGATGTTCCGTGTCGTGTAACCAGTGTAGAGGTCCACTTCTCTGTGGATGAAATGGAAGACAGACAAAAGGAAACTGAGTAGCTGGCTGGAACCTAAAGTTGTATGCTGTCAAATATTATGCAGGTCAAATATTATGCACTTTTAACAGGAAAACGCATGAATAGGAATAAGTCACATCACTCACATTATAAAGTTTTGTCATATAATGTGCAGTGAAGTTAAAAGGGGACATCACGTAATCAGTGCTTGTATAATATACAGGTGTGTATTTCAATTGCTTATCACACAAACTGTGGGTCAGTAGTAAGCTGACATGCAGGTTGCAAGGGTGCATTTTTTTGGGCACCTCTGAATACGGACTGCACACAGCAGAAAATAAAAACGAACTGCATCACAAGTTTATATCGATCCGTAGTCGTAAATAACAAGGCAAGACAACAGCGGAGAGAAAGATATGCAAACTCAAGGTGGAGTAAACGTTAGCTAGCTAGTGTAAATAGGCAAATCAGGATAAACTTGCAGAATAAAGCCTAAGAATTCATGTAGGTTAGAGGAAAGGAATAATGAAAATGGTGGAGGGTGGAGTTAAGCAGTGGCTTATCATCAGGTAAAGGAACAGGCACTCAAACCAGCCATTCTGAGCTGGGCCGTTTAGACAAGGTGCTCTTGGTGCTTGATCAAAGCAACACACATTTCCTTGAGACCACAGGGAGCCGTGTAAAGTGTAGAAATGCACAGTTCATATTAATGCACATATTGCGATTTCATAGATGCTTTTGTTTTCTATTAGTTTCTATCCTTGACTGTAAATATTGCAGTGCTAACGCAGCACATGGGGGTAGAGCAGAGCTTGGTGAACAATGCTTCTGTCCGTAGCCACGGTGACAGCAGTTTCCCATTTCTGCTGGAGAGCTGCAAGGGCGTCTCAAAGTTTACCTTTGTATTTATACCCTCTCTCTTGGTCAGGAGTGCCCTCCACAGCTGCAAAGTAACTTTAAATGGAGTGACACACTGTAGTTTTTTTTTTTATGATCGACAATATTTATCAAGGTATTCTGTTTTTCTTTGGTTTTGCAAACAAAATATATGCAATGCCCATCCAACTACGAAGTCCAGGTCCCAGTTTACTTTTGCAAAAATTAAGAATTTTTTGAGTACTGCTGCTATCACACCCTATGGTAAATAAAAGCATTTTAAAATATTTAGAATCCTCTATATCCTCTGAATTACAAAACAGGCATCAGAATAATGTTACACAAAAGTAAGTTGATTATTATAGCTTTAATACAAAGATAAATAAATAACAAGACAAGCTACTTCTAGCTAAGCTAAGCTAAGCTAAATCGTTTCAAATGAAATAAATCCTAAAACAATAAAGCTTCACAGGTTGGCATCACATCAGCTCTGCAAAGTGTTTATGATTTACAGATTCTTTATAATTTGTCTTTTTTATGATAATGAAAGTCAAAGAATTTGCCCAGTGTTCTAGATGTACGGATAAACCCCACACTAAGCATGTGTTCTAATAGCATTTTTCTAGCTCATCACAACGTCTTAGATACCTCGCAGCACATAAGCATGAAATCTGTAGAATGTTGATCATTTAGTGACATTGTTCCTTCAACACCTAGAACAAACACATTGACTAAACAGAGCTTTGAACGCCTTGGATCATTTACCATTTCATGGCAATTGGCAGAAGCTCTTATCCAGAGCTTCCAACTTACAATTTACTCATGTAACAAATGGTAAGTGGACGCTGATAGAAATGTTTAAAGTAACATTGACGGTTCAGTACATTTTCAAACTGGTGTTACCTGTTGAACCGTGGGTCTGCATAGGCATCTGGAATATTCAACACCTCTCCTGTTCGCGCCACCTGACCAGCGATGCCTTTCTCTATAGAAAACCTGTGGCAAAACACATTAGAGTCAATTTAAATCGCTCCATTTTATTGCAATCAAAAGCAAACCTTGTACTGTACTGTTACTCTCCGTTTCTACATTTTTACACTACTGGAAAACAACAGCTAGAACATTTTATGAGGAGTGGTCCAATAGAAATTGAGAACATGATAGTGAAATTAGAACGGAGAAAACTGTAGAAAGCTTTTCACAACAGATATTCAATAGAATCTCTCATTGCACTTAAGCTTCCGGCATGCCAGAGCAGTGAACTGTACTCAGGTCTGACTGCACTGAATGAGGCTGGTGTCCGGGCCAAGCTAGGACACTGTGCTGTGGCAGTGACCGGTCAGCGCCCTGTTAAAGCGACTACGTCCCTGAGGAGAAAGAAGCGGAGGCGGAGGTGGAGGAGGGCTATCCTTATCTCATTACTCATTACATGCACTCAACACTGTCACATGCATGTTGATGCCACATTGCTAAGGGCTTAGCGCCTCGGTAGGCCAGAAAAGAGCCTGCTAACCGCAGTGTAAGCAAGCAGGGTGAGAAAACACAGCCAGTAACTGCCTGGAGAGCCTTCTGTTTAAAGAATATCGAATACACTGCAAGCCAAATGGTCTTGGACACCTAGGTCTTCAAAGTATTTATACCAAATGAGCATATACCCTTTGTTTATTTACAATAATTTAGCATATTGAAGAGGTTTTATTTTTAGAAAACAAGATCACTTGAAAATATCTGCGACAATAAGAAAAAAATTTAATTAAAAATGAACTCATTTCATTTGGTCTCTTTTTGAACTGGTGAAAACGTGACTAAAATGTTTTTCTTATAATAAAAAAAAAACAAAAAACAAGTGACTACTGGTTCACAGTATATACGATTGAAACCAATATATATAAACTATCAGCTATCCACATTATTTAGCAACGCTCACTTCCAAGAGTTGGTTTCTTCTGTCTTTGTGTTAGGTTTGTGGACCTTTAGTATCAAGTGGTTTATGGTTGTATCATATTCTAACTAAATGCAGTCTGCAGAATGAAGTAGGCTACTGCTGTGGAGACTGACCATAAATTAACTACCAATGCTAAGCCATTCCAACAGGCTACTGAACATTATTCAGAGCTACTCAGAGCATAGCTAACTAGCTTTCAACAACACAACAACATCAGTGTTGTGGGGCAGCAAATAACTTATATCCACCCCCTTTCAAAGAAGAGGACCTATGTCTATGATTGAAGGAGCTAAATTGAAAACATCCCTTCGACTGCTTTTAACATTTTGTGGGGGTCCAGTAAAGCGAATGGATCAGAGCTAACCTAGCACACGAGACATCTGCTTCACGAGAGTTTCCTAACCAAGCCGTTTCTCTGGGTAAGGATATTCTGGTGTGGGTTTCTCCGCAACACAAAAGGGTAAAAGCAGAAGTATGGAAAGATGTGGAAATAATGTCAATCTTCAATCTATGTGTTGTGTTCAAGCGAAATTCACCCTCTAAACGAGCATTTTACAGTATTTATTCTGCATGTTTATAATTGCTGTGGTTGTCTATATCAGTAGATCCACTGTTGCACCAAAAGTAACAGAAAATAAACAAAGATGGCACCCCCCAGTGAATAACTGTTGCTGTACATACATTTTAGTTTATTTGTTAATATTGTTATAAGTGTTTTTGTGTGATTCTGTTCTCCTTAAAATATACTGTGGTTAGTATTTAAATACTGAAATTAGTTTGAAAATATGAAAAAATTAGGCTTCTACTGCAAACTTTCCTATGCTGTGAGGAGCAACGTATACACAGTATATATTGCTAAACAGAAAAGGGTGGAATGATACATATTCATACCAAACTGTCTAATAAAAAACAAATGTCTGTGCACCGCTACACCTGTACTAAACAGACAACATTCTGGATTCACACCTGATTTCTTTGGTTTTCCTAAAGACTGGTTTCCCTTCATTCTCCTCCCCGATATCAAACAGGTCGGAGTACAGTTCTTTGTTATTGTGATCGACCTGGAAGAGGGCGCATCGGTCTGCATTCACCAGGTTTTTTGCATATATCTGTAACACAAGAGAGCACCTATGTCTGTTAACAAGTCTGCTGTTTGACAATTTAGCATAATCAAGCACACATCAACAGTACTCTTATAAATCGAGAGTAAAAAAATGGTTAAGATGTGATCAAAGTCAAAAAGGTTCACAGTGGTGGTGATAGAACCTAAACATCCAAGTGTGTACTGTCTCTAAAAGACCCCATTACATGAAATGGTTATGCCTACATGGCCTGAGACTGGAGACACTGTTCATGACATTTTAAAAAAGGTTTAGGCATTTTTTAACCACCATTAACACTATATATAATACACAACCTAAGAAAACTAATCGGTGCTGTTCAATAAAAAACATTCTCCATTTTTGTCCGTTTTCAATTTTTGCCATAGTTTAAACCCTGTAGCTGCTTTGTGTACAAACACTGTGTAAATAATTCTGGGCAAATGGACCAATAGAAATGCTTTAAATTACTCTTATTTTACATTTTACATTCAGAGATAAGACCATGTTGGCTTTCTCCTGTAAAGTCTCTATTTTGCAGATACATGTTCTTCATTGGACAACACTGGGCAAAGCGTATGTACACTGGATGTTTTGAATAGCAAATAAAAAGAGCTATATTTGCATCATAAACGTCCTTGATTTTGACCACTACCGCTATAAAAACGCAGACTCAGTAAATTTCGTTACAATAATCCATTTCACACCAAAACACTCTAAATAACCTGTTATGCCTCAACCACTGAGTTATTAGAAATTGTATAACCAACACCTATCGAATATCACAATTCAAGTCAACACAATCTGAGGCATTTCTATCCATTACAAATATGTGCAGTATTTGTTTTAACACGTGAGAAAGGATCTTTAAAAGTCACATGGGAACTATTTCTGCTCTCTGTCTTTGTGCTTTGGCATGTTTGTATATGGAAGAGGAACGAGTAGGGGGGGATATCTTCTCTTTCTTTATTATGGAGACTTGTAGCCATTAAGCCAGGCCTGTGTCTGAGGCTCTTTACTTATCTGTAGGGTTGTGGAGGTGGGAAGCGTATGGCAGATGCTTTTCTAAAGGAAGAGTTAAGAGTATTCTTCCTTTGAGTGTTTTAGCATAACGCACGGTTGGGAAGAGGCTGCGACTGATAGAATTTCAGCCGTTGCCTGCTCCGGCTCCTGAAGGAGTGTGAGCTGTGTATGAGACGGGGCCGCGTCTGTCCCCTCGCTGACCTGCCAGCATCACTTCCTGTGCTGCTTGCCTCAGCAGGAAGAGAGACAGACAGACAGGAGGGGATCTGTGATCTGATACTTTGTATGTGTGTGTGTCTATCTATTGGTTTTTGTATGTTTCCAAGACAAGAATGTCCTGATTCTGTAGGAGAACCAGACAGAGTAGGTTAAAAGGTCCAACATCGGGGCCATGAAAATAATTATCACATTATAAGCATACAATGCTGTGCTTTTTAGTTTTAGACATACACCACACTTGTTTATTACAGCAGTATCACCATGATCCTGCCATCTACTTTGAGAACTCACTGGTCACTCCATCTATAGAAGCATTGGTAGAGTTAAAGATGACCAAATATCTTTCTAAACTTATGTTGCAAATCGGTCATGCAGATTTCTCCTGTACAACATACAGAGAATTCAACCCTTCCTCTTTAGAGAGGCCACTCAGGTGCTTGTTCAGTCTTTTGTCTTTTCAAGACTTGCCTACTGCAACTCCCTTTCGGCTGGTCTCGATTGATCCAGAATGCAATGGCATGGGTCATCTTCAATTTTTCTAAGCTCAGCCATGTAACTCCTCTGATGCATTCTCTTCACTGGCTTCCTGTACCTGCTCCAAACATCAGATTCAAAACTCTGACGTTGGCCTACAAAGCCAAGAATGGACAAGCCCCTCCATACTTGATGGCAATGTTCAAAACCTGATCTCTACCAAGAGCCCTTGGAGGTTAAAGTACAGCTCGACTTTACCCACCATACTTTAAGATGCATGGAAGACAAGCAACCAGACTTTTTTTTTTAGTGGAACAATTTTCCTCTGGGTTTGTGAACGGCAGAATTGCTTGCTATCTTCAGACGCAGACTAAAGGAGTACTTGGGTGTAGTGTAGTGTTGAGTACTGCATGTCTGTTTTGTATTTGGCAACATCTAGGTTAAGGTATTTTTTGGATCCAAGCCAATACAAAATACTTAAGGACATATTATGGGAGGAAAGTGAAGCGTTTAAAGTTAAAATAACTTTAATGTAAATGTATGTAAACATATAAGTCTAAACAATTTTAAATACATATAAATGTAAAATATAAATAAATAAAAATAAATACATTTAAAATTATAAATATAATATATAATTATATATAAATATTGCATAATTTATAAAAACAGTCTTTAAAATGTTAATCGTACTAATAGACGTGTCCTCCTTTTGCTTTACAGAGAGTGCAAACTTAACAACTGACTGATAAGTAGATCAGAAAAGTTGTAAAAACTTGAAGGCATTAACAAGTAAGCAAATATGTACTTATATTTACATAATTATAAAAACAGCACAGAATCTAGAATATTTATTACTGTTTTTTTTAATTAACTACTAACTTTATTTTAAACTTTTACTCCACTTTCTGTTAAGGTCAAAAAAAAATATATATAATATATATATATATATATATATATAATAGTATAATAATATATAATATTTATTTATATAAATAATTAGTAAAAATAAGTAGTCACTCGCATTTGGACATGTGACATGTGAAAAAAGAATAAAGACCAAGAAGCTACAAAAGGACAACAGCAACAGAAGGAGAGGATGAGGAAGCGAGAGAGAGGGACAGTGGAAGATAGAGAGGGTGTAAAATATAGAGATGGAGAAGAGAGTGTGTAAGAGTAAAAGAGTAAGAGACCATGTGCACATGGACGGACCAAAAAAAAAAAAAAAAAAAAAAAAGAAAGCCCAAGGGGAATGGGCATGAGCAGCTTCTAGTGGGGTTATCACAGAACATAGTGAAAAACAAATGAGAAGAGTTCTTTCATTGCACATATTTCTTCACCAGTGATGGTGACACAGATGAGCGACAAAAGAACAGCATGTTTCTCCTCATGACCAGGCATGTGACCCTGCTCAGAAAAAGCCAAACATACTCACCATAATATGTTCAAGTAGAGAATCTATTGCCACAATGTTGTCGAAGTATGTTCTGTGGACAAAAAACAGGAAAAGCAGCCAATTTACATGCATAATTTGCTACCTCCGGTCTTTTTTGTTAAATAAGCAGTACATTATAGAAAATCCATTTATATTTTGCTCATACAACTATATAAAGAATAAAGAATAAAGGCTTTGCCATCAATGGATGTACATGCTCCAATGTAGTCACTTACTTTGACACATCTAGAAGGAAGTCGTTGAGCTCTGTCTGCTTGGCTAGACCTCTGCAGACCTGCAAAAAAAAACAAGGCTGGATATTAATCTCCCCTTCATTACAGCCCAAATATGTCAGTTCATATGTCTTCAACTAATCCAAAGGGCCAGATGCAGTCTTACACAGAGAGGTACTAATGCTGTACAAACTGAATCTCAGTATGGTAATGCTGATCTGCTGATTATTAAGACTTTTGTAAAGGCATCAGAAGTATGTGGTTTTCTATTGACAGTCTTCAGGACAGAGTCAATTGGATTTTGTTGCAGCTATTTCAGTGGACAAATGAATAACAATTCTCTCAACTTTTTCATCATCACCATTCAGAGGTGGACTTGCTTTTGCTTTGACCCACTGTCTTGCTGCGTAACCCAACTGAACTTGAGCTTTAAACTAGAGCTATCCAGAATGATGCCAATACACTCTTGTGTATTGTGTGAAAGCAGGATGCAGGAGAACATCAATTATGGAAAGGCACAAAAGAATGCTCCCACTCCACCACTAACACCACCATGTTTGACTGTTGGTATGATGTTCTTATTGTGAAATGATGCGTTACCTTAATTCATCAGTCTATAGAATATTATTCCAAAAGTCTTTGGTGGAGAAAAATAGCATTCTGAGGATTTGCAAGACAAACAAAACTTGTAACTCAGAGGAACATAAAGACTCCTCTCTCCTAATAGTGGTATCACAAATGCTGAGCTTCTCTGAGGTGAGCAATTGCCTGCAGTTCCTTTGTCTGGTGACTCTCTGGATGAGTCGTCACTGCAATTGTAAAGGAATTTTGGTAGACCAGCCACTTCTGGGAAGATTGACTACTGTCCCAAAATTTGCAAATAGTTTGGACTCTCAGTGTGGTTTGTTGAAATCCTGGAACTTTAGACATGGCTTTACAAGCCTTTGCAGACTGATGTATTTCAATAACTTTCTTTCTCATCTCATTCTGAAGTTCTTTTAGCATACTGTGATGGTTGCTGAGACATTTAAGCCTTCCTCACACTGTCTGTTTAAGTGATGTTCAGTATTTACAGGAATTTCAGTATTCAAAGCAAAAAAAAAAATGACCTGATCACACCCAGTGTGTAGTTTAACAGCTTCATTTTAAAGTTTTTTCAATCTTGTGATCAGGTCATTTTGTTTTCTCTAGCAGTTACAAAAGTTCTGGAAGGTTCCTGAGCCCACACTGAAAAGAAAGGCACACCAGGCCCTGTGACCACACAAAGTGCTGTCACAGGCTGCTGGCAACTGCTCCTGTGCAAACATGGTTGCAGCATCATAATTACCTCCCTAAGGTGCATGTGTGCGTTGAATATATGGTCTGGTTGCTTACACTGGGGCTCCGAGACACCCCAGTCCATGTACACTGTGGATTTCACACTTTAAAGTGTGTGTGCACAACCAGAAAAAACACAGCCTGCTTCACGCAAGAGGAGGAGCATTCTTGGTGACCCTTCAGAAAGTTCACCTGCAGTGACGTAGAAGTTACAAAACGCTGATTGCACTCACCTGCACTTGGTGAATAGCTACAGACGCCCATGCCAAATTTGCTGTGGCAACCTCAGGGGAAAAAACAAAAAACAACATTCCCTTAGACAAAAGAAATTCCAGAAGTTCAGAAGTTAAGACTTCCTATTTATTGTTTTGTGATGTTTTTTCCTAAAGCAAACTAGGTTACACATCCTCTTCACAAAAACTCCAGTTTCATCCCTTTTCACTAATCTTAGATCATAATTTCTAATTATTTGCTGAATTTAACATAGAGGTAGAAAAAATAAATAGGACATATTTAAATGTGCCATAATCTTTGTACATGCCACATGTTATTTTATTAATTTATTGATTTTGATCAATCATTTTAATTGTGCATTGCAAAGTGCAGACAGGTTTTCTCTGTAAAGGTTGTGTAAACTTATTTTAACTTGTCCTTCAAACATTTGCATTAAACTGTATCAGTCAAAAGTGTGGACACTCCTCTAAGTGTTGTCATCGTTTAGACCATTTTCTAAATTGTGTTAATATTTATACACAACAATAGTGGTAGGAATAGTTAGGACCCACACACTAGCCTGGTGTTTTGACTGGTACTGTATCAGCTACTTTATGTTCAAACAATAAAGCAAAGCTAGTGCTTTTCTGATCACTGATGGGTTTCTGAATCACACTGGCTTTTTGGCTGAACTATTATCCTATCAAACTATTATGAATGGTATCAGTGTTTCTTATACACTAAATGGCAAAAGGTTTGTAGACACCTACTCTTCTGAAATCAATGGTAATAACAGAGAGTTTGTTCCCCTTTTACTGCAGTAACAGCCTCTGCGTCTCGGGGAAGGCTTTAGACTAACTGTTTGAGCATTGCTGTGTGGATTTAATTGCATTCAGCCGCAAGAGCATTAGCGAGGTCAGTTCTGAATCACAAGCGCCACTCCAACTCATCCCGAAACTATTGGATGAGGCCTCATCACTCCAGAAAACTCTGTTCCACTGCTCTGCAGCCCAAAGCTGGGCCGGGGGGAGGTTTATACCTCTTTAACTGATGTTTATCATTAAGCACGTTGATCTTAGGCTCATGTTTAGCTGCTCTAGAGTTTTATTGGCAGTGGTCTTGATGGAGATTATACAGCTGTGTGTGAATGCCTGTATCAGCAATGCATGCAACTTAAAGTAGCTGAATTAACTAATTAGTAATGGTGTCTGAATACTTTTGGACATGCAGGGTATGTTTAATGGTAGTATCTGATAAAGTTGCCAAGATGAGCCCTCACTGAGCTTCCATTGAGCAATTTCAGGCAGAATCAGACAGAAGCACGGTAGTCTACCTCCTGGTGGCTGAGGTTAAAAGGCTCTCTGCCCAGGTGGCGGTGCAGCTCCAGCACGGCGATGAGGTCACCGATAGCGGTGAGGATGGGGAGACACAGAACAGAGTGAACACGAATCCCTGAGTCCTGCCCTGTGCCATGGGGGAACCGCTCATCCTGCACAATTACACACATATACACACACACAGAGCTACTTAAAGCAACTTTGTGGTGATCTGTTTTTTGCTTGCTCCTAGACCCCTTTTACAGTCAGGAAGTGGAGTTCCCACTTGAACCACCACTGTTCAAATTACTTTACACATGCATTCCTGGACAAGCTGAGAGGTACAGAATGCTCACTGAAAGTGAAGGAAATACGTGCACTGACAAGGTAGAGTAATATTACAGGATTCTACATGAATAAGTCTGGTTTCATGCAATGTTATGCAGTTCTCACAGGTGTTGTCCTGCCCGCAGAGTTACATAACTATAACAAATTGGTGAAGCAACATAATGACTTTAAAGCTGTTTGCTAAAAATGCTTCATAAATGCTGCAGTGTTTCCTCATTCCAGCCCTGAAATACTGCAAAACCTTTGTATCTGCTGGCTCCAGTCTCCTATAGTTGATACAGATGTATAAGGGGTAAGTGCAAATAAACAATGATTTCTTTCCCCACATATCTGAAGTTTGTCTGGAGTGACTGCAATAACTAAAATACAATCTATTGTCTGGCATCTGTATCAATTATGTCAACACTTCCTTGTGTGTTAAAATGTGCTTTATTAAAAATGTAAATATTTATCGGTCAAATAAAAAGATAGGGAAGATGTATTTAGTACTATGATACATGAATTATGTACACACTGTGCTTCATACAGTATTTATTATTATTAAAAATGAACTTAATCAGAATAGGCCTATTCCACAAGGTAAAAAATGAATTTGAAAACCTCAAGAGCTCATTTGATTGATTTTCACACTAACACAAAGTGCTCCTTCCAATCAGGGCAACAAGTACTAATAGAGGGTATGCACGTGACATCAGAGGTGGTGGGAGCCACTGCGGCAAAGCCCACTGAGTGGCAAAAAGAGACTGGCTGCGTTAGCGTGCAGGGAGAATTCAGCAGGAATTAAAATAAATAAATAAAATAAAAATAACAATAATAATAATAACAACAACAACATAAAAAATAATTGTTATATATTTTTTATATATAAAATAAATGGATTATCATTTGTAGAAGAGTTTTCATAATAGTTGGAGGTTGTTATAATGGTGCAGAGGTTGTGTTTATTTTTTTACTCTTCAGAAAAAATAAAAATATTTCATTTGGCCAGTAGCAACCAAACATTTTCATACAGGTGTATATACAAATACAAATATCAAACTTTAGACAATTTTAGATAAACTTTAGATACATTTTGAACCAGAGAAAATTAATATATTAAATATTTAAGAACAAAGCAGCCAAGGCATGTTTGGTGTCCAAGTTTCGGTACTACAATTCTTTACAGTAAAATTTTTACTATTACCTTTAATTAATTTAAAGTTCTGTTGCTACAGGCCCAAAATGTCTGAAACTATGCACTTTAGCTATACCACATATAAAAACACTAGTGCAAGTCTGTTTGAGGCAGGTGCGTGATCATCTAGGCATTCAGTTTCTGTAATACACAAGTAATCGACATGGCACGCAGAAACTTACCCCCATGATGTCTTCTACGAGTAGTGTCTTGCGCGTCTTGGCGACATGAGCAGCTATGGTGGTCCCAAACGCAATGGGACCGGAGGGGATGAGCCCAGGAAGCCCCTCCTTTGCCCCCGTCGGCGTGAACAAACAGAGGCTCTGAGAAAAAAAAATATATATATATATATAAATAAAATATGTGAGGTCAGCATGCCGTTTATACCACTTACTCCCGCCAGCAAGTTCTACTACAGTAACACGATTATTCATATCACTCAGCGCCGCTCCAGCTGAAGTCCTCCACAGAAGAATATAAGTACATAATGAGGATGCAGCGACTCTGTGGCAGACTAAAATCTTGACAAATCCATGAGTTTGCGTAAACCTGATGCTCCTCCAGATTAGAGAAGAGCAGGGAAGAGAGTGGCCTATTCATTCCTGTTTTCTACCCGTTCAAAATACCATCAAAGCGCTTAAACTCGAGCAGATTTAATAAGTAGGGCGCATGATGATATAAAGCGTTTGGTTTGATGTTATGGAAATTCCTCACAGTTTTGGAGAAAGCAAGACCTCAAAGTAACAAGGATTCAATCCAGAAAGCCATGCATCAGTGCTGATTTTTTTTAAAACTCCTGAGACGCACCCCATTTACAGAACTTATAGACATACAAAGGCTGTGAAAAAAGGCCGTTTTATTTCATTTTGTAAAACATCATCGCAGCACAACCTCAATAAAAATCATTTTGTAGGTTCTCCAGTATTCTTGATGACTGCCTAACACCACTTAATAGGTAGTTATACAGGTTATACAATACAATACTTTCCATGATACACAATATCATGATATACGATCACAGACAAAATTCATCAGCAGCAACGGAATCTGAAAAACTGCAATTACTAAATAATTATACATAAATAAATAAATACTTAAATACTAAGAAACAATGTGCTGCACTTCATCCAATGAAACCAGACTAATTGATCTAGTAGATCACAGTTGTTTAAGCACTGACTATATCAACGATATGCTTAGAAAATATGATATCTTCATATTGCCCACCCCTAGTTGGATGTGTCTTCTCCATACATTTTCAACACAGTCCTACAAGTTGCATGTGGTGCATTGTCTATGACCTTTATTCACATATAAACCTTGCATCTCTTCCAATGGAAATCAATAAAAAAAATATTTTATTACATTTATTATATTTTATTAAGTAATTGGTCCATTCATGATAAAAGTCTAAAACAATGAAACATAAACCTGCAAGATACAGCAAATATGGAGACACTAAAATACTGAAATAGTAATATTATTAATAATAATAATAATAATACTAGTGATGTTCAATTTATAAAACTTTTAAAACAACCATGTGAAACATGTGTACAATCTACATTCATATTTATGGCATTCGGCTGAGGCTTGTGATCCACAAAGACTTACATTTGAATCATGTTATGCTGGGAGGCTTGCCTGGCCATGGAGTCAAACCCTAATCTCCCATGGGGAAAGTGGTGTTGTTACCCACTACATAACACCAACCACTACCAACCAAAACTGCCCCAATGTGATAAACAGCACTTAAAGCTTTTATCGTTGAGAGAGATCAGTGCTGTGGGTCTGAAAGGATTTGGAGCTTATCATTCCCTTACTTAGAAAAAGTGAAAAACAGAAAAAAAGAACATTTGATCAAAATCAAACTGCAGATATTTCCGGTGTTCTGAGAACCAGGGACAAACCACATCATTACTGAATGTATTTGAGATGACTTGGGTGGAAAATATCAGAACTGTAAATGTACTTCTGAACTTTGATCTCCCTGCAGAAGAAAAAGTCTGAAAATCTGAAAGTGAAGGCCTATTCACAGAGAATCTGATAAGTAAAAAGAAGGGTGGTCTCTCACTCTGCACAGTACTGTACGTTAGCACACAACAGAATTTATAACAGGATACTAAAAGTAAACTGGCAAACAGAGGTGAAAGGCCAGCTATTGATTCCTATTGATCATAGCAAAATAAATCAATAAAACTTATAAACAAAAAAAATAGGTCTACTTACATTGTTGCATTCTCCAAGGAAGTAAAGTGCAAAACCATCAGCTTTTGTGGCTGTGGGGAAAAAAAAACAAAACATCTAAATCAGTCTGTTTTAATGAACTGGCTGCTCTAAGCGTCTAAGGAGGACACTGGTTCTTTTTGCAAGCAGGCCCAGCACAGGTATTCTACCATGCTCATTTTTATCCAATCTGCTCAGAGGTGGTGTGGTTAAAACTTTTTGTTGTATTTTTGATACTCAGATTTTATGGATATGATGGTGTGTTGTTGACGGTGCAGTTCCGACAGTTGTCAACTATAACAGTTGTTCTAAAATTTGATTAAAAATTAAAATGCAATATGTCGTCTTGCTTAGAGTATCGCAACATATCAAACTGCAACCCCTGCATTATGATCCGTATTCGCCAGGTTCTTGCC
Organism: Salminus brasiliensis; assembly: GCF_030463535.1. Classification (NCBI taxonomy): domain Eukaryota; kingdom Metazoa; phylum Chordata; class Actinopteri; order Characiformes; family Bryconidae; genus Salminus; species Salminus brasiliensis. The sequence continues at coordinate 22,236,250 of NC_132881.1, read as the reverse complement.
AATACTACTGCTAACCCACTGCTAACTGATGTCTGCTGCTCGAGTAAGAAGCAATGATGCTGCTGCTTTTGAAACTCACTTTTGAGTACCATGAGAGAGAGGAGGTCAAATCAGGGGACTGGTCTGACCAATGGTAATGGGTTTACGGACACAGTTGTCCACAGTTGTTTGTGTGGGAGTGGTTTGGAGTGTTCGCACCGAGTGGCGTTTCGATGTGTGTATCTGCTTGCACGTGTGTATGAATATCTGCAAGTGGTGACATCTGTGTGTAGGTCTGTGTGTGTGTGTGTGTGTGTGTGTGTGTGTGTGTGTGTGTGTGTGTGTGTGTGTAGGGGGCAGGGCCGCTTCCCTGAGCTCTGCAGTGCTGCAGTGTGCTGACGAGGCGTGGGTGGATGAGATGTGACAGCCTGTGCACTGCTCACCCAGAGCGCGAGAAAGAGAGAGCGTGAGAGCGAGCGAGAGAGAGCAAGAGAGAGAGAGAGAGAGAGAGAAAGATGAGAAACACGCGTTGGGGCAGAGCCTGCTAACCTGGGTCAACCGCACCACCACCCAGCACTCTCTCTCTCTTGTGCTGCATCATTAACCCATACACCCGATGGACTGCTGCTCCAGGAGAACGCACTATGGCCTAATGGAGACATATTGCAGAGGCAATTTGGCTCTTTAGCTTTGAGAACAAACCACAGCCAAGCCAGGCCAATCCACAGCGCTGAACACAACACTGCTGATATGTAAACTGCCTGTCAAAAGTCTTAGCACACCTCTTCAATTAGCGTTAGCAGGTTACGTTAGTAGGGCTGTGTATTGGCAAGAACCTGGTGTTCCAATACGCATCACGATACAGGTGTTTAGTATATTCCCATATATTGCAATACTGTAAGCAATGTGATATACTGAGCTTTTTAAAAATGTAATTCTAGGAAAAACACACCATCATTCATAAAACCTGAGTAAATAAAGAACAGCAGGACCTGAAGACAGAGACAAATCTTTGCATGTAAGTTATTAAAGCAGCATTATGCAGAAATGGGGATTTCTTGCTCCTGGACTCCCCCCTACAGTCGAGTGGAGTTTGCACTTTCCACCAGCCCTAAAGGACACACCTTCAACACAGAACGGCCACTGAAAGTAAAAGGAGCATGTGAACTGAGGCGGTAGATTAACATTACAGGATTTTACACTAAGGCTACTAGGTTTATGCTGGAGTTACGCTGTTCTCCTGAGCTCCGCCCAGTCCACTTAACCAAACTAGCAGCTAGCAGCAGGCCTGGAGTAGCAATGATGGAGAAGCTATTCTAAATTAACACTCATGAGAAATTAGTAACACTGCTTCATATTTGTGTAAAATCCTGTTATTTTAAAGAATACATATATTACATGCATACTGTCTATGCATGAGAATTATTAGTCTTTTTGTTTTATGATATTATAGTGGAAATAATTTGTTACACACAGACACCATCAACCATAACATCAAAACCACCTGTCTAATATTATGTAGGTCCAAACACAGGTCTGAGTCCACAAGACATAACCAGCAGTAATGTTTTCAGCAGTTCTACAGAAGCTCTCCTGTATGACCAGACAGGCTAGCCCATTGATGTCCCCATGTACATCAATGGGACCCAGGACCCTGTTGCTGGTATACCGGTTGTCCTTCCTTGGACCACTTTTGATAAGTACTAACCACTACATAACAGGAACACCCAACAAGACCTGCTTGATGTTTTGGAAAAGTTCTGACCCAGGGTCTAGGCATTACAATTTTGGTCTTTGTCAAAGTGGCATGCATATTTCAACTTACATCTCATTTAAAATCTCTGCATCTACTTTGCATATCAGAATATAATTTAAAAACCTAAAAAACAACAACAACAACAACAACAACAACTGGGAGATACTTTGCAATATCTATTGCTTTTAAAAAAACCTATTCACCTGAAGTGTGTGTGTGTATGTTTAGGTCAGAGGGGGCCTGACCTGTTTTGATGATGTTGCACAACTCGTACAGCAGGAGTTTGTTGTCTCCGCCCGTGTCCAGCCGCTGCTCCATGTAGCTGTTGAGCTCATAAACCACGCCCTGCATGTTAGTGTCCTGGTACTGCTGGACACAAGAGATACACACCATGCAACTAGCCGTCCAACACATACACACAAACCACTTACACTGCTCAAATGTGGCACCCGATCTGAATTCGGACGAGAGTGGCAAATGCCATACAAAACACACCCAAAATAACGGACAAACACTTCTTCCTTATGGTAATTTACAGTAATACACAGCAGATTGTAGTATACTGTGAGATTCCGGACAGTTTAATTATACCACCGCTTGCTTATTCATAGGAATAATTAGCTTTTGAAACAATGAGGACACAAAAAGAAAAGCAGTTCCACTACATTGTGCCAGCAGTCATCATGAGTAACGTGGAGGGATGTCTCTTAGCCAATCCTGTTGCAGGGTCAGAACTAACTGAACTTTACAGTATGTTGGTATCCCACATCAATAGTATTTAGTTATTTTGTCATGCATATTTGAACTCTTCATGCTCATCCCATCTTCCCTCAATAGATGCAGAAATCCCCTTCCATTCATCTCGCAGTGCCTTTGATGGTGCAGGCCTGTACAGGGGTTATGTAACAGTAAGGCCAGGGCTTTCAGTCCCCAGTGTGCAGGGTCAGCTTGGCTAGCACAGTGTTGACGTATGGGGGATGCAATGGGGACAAATGCTACCCCATGACCTGTACGCATCCAATACTGCACACTAACATTTGATATCAAGTTTGATAGAGTTGAGGTCAGGGCTCTGTGTGGGCCAGTCAGGTTTTTCCACACCTGACTTACTCAGCCATGCCTTTAAAAACCTGGCTTACAGCATGTCCAAAATGTCTTGGTAGGCTGAAGCATTAGGATTTCCATTCATTGGTAACTAAAAGGTCTAGGGCTCCTAGGACTCCTGAAAAACAACCCCACAGCATTATCCCTCCTCCACCAAAAGCAGGTAACGTTGTCCAGGTAAATGTGTCACTCAACAGAACATCCCATGGTGGTGTGCTTTACACCACCTAATTCGACGCTTGGCAGTTGCTTAGTTGCTGTGGCACACTGGAATTCAGTGAGATCTTTAGAACCACCCATTATTTTACTAATGTACAAAAGCAGACTGGATAATGCTGCAGGTGCTTACATTTTATACACCTGTGGCAATGAGACCAGGAGAAACACCTAAATTCAATAATTAACAGGTGTATCCCAACACTTTGTCCATATAGTACAGGTCATATAGTTACTAATGTAAATAAAGTACACATTCTCAATATAACAAGTGTTTACTAATGAACTGGAGTGGACATATACAATCAGTCTCCCCATTTCTTTCAGTCCCAACTCGTCTTCATTCCTCTCGCTATCCTGTCCCCTGAACCTTGCCCTCACAGTTGAGGATGTGTTAGGGGTAAATCAGGACAAAAGCTATATTAGCATCAAAAACAGGAGCACTAGCAGAGTTCTATTAAGGGGCACAATATAGCAGGAATCACCTGGAATCAGTCACACACATAGACTTTCACCAGCCCAGGGTCAACTTCTACAACACCGGCAATCACAGCAAAAATGACGTTCAAAAACGATGCCTCACTTACCCTGCTGACTTCTTTAGTTGAGGGGTCATCTGTGTGAAGACAAAACAAAGGTCTAAATGACTCTAAATTCCATACAATTTACTGTTCAGTCAGCAGGCCTTTTCTCAGCCTTGTATTTAGTTTCCTACTTCATCAGCACAGTGAGGGAGAGCACCTAAATGACGACTCAGGAGGAGAACACTTCTCTAATGGGAAGAAGCTAGGTCCGAGCACAAGGACCCACACAACTCAGAGGTAATATGATTTAGTGTACATTACAGCCTGCCACGGCAGACGTGACTGTGTAAACTTTATATGTCTGCAAAAAGTCTATAAAGTATATTTTTATACCAGTTTACAGGTCATCTGTAAATAAACTGGTTATCAAAAAGAACAGCTTAGTCATTTTACTAATATTATTATTATTATTAATATTATCATCATCATTAGTGGTAGGAGTAGTAGGGGTCCAAGTACTGAAGGTCCTGGAACTATTGCTTTGGTTAGGATTTTAAGAATTTCTTCTTTCTTCTTTTTCACAAAAACTGATCTCTCCAACTGATTTCTTACCTTAAACTACACACAAACTAAAGTGCTAAGTATTAGGTTGTAATTAGTACTACTTTAAGATAATTTGCATTTAATGTAAACTCACATTTTAAGTGCAAACTATTTTACTTTTGTGTTTTCTTTTCACAAACGTGGCCTGAATAGTGGTTCTGAACTTTCATAGGCATCAAAAAGTAAAAACAAAAAATATGTCGACACAACATAAAACAAATAGTGTACAAATAATGCACAAATAATGCATATATACAGCTAAAACTCTTTTTTTTTTAAGTCAACTGTTATGAAACTTCATAGATGTGTACCTAGGTGAGTTGTAGGAATCATATTTGAAAAAAGCTTAACTTTTGTTCATCGAGCTAATCAGATTTTAGCAAGTATTCGACTTAGAATTGGCCAATGACCAAACTTGTAATGCATCTCATACTATGGACCCTCAGCCATTATAAACTAGTAATAAATAATTGTGTGTACAGTTATTACAGAAGTCTTAAATAAAGATAAAAAAAGTCACCTACACCAGGCAAAAGCAGAAATCTGTGCCAAATTTATTAAGAAAAATACGCAATACTGAACCACTTTTAGTAATGTTCAATATCTGGTCAATGTCAAATAAATAAATAAAAACAAACAAAATTTTAATTATATTAAAACATTAATAAAACAAAAAACAAGGACAGTGTCATCGATGCAACACAGCAGAAGCTAGCGAAGTATTATTAGTGCTCCCTAGTGGAAAATTGTTCCTGGTTTTGATACAGTGTAAACATTTTGCCTTCACACTGCAGTTTAGCGAGCACACTAAAGGAGTTTGCTATCATGCCATCAGCTTCGCTGGCTGCATCTCCCCATACTTACACATACTGAAGTGTTTTGTGAACATAACAGATTATAACAGATAAAATAACAGTCAGCATAATCGATTACCTTCAGATTCTTTTTCTGTGCAGGGTTAATCTACAGTTACAGAAGAAACAGGAACCAAGAGCGTAATCTGTTGTGCACTGCAAACGAACCCAACTATGGCGATACGTGGTCCGCGACACCTTTCACACCTGCATCATTTCAACATGTTCAAGGAGGGTTTTTATTATTATTATTATTATTATTATTATTATGTGAAAATTTCATGATGAAAGGACAGAGAGAAATGCTCCTAAATTACTTGCAGTAAAATCACTTAACATTTAAACAGCTTTGCCATCAGTGGCTGAAGTCTGAGAGAGCACAACTGGCTGTACTGTCTCCAGGTGGGTAGATGATGCTCTCTCCCCTCATCATTCTAAAGTGATGGCTGGCACAGCTCTAAAAGAGTTGGGGGCTGGCATGCATCAGAGGAGACATGTGTCTCCATACCCTCCTAGCATCCGGAAAAAAAAAAACAAACAAAAAAAAAAACAACACACACACAAAATAATTTATGAGATTAATATTTTTACCTCCACCTGTATTATCATATGGGATTTGTTTTTGGTGAACAGTGATGAAACGTCCAATTTTTTCCAATAGTTTCTAAAATGGCATGTAAAGTTACTGCATAATAACTCCACCGTCTACTGTCTCTCTGCTCTGACACGGTCACTGAGGGTGCTGGGAAATCTGTCCTTGTTCATCTGAATGAAAATGTAATACAGCAGGCTTGTCCCAGCCTGACTGTTCAGATTTGCATTGAGTGTCTCTTGGTCTCTTAGTGCCACAGAGGGTCATGTGATATTACACGATGATTGATGACGAGGACAAACATGCACATGGTGTCAACACTGCCCTGCAGAGGAGAAAGAGCAAGAGATAAATAGATATATATAGAGAGATAGAAAGAGAGAGAGAGAGAGAGAGAGAGAGAGAGAGAGATAGATAGAAGGGGAAGGACTTTCAAAGCGCTTGTGTCAGCTCGGCTAAATATGTCCGATACTCAACAAGCTGCTGATCGATCAATAGTTGGATACAGACGCTGAAATGTTCAGGTTAGCTCAGGCACATAGATCCTAGCCTGCCAGCCACCTCTCTAAGGTCAGTGTTAGGTTAGAGGTTATCTGACTACAGTCTGAAACTGGAAAAAAAACCACATTAGGTGTTTAATTTTGCACTGGAGCTCGCTGATGTAATGTTATCCATAAAACTGGGCTACAGTATGAGTAGGTCATACAGTATACCTTTATACCTGCAATTGAGCAGTCCAGGAAATGCTTTCTTTAGATTTTGGAGCATTGCTGTGAGAATCTGATTGCATTCATAGACAAGAGCATTAGTAATATTAGTACGTTGGATAATCACCACCCTACCACATCCCAAAGTACTGGATGAAGCACCATCGTTTCAGAGAACACGGTTCCACTGCTCCACAGCTCAATGCTGGGGGGGCTTTATACTCCACTAGCCCACATCCTGGCATTAGATCTAGTGCCAACAGGTTCATGTATATCAGAAGTTCCATTCTATCAGTGTGTGTTGCACTGGTATAAGTGGATCAGACAACAGTGCTGCTGGAGTGTTTAAGCACCTCAGCATCGCTGCTGGACTGAGAATAGTCCACCAACCAGAAATATCCAACAGTGTCCTGTGGGCAGCATCCTGTGACCTGATGAAGGACCAACACAAACTGTGCAGCAACAGATGAGTTTCTGTCTCTGACTTTAAATCTACAAGGTGGACCGACTAGGTAGGAGTGTCTAATAAAGTGGACAGTGAGTAGGCACAGTGTTTAAACACTCCAGCAGCACTGCTGTGTCTGATCCACTCGTACTAGTGCAACACACATTAGCACACTCCCACCATGTCAGCCAGTGTCACTGCAGTGCTGACAATGACCCACCACCCCAATACTACTTGCTCTGTGGTGGTCCTGTGGGGTCCTGGCCATTGAAGAACAGGGTGAAACGAGGCTAACAGAGTATGCAGAGATGGACTACAATCTGGAATTACAGAACTAAAAAGTGCTCATAAGTGGAGCTAATATAATGGACAGAGTGTGTGGAAACAAAGAGGTGGTGTTAATGAAGTGGGCGGTCAGTGTAGCATAAATATATAGTCAAATCCAGGGTTTGTTAGCAACATTAGCCTAGCATCTCCTGAAGCAAACCGACTGTCTGCATCTGGGGCAAATATCTGTGCAACATCTGTACCAGGTGCATGAAGAGCTTCACACTCACAAATCTCTTTCAGACAGGTTTATTAATAGAGCTAAAAGTGGTTCTTCTCTTCTATGGCATCCCTCAAAGAATGCTCTTCTTTGTCTTTTAAGAGTTTACTTTTAGGAGTAGTACCTCAGACCCCTGGTGCCAGGCGAGTGTGAGTGCCACACGCCCCGCTGCCCCCTGCTCCTGCAGGTAAAGCCAGTGCTGCGTTATCTCTGCCCGCTAGAAGATTCCACCACACAAGCCCATCTTTGTGCAGCCATGGCTGCCGTCCAAACACAGCTGATAAACAGCATCAGCTGCCTTCCAGGCCTAAAGCACCACCCAGTACTAACTCTCTTGCGCGCGCACACGCACGCTCTCTTTGTCTCTTGCCCCTCCACCTTATCGTGGCTGGGTGGAGGGAGCTGGAAGGCAAAATGTTTAGAAAGAGGGCGCTACTGTTCTGTCTGTACAAGCATGTGTGTGTGTGTGTGTGTGTGTGTGTGTGTGTGTGTGTGTGTGTGTGTGTGTGTGTGTGGTCAGCCTCTATGGAAATGTGCAGGGTATGCCAGAAAAATGGCGAGAACTCCTCTACAGGCTACAACCTGAAGGATTCACCTGGAATTCCCACTCAGAAACATCACCATCAAAGAAACCCATCTTCTACAACGTTGTTTCTCAACCCTGGCCATGGAGGCACCCTGCCCAAGTGTTGAACTGTATCCACTTTCCACTTTTTATACCATCTCAAAGCATTACTGGTACTGTACACAGTACGGTATACAGTATTATCAGAGGCAGGGGGGCAGGGAGTGTAAGTTGCACAAGTAGTGCAAAAGGTTCTACATCTACGTGGCTTCTGTACCACCTCGACCTGCCTTATTAACTGAAAAATGATAAAATACAAAGTTCAGTTTGCTTACAGAAAGCTAGAATTAATGTTTTTACTCCATGGTTTTGGACCTGTAGGCCACTCGCTAAGTTAGCCTTTGCTGAGCTAGCTCAGCTTCAGCTCTGCCGGTTCAGATGCTGTTGACTAACTTAGATAAGTTAGCCAGCACGCTCAACACCACAGCACAGTCCGTGTGCCGGCTAACTAAGACTCAAATCACACGTTTGGAGGATAAAGCAGCATATCTAAGAGCCATAGTCGAGGCAATGGCCTTAGGAGTGTCTTCGGCTGTTTTCAGGGACATTTGGTATCCAGGTTTGTTTGATTTTCCCTTTCAAATGAACACAACTACAGTGGGCTTTTCAGAGAGCTTCCACAGCAACCCCCCCCTCTGGCCATTTTACATGCACATGGGGGAATAAGCTTTTGTCCATAAACTAGACAGACACAGAACAAAAATCTGATATCAGGATCAGTCAAAAATTTTTAATTCTGTCCTCATTTTGAGATATCATCGACATTTTCAAATACCGCAGTATAAAGTATTACAGTTATACCGACCACCCCTACCCTGCCCTGCACATTTTAGTGCCGTAACCTGTTCCCAATACTACTCAGCTCATTACCAAGCCCTTTCAGAGTTGCAGAGGTGTGGTAAGGCAGGAAATCTACTAAAATGTGCAGGACAGGTTGAGAAACACCCCTCTAGAATAAACTCTTAACACTCTATATAAATAACACAAGACTATGTTTTTTAATTGATGGAACATTTGGTATTTCCAATTAATTATCACATTAACAAATTAAAAAGTAAATTCTAAAACATCCTGCTATCTGGAAACAGGTGTATATGCATCTTTTCTATTTTCCATTCACTGATCCTGAAGAAATGATGTGATTGGAATAAATGGGCGACAATGCTGATGTGATCCCCCTCCCCCTTGTAATTCTGCTTAGTTATATATTTACTATGCTCCAGTAACAAGTCTTGTTTTGCTGACCTGCGTCAGCACTTGAGTTCTGACTATTTTTTTTTTTTTTACTAATATTTTTAAGTTAAGCAGATGCTGAAAGAGTCCATCAGGCATCATCTAATTGTCCCGTTACTCCAGGCCTGCTGAGGCTTAGCTCTGAACTCATGAGTATTTCATCTCTTTGGTCCTTGTATTTTTAGGTTGTGCCCTGAGGAGGAGCATTAAAATTGTCAGTATAAAACTAGGTTTGATTAGTGTTCAGGAAAATCAGGAACAAGGCTGGTCACAGCAGGTCCAAAGACAACCTCCAACCTCTATTCACTGACCTGTAATCTCTAACAACCCCTGGGAGAGGATAAGATTCTGTCCATCTCAGTCTTACATGCTTCTTTCATTGTCTTTTCTATCCTTGTCTTTTCTGCGTTGTCCTTTTTTCTCATGTTTCTTCATTTATTTCTCACTTTTTTCTTCCAGTCTTCCCTTACTGTTCTCGACCCCCCATCTTCCCCATTTCCCCTCATGCCGCTATACAGGCTCCATTTAAGCTTGTGCAGAGTCAGAAAACTGGCTTCACTCATGGCTTCAACACGCAGTGTGTCCTAAACACACTTTTAATGCATGTCTAATTCCTCCCCAGGTGAGTCCAATTAAATCACTTCAATTCAGCAGAGTTGCAACTAACGACAGACATCTCGCTTCAGCGTGAGATAAAGAGAAGCGGAGCAACAGCTTCTAATGACAGCTAACTTCATACACTCAGTGTCGCCACTTACTGTACAAGCCAAAGAATTACTCCCAGTGTGAAAAGGACTGTGCTAGTCTGAGAGCATACCATGCCCATACGACATGGAATTTTTCATAATTGAGTAGAAGTGATGTAAATCCTTGATTACTCTGCATGTCATAAACAGAGAGTGACATTAGCTTTATTCATTTTGTCATATGAGCTGCTTGTTTAGCTTTAGAATTATGATAACAGGCACTGCGTCATTTAAGAATTATAAAAGACACCATGTGGCTAGTATATATAGATAGCTGCTAACTAGCAAGCTAACGCTAGCACGCTAGACCCAGCTTGTGGTAGATAACCTGTAAAGACACAGAGTAATCACAATTAGGCCTGTTTGTATAACTATTTTTTTCTGGACAAATTGTCCCAGAAATAATTCTGATAAACAATAATATTGTAATTTTAAGACATATTAGAATGACAGCCTTTAAAAATTAAATATTTAAATATGTATTGCCTTATATTTAAAGCAATAAATAATAATTTTAGAATAATTTTAAATATTCAGACATTGGAATTAGAACATTTCCCAAATATTTAAATATCCTACATAAATAAACATAAATAAAATAAAACACTTTTTAAGTCAAGTCGACATGCCGGCTTATTCACGTTAAAGGTTTTTCCTCGCCCAATCAATTAAAGCTAAAATGTGCACATCGGAGCTGTGGAATGCGTTCATTTGGACTTACACCATCTTTTCTACGGTAAAACACAGTGACCTCCAACATGATGTGTACGACGTGCACGACGTGCACGATGGTGCAGAACCTGGACTACAAGTCACAAATGTCTGTGTATTGCTTAAATAAACGTTGTGAAAGACTACAGCAGCAGTAAAACTGCATTCCACAATAATGTTATCATTTGGCGATAAATCCACGGTTCACATACGTGGCAAACTATGAGGAGGCGATGGGTTACACAGAGGCACCATTGCTGATACATTGGTCACTAACGTAAATTATTGTGACAGGCCTAGTAAGTGATATGACTTTTTAAATATATGGCTGATTTAAGGTAGCTTTCTTTACTCAGGTCATGGGTAACAAGACCTAAATGAGACTAATAGTAGCCTGGTACAAATATACATTAATAAACCCAGTCTGTTGAGTAGAATGCTTCACATGATTGTTAGCTATACGTTCTTTAACTTATGCTTAGTGGCCTCAAAGAGGTACTGATAAATGCTTGTCGTATCTAGTACATGCAGTGCATTCATGTGTGCATACAGCTGCAACTCAACCCCCATTGCAAATTAGGTTTATTAGTAATTTTTTTGGTAAAATTCACAAACCTTTAGCTGTTTACAATAAACCATCAAACAAGAACAATTTACATAGCGCAACACAATTTAACGCAGCAGCTAAATTGCTGGGTTTCAGTTTGGACAGTAAGGTGCATGCTAAATGCTGAAGGTGCTCTAACTCTACTGACCTCAATCAAGTATTAGGAAATGCTAGTAGAAAAACTATGCATTTCGTGAGGAAGCTGCACTTTGGCACCATTGGACCTTGCAACAGGACAGTTATCCCAAGCATACCTCACAGTCTACCAAGGCTTGGTTTCAGAAGAAGTCCTGGAAGACTCTGAAGTGGTCTGACTTGCCCGACTTGAACCCCATTCAAAATCTTTGGTTGGATCTGAAGAAGGCAGTTGCAGCACACAAATCCAAGATTATTAGTGAACTGGAGGCCACTACTCATAAGGAACGGGCTAAGATTCCTCAGCAATACTGCTGCTGGGAGCTTGTTCACTGGGCAACTAAACTTTGCCCAGTGTACAACCCACCTTTTTGTTACATGCTTACTTCAGCTAATTTCAGGTTCTCTCATACTTCCAATGCTTTGTGTCTTTGGAAAAATTCTGCAGCCCTAATTGTTTTTTTAGAACTGTAGCTTTGAATGGAGCCAGAAACAACTAACCTAATGGAGCAGTTAAGTAGTGATAAGGAGGGACAGTGTTTGTTATGTGTTTGTTTTCGAGACCTAAAAAACTAAAAACATAAAAAAATATATATTAACGAAGTACTTGCTTAAAATGGATGTTGACGCATTTTCAGCGTCAGAGACTACTAATCGCGACAGCCCTAACCGCAACTGTATGTTCTTCTTTCTTAAGTAACTGATTACAATAAGCCTTTTTGAGTTGGCACAGTTTTAACTTGTTCTGTAAAGTAAGCTTCAGTCTTTAGCAGAGTTATTCAGTAATAAACTAAGCACATTAAGAAGGGCTATTGTAATCAGATACTAATGCTTTTGTAAGAAGCCAAGTCTTTCTGCAGTTTGAGCTTCAGTCAGCTAAGGAAGGAAGCATGCATGTATGAATGTATGTGTACATGAAGTATGTGTTTCAAATGCTGTCACAGATTTCCAAGTTTTCCCAGCCAAAGAAAAGAACAAGCAGCATATTGTAGCCGGAGCGGATTCTCCTCTGTAACTAAATTACAGCGCATTTTAGCTTCTTTAATCTACAGCTCCCCTTTTTATTGCAGGAGTGATTAGGGCCACAGAGCCATAGACAGACTATGACTGGGTCATGATTCACTGTGTACGCGAGTGTGAGTAAGAAGGAAAGAGTGATATGTGAAAGGAAAAGAGAAAGGGAAGTTGGTGCGAGTGTTGTGGGGGGACAGTGTGTTAGATACTGTAGGCCAGCTGTGCTGCTCCTCTGGAGACGGTGCAACAGAGGGTTGGGGATTTATCAATTACCTCACATGTGTATGTGTGTGTGGTCCACAGGGCCGGTCCAGGGTGGAATGGGGAGGGGGGCACTGACGTCAGCAGGACCTAGGGGTGCTCATTAGTCACAACCAAACTACACACACACACACACGTCACCAGTTTCACACACCTCAGAAGTCTCTCTCTCTCTCTCACTCACACACACACACACACACACACACACACACACACACACACACACACGATCACTCACTCAACTAGTGTGTTGCTTAGAGCCATCAGTATCAATTAAATTAGTAAGAATCTATAGACTACTCTGATAATTATTTATTTATTTATTTTTTGGTATTTTGTTTTTTAAGGCCAATAAAACAAAAACAAACTGTGGTTTGTTCCTAAACAAAAACAACCCCCAGGCAGCCTTCCAAAGATTCCAGAACCTTTTCCTGAAAAAGAACAAACTCGGAAGACTTCCAAATTAAGAGATTTAAAATAATTCCAAACGTACGCAGAAAAACCACAGACATACGGACACAATAAGCTAAAACTACATATCTTCAATTGGCTGTGGCGCTCCAGCCTTTGAGGGTCAATGTGTTGGGAATGTGTGCTTTGAGGGTAAAGTCAGTCATAAGACACAAAACATAATCCCTCACATTTCACAGGGATGCGGCTCCTGTTTCTTCTTACAAACAGGACAGAATGCTTGCTACTTATGCACATGTGCGTGCACACACACACACGCGCACACACACACACACACACACACACAAAATTACTCCACATCTGATTCATCAAACTGCTGCCAAACATCAAGACTAGAGATTTGAGCAAAACTGATGAATCAGCTTGAGTTGCAGAAACAAGTGCCTGCCCACTAGTCCCTCATTTCCATATCATTTGCAAAGTAACACACCCTACTTTGCCCCATATACACAGTTTCTTCTGAAAGAACTGGAACAAGGCACATTCTGTTGCTCTTGCTCGACATTGAAGACATTGGCTTGAGATAAAAAAAAAAAATGAGGCAAATCAGAATTTCAGCTCTTACTTACTTATACTTACTTATCTAGATGTGTTGAATAGTGTAGAACACCTCTATTTGAGGCCAGCCGTTTTTTTAAGCGAGCCAAATATTGAAACATGTATGACTTTCCCAGGTGTGCTCTGTTAGAGGGACTGTTTAAACTCTGAATATCTATCTCCTATTGGTATTAAATCCTGCGGTTTCAACTCTGAAGAGTGCATTTGCTGTTTAAAAAAGGATAAACCAATATGAAGACCAGAGAGTTGTCTATGGGAGAAAAGCAGAAACCAAAAGAAAAAGCTAGTCGAGCCTAGGCATAGCCAATTCAACAATTTGAAACATTCTGAAAAACACAGAAACACTGGTGTACCAACAACTAAACACTGAACTGAGGTTGGCTAGGAAAAACAATAGAAAGAAGGCCAGACTGCAAGATATTCAAAAGCCCAAATTGGAATTGGCAAAGGATGAGCCACAAAAGTTCTGGAGCAAAGTTTAATGAACTGATGAGACCAAGATTAGCCTCTGCTAAAGTGGCGGGATGGGCCAAGTGATTGGAACAGCAGAACAAATTAGGAAGTCTACAGACACACAGAGTCTGTGAATTTTCAGAGAAATCTAATTGGATAACTTCATAATAGCATCACAAAACAAGAACGCAACAGTTTGGTGATGCAGTCCTTGTTATACAGACCCATTGTACTTTTGCTCACCTAACAAATGGGTGGGCCTGCCACCACAAATGCAACATTCTAAGATTCATTCAGATATAAACAAAAGTATATTATACACCACCTCATCCAATGGCCATTAAAGCCCTTGAAATGTTATAACAAAAGATGGGCTTTTGGATGTTGTATTCAATATTCCAAGCATTTCAACATTTCAAAAAGATCACCGAACCTAAAGCTAAAACAAAAAAAGAAACAAGATATCATTGGGCGGCCAAACATTTGCACCTGCCACACACCTTCAGTCTCCACTGACCATGTGCAGCCACATGAACTGAAAAATTAACACATGAACTTTTCTAGAGGAACGTTTTATTGAGTTGGTTGGCCACAATGACCAGAGGTATGTTTGTTTGGAGGAGTAAAGGTGAGGTGATTCAAGCTTAGGAACACTTTACCATCTGTCAAGCATGGTCATGGTAGCAACCTGCTTTGGGGCTGATTTGGTGAACTGCACAAAGTGGATGGAAGAATGCAGAAGGAGCAAATGTAGGCTTCCTTAGCGCACCTTCAAACCATCAGCTAAACAGTTAAAACAATTGGGTGGCCAAACAGGACAATGACCGGCATATGGTACAAGAAGAGTCTAACAATGCAGAGGACCACATACAATGCAGCACATTTCAGCACTCAACACACACACACACACACACACACACAATCTACCTCAGTCAATAGTAAGTCTTACAACACCCGTCTGGCCTGGAAGGGGAAGGCATTCTGTGAAATGTCCTACTTCCAATTTCTTAATGCCTTATTCGGTTTCTTTGACTTCTTTGAGTGAGTCCTGGTCACGTATGTCATTGCAGAAGTGTCCAGCTCACTGTGTGACCAACATGGCATTAAACAACTGTGAGTTTCACATCACTTTATCAACTGTCGTCTTGCCAGGAATGAGGAAGGTCAGGACGTATGGCAGGACAACAGTTTCTCAATGCCCCAGTTCATTCAGCCTTTGCAGGGTGGTCATCGGTCCAATTATGCAACATGGAATTTTAAAACCTGAATGAAACAGACATTCATGTGATGAAACTACTAATGCTACTAATAAAGTGTGTACATTTTAACCCACGTATCTCACATTTCAGATAAAGTAAGCTGGGACTGATTTCACTTCATCCCACCCATTTGAGGACACCATCTGTTGAGGTCTTTGCTCCTAAATGATTCCAAAGTACAACAAAGAAAAGGGATCTTGTCAAAGGTAACCCTTTTCCAACCATAAATATGACCGGCCACCGAGCTACATACACACTTTGCAGCTCAGCACAGCCCTGGGACACAATACTTGGAGAAGGCAGAGATGTTGCTAATGTAGGGTGAATGCAGCGCAAACCCAGCATATTTGACCAGGCTAAAGCTGTCAGAAGGGATAAGGGTGGAGGGGGTTGATGGAGAACTCTTTTTGAATGTTCTCCTGGTCTCCAGCTTCAAGGGCCTGTGGTCCACTGTTAGTGTAGGAAGTCGTTCAGAGACCTCTTTGTGTGCTAATTGCATTTTAATGGCAACAAATTTGTTCCCTGGTTCACACGCAGCGCCCAGTACAAACATACGCTGAGGGATAGCGTCCCGGAGCTGACAGAGGGAATGTCTGATCTTACTCTTTTAACCTGGGCCATGTCAAAGCGTAAATGCCTAGGACTCCACAGCGCTCTCAAACATCTCCACCAGTGACAGATCATAGGTTCGGAAAACCACAACAATCAGGTCGTTTTGGGTATTTTCACAACTGTTCCTCCAGCGACCACTTTCTCTCACCTACCAATCAAAAACTAAAAATAAATACATAAATAAATAAAATAAAATATGCCATATATGGTCAGCCAAGCATTTGGATCAAATGTTTTTAAGATGACAATCATTGCACATTTAACCAGATTTTTGACTGGTACTGTATATCTACATATGGACTGAAAGTTTGGGAGAAGGACCTTGCCCAAACTCCTCCCCTCCATTACTACGCACTATAAAACCGCTCCTCTCCCTTCTTGCGACCACTCTCTCTCACCTACCTACTTGCACCCCACCATCCCACCATCGCCCCTGCTCCACCTGATGATCCAATTATATTCAACATCTATGTGGCAAGGGGGGGTTAAGTCCCCCAGAACTTGCCTCAGCTTGCGTGATCCTATCTAGGTACACATACACACACATTTCAGTTTGTTGTAGCTTAAAATAGTCTAATGGCTTATAGGTTTTTCCTGTTACTGTCCAGGTAAGGCTTTCTGCTAGATTTTGGAGCCCTGTCTTGAGGATTTGATTGCATGCTGCGACAAGAGCCTTAGCAAGGTCAGGATGTTGTACCTTCAGCTGCCCAACTCATCCCAAAAGTATTGGATGGAGCATCATCATTCCAGAGAATACTGTTCCGCTGCTCCACAGCTCCATGCTGGGGGGGCTTTATACCCCTCTAGCCAACCCCTGGCATTAAGCATGGTGCCAACAGGTTCATGTTTATTTTTCGTTCACCTTTCGTCGTATTCTACTGGCAGTACTTCTCTATAAGGACAAGGCCAGCTGTATGCATGCATTTGCACATCTGTGGCAGCAATGGGCAACTTAAAGTAGCTGAATGCATTCATTAGCAGGGATGTCCACAAACATTTGGACATATAGTGCACACATGAATGTATTTAAAATACATACATATATAACGTAATAGAAGAGGAATTGTACAAATCTGTACTTTTATTGTCCATCATCTGCATTGGATTACTTGTCAGTCAAACTTGGTATGAGTTTCCATCACCCTTTTTCTAGGCCCTGAACATGCAGCGCTTCCTCTGTCTAATCACTGATGGCAAACCAAGAACATCCAAGAATAAAACCAGATGAGATCCTGCCTCGCATACTCCAGAAAAGCACTGCTCACCCTGACTCCACACCTCTCTTTCTGCACTCGGGCTGCAGAGCAGTATTCAAGCTAGTCAGAATGCAGCAGCCAGCTAGCCAGAAAGCCCTGCACTCCGCTGCTGCACTCATGCAGAAAACATTTCCAAAATGCGACACATTCAGCCCCCCCTCTTCACCCCTCCCCACACCTCCACTCCTCCCGGCTGTCTGCATGCCCCTGGAGGTTGGCTCTGACGTCAGAGGCCGAGCGCGGGCCGGACGCCAGCCCTGTGGGCTCTTGATGGATGTGGTGGGTCCAGCGGAGTGGGCCGCCGAACAGCGCAGGCAGCACACAGAGCAAGCCAGGACTTCTCAAACACCGTTAATGACCCATACAGACCCAGCAGGCCCTTTCGCCCAGGCTTTCACTAGCACTCTTTCTCCACAGCCCCTCCATCCCGTGGGTTCTCGGAGGCTCTGGTTACGCACACATACACACATGCACAAATGCATACACAAACACAGGAATTTTATTTGGAGAGGACATGGGTTTCCCACGTAAATGCAACTGAATTTTCTCCGTTATGAAACTGAAAGCAGTTCGGTCCAACCTGATTCATTTCAATTATGCACAGTTTCAAGGAAGTTATGTCCCTTTTGGCAGACGGACTGATGTGAAGCGTATTTCAAATGCACGTTTGTCATTTTATTTTAATGAATCACGTAAGTGTACAGACATGTTCCAAGTCCAACGGATGTGGTGATGTCACTGTTTTTTCCCCCTGCCAGGATCATTTCCCACCACCAGTCTGAATCCATTTGGAAATCATGCTATGAGGCCAAACACAGAGCTGCACAGTGTTTACATCGATAGCAAGCCTATATTTTATAGACCTTAGATGATTTTACTGCTTGATCAAATTTTAGGTGAAGCCCAAGACAGATACAGCAGACGCCTTTAAACAAATCACCCTGCCCCCCGCCAAACATCGCCATTTACATTTCTGGAAGTATAAAAACTAGTCTGTATAAACTACTTTCACCGATACTGTTAGGAAGTGTGGAGTGGAAAGCCAGTCAGCACAGAATGATATTTTTGACAGCAGCAGAGCTTGCTAAAGCATGACCGCTGTTTCTGCAAGAGCGTACCTGCAGGCCGGCTGCTGTTCTTCCGTTTCAGCCATCTGTCCACCGTCTCTGTACTCACGCTCTCCAGCACAAACTCATCCAGCATCTGGGGGTGCAAGGAAAGGTAGGCCTTAACTTTTTCATCTGTCAGACCTGCAAGAGAGAGGCTGTCATTAGGCTCACATTCTCAAGCAAAAAGTAGCAGTACTTCTGTAAAACAACGATGTGACCAACAGCAAAAGCAGCTCTAAATGGCCCTTGTCTTTACCGTATAGTATGAGATGAAACATTTTGCTGCGATATAATTTTTATGTAATGACATATGCTGTAAATTAGAGCATGTGGAAGTTTTGAAAGCTTGTGGAAGGTTCTTCACACGCACACATTTCATTTATAGCCATTGCAAAGTTCAAGAGAAAACTAAAACTGGTTGACTTATGGCAATTCTAGTCTTGGAGGGCTAGTGTTCAGACTTTGGCCATTTCCCTGCTTGAGTATATCTGCTAAGTAACTGAGGAGTTGAATCTGGTGGGCTTAGGGTTGGGCTTTTTTCATACAGTCATACTGTCTCAAACCATTACCGCAGTATACAGACCTAGGGCCAGGGAGCAGCGCAAGCTGCGCATGTAGCGCAGATGGTCCTGTGTTTACGTGGCTTCCGTGTGATCTCATCCTGCACTACAATCAAATCAGGTCACAGACTAAGTGAACACGATGCACACTTTTATATCAATAATTTAATAAATGTTAAACTGTCAGTATGACAATTACAAATGTTAAACTCCTCAGAGATGAGGAGCGAGAAGCTGCTTAGCATTAGCTTAGCTAGCAGCATAACTGTCTGTTTACCATTGAACACGGTCAAGTCTGGCTGACAAAGCCCTCTTATAAACATCTGGACAAAAATGAAAAGTGAATGTGTTTCCCACTCGCCAAGTCAGACTCTGCTTATATAGCTCGGCTACAGATCCACCTAGCACCAGACAGCTCAGTTCAGCTGCTATTCAGTATCAGACAAAAGTAATGATGTTTAAGAACTACAGCAGCTGGTGTTGGAGTGACAGAAAGGCGAAATGTGATGCTATGTCACGCTTGGACTTGTAGCCAGACAGCTAGACTAGAGAAGATAGCTAGATAACAGGCTAAACGCCACAGCACAGACGATGTTCCAGCTCACTGGGGATTGAAATCACACACATTTAAAGGATAAAGTCTCATATCTGAGAGCATAAAGTCAAGTGACTGATCGAAGGAGTGTTTCGGCTGTTTTTAGGCACATCCAGTAGACGGGGTTATTCAGGTTTGCTTGCTTTCCCTTTCATTTGAACTCAGCACGTCGCTAGGCTCGCAACTATGGTGGGCTTGTCCACCCCCCCCCCACACAAGTCTTTGAAGTGAGACATCACCAAATAGTAAGCTCCCACATCATCCCCACCCTGTGGCTCTCTTAAATGCACATGGATGAGTTAGCTATTTTGGCCATGTACTAGACACAGAACGTAAAATTTGATCCATGGCGTTGTCATATTGAAATACCATCCTCATTTGGAGATCCAGAGGTAATGTATTACCTTTACACAGCTCAACCCTAGGCCTGGGCGCAGGAACTATTCATTTTATAAACAAATAATAACTGTGGTGATGACGATAATGAGCTTAACACTGCAGTAGGCATCATATGACTGTGTTATTGAGGTAATGATGATGACAATGTTAATTATCACCACAGCCCTAGGTGTGTCTGAGCAGGAAATCACCAAGCTGTGAACACAAACATCATGTGTGAATACTCAAAAGACTGATCCATCAAACTCGAACTTAAGGACATTACTGAGCAGAAGTATCTACTATCCACCTCCTCAGACTAAAAGATTTTAGATCTAAGGAAAAACAACATTAAGAAGTGTACACTATTAGACCCAAATGTTTTAGTCCAACAGTACCTTCTCCCACAGTCGGCTGTGAACCAGTTCTAATGTGTGTATTTGTGTTCTTCTAACAACCTAGAATTGATGCATCTCCAAATGTTCGTAATCTAACAGCTGGAAGGCCAGAATTAATTGTGTACTTGGCAAAATTCTACACATGCATTCCAGTCTTTTAATTTCTATAACAACATTACTGAGACCACAGAGGAGGACCACGTTCATCTTCATTCAGAATTCACACAGTTACAATTGTGTGCTTAATTTCCACTTCAACAAAGTTTTGGGAGAGATACATTTGTTTTAATTTGTTAAGAAAACACTCTCTCTGTCACTGGTGTTTGGCAAGGCAATGCCAGAGTGATCGATGCATACACGTGAACGTCGTCTGTCTAGAACAGTGGTTCTCAAACCAGGACTGGTTTGAAACCACTGGCCTAGAAGGCAGGTATGCAGGGAAAGCAGAGGCAGGATTTTCACATTTCAGACTAAAGTGAGACGTTAACCGAGGACAGATAATGAAGAGAAAATGGAGCACTGCAAAACACATTGTCCATGATGGAGTGACCGCCATCAAGTATATTTGACTACCTACAGCCACGTATAACAACCACCCTGGTGCTGGAGTACGCTTTAGGCCGCTGCACACTGGCCGCCACGTGCCAATGAACAGTCTATATGTGAGCTCCTGTTCAAGCTCACGTTCAAGATGGTGGTTGTCTTTCAAAAATCGGTGATAGTTACAAGTAGTTCTGGTATGTCCCCTACTTCATTTATCAGCTTTTCTTTAGCCATCACCCCCAAGGAAATTACTTGCGAGCAGGATGTGCCATCTATACACAGAAGAGCGCCAGCCTGCACCAAGTGAGAAGCTGCTTTTAAAATCTTGGAATTCCTGCATTTTAAGTCAATTTCATTGATTGATTTTTGTCAGGATAGTTTTGGTTTTAATTTAATGTAATGAAAAAAAAAAAAGATCCCGCATGGCGTGCTGTGACATGCTGAGGAATTGAACTGTGCTCAGAGTAGTTGAGTGCCGAGGTGCGTACCTCCATTTAAAACAATGGCGTCAAATATTTGGGGGCAATTGGGTGTGCCACAGCCTTTTAGGACAGGGGTAACTACTTGGCTACCAGCATGGTTCCCAAGTAGTCACATTGTTAAAAATATATCCGTACAGGAAACCTACATGTGGGCTGCAAACACTGCATAGTCAAATTTGCCAGACTGATCCCCAGCACTGTCTCTCTTTACATCAACTTCAGCAAAATAACAGCCTGTTCAAATCACTCATTCAAATATAATTCAAATCACTGACCTAACTTCTTTCTACACCCACCGATCATCATTTGCCCATGTTGTCCAGTCCAACAGGTAGTGGTAGTGTTGAGTAACGTCTCTATATTTAAAAGTTCTAGATTAAAACCATGAGAAAACCATTTATTCACAGTTTCTTAAAGCTAAACAGTAATATAACCAGGTCTTATTGCTTACTGGAAGTAGTTGTAATTGAAAAATAATGGATTCCATAACTTCGAGATAAGACTGCAACGAAACATAATCTACTTAAACTAATGGAATGCATTTCGAGGGAGTCGTCTGGTCAACAGAACTCAAAATCAGATTAAAACTGGGCAAAAGTTAACCCTGTGACCCTATCAAGCTGAAGTGGACAGTGGTGGGAACGACCACATAACAGCATTTATGAAGTACAATTGAAGAAAATGACCAGAACCACCTAAAACCTGCATTACTCTAGGAGAAGGCAAACAGCGTTCCTACCAATCAACACTTCACATTTCTCGCTAGCTTCATAATCTTTTAAGTGAAAGATTTCCTTATTATTTTACTTGGCCATGGATGACCGGAATTGCACATCAATTATTTCCGTTCCTCGGGAACATCTTTAGCTCTGCTCGCTAGGTTATAGCGGTAGACAGCCTATGAATCCTTCCCCATCATGTAGGCTAGAGTGTTTACTGTAGCGCGGTATCTCCAGAGAACAGGAGGTCCCGCAGGAAGAAAGACGTACGACTCCATTGTGCTTAATAGGCAATTACGTCCTTGAGCGCTTGCTAAGTGCTGCTGTTTATTGTCTTTGCTGTGGGTGCGGGCGGCCATTTGCTGAGCCGGAGCGCAGTTTTAATGCACTCGGTGGCGTCTGGGAGCCAACACTGACGTCCATCCTCGCATGTGGCCAGTCTCTGTAGAAGCCATCCTTTTTCTGTTAACAGTGTAATGTACACTAGCCATCATAATGTATCGGCTGTATTGTGTTTCTCAGAGGCTCTTTTTATTAGAACGAGTGCAGGTTTGTTTTGGAGGGCCCAGAGGCAGGGCTAGTCAGGCTGCGGAGAGAAGCAGTTAGCGTGGTGCTAATTTACAGACAGACGACGCCATGCGAGTCATTGTACAGATTGTTTTTAGGCAAAAAGCACACTTTTACACAGTGGTAAAACTTGTGCCTGTCGAATTAAAGGATTGAAGAAGGGGCAGGGAAAGATGCAAACATAAAAAATAGCAAAGGGAAAAAGAAACCACAACCGGTCTAATAATGGTAAAGCGTGGTCTTAATAACCATTCGGCCTTTGTGTCAATACTTCATTATCAATGAACAAACAGAAATGCTCCAAAATGACTATAGACAAAATCGGCTTAATTAATCTTTGGGCTGCAGGCCACACTTTGGACAGCCTCTGTAGAAATACTTTGAGACTTATGTGATTGCATATTATCTGAGAAGAAGGCATCTCAAGTGATTTGTGTCTCAAACCTTTCGTGAGGTCTATTGTTTAACTCCGTTCTGAGTCAGTGCAAAGTTTACTGTAATAGTAGAATAGCAGTGGGAGGCGGTCAGAGGGAGGCGCAGGGAGAAGAGGAGTTGGCTGCCCTCTTGGCCAGATTGGCTGACCTTAAAACATGGTAGTAACTCCCAATGGAAGGGGATGGGATTGCTCCTGCTAAGCTTGCTTGATTAACTTGCTGCAGAGGGAAGAAACCCTACAGGCAGGGTAGCTTAGTTACACATTATAGCTAGCAGGTAATAACCGCTCAGGTAGCCATCGATGTTTAGTTTAGGTTCACGTTCTACAGCCAAGTAAATGAGACGTCTGGCAGACTAAATATTACCCATTTTTGGCTTTGCAACAGTTTGCGTTGTTTGCTATTTGCATAGGTATGTCTCTATAGCTCAGCGAGGGTTGAAGGCATTTGCGTTGAGTGCAAGTTCGCAGAGAATCGCAGCTGGGAGGCATGTGTTGTACCCTGCAATCTCACACACACATATACACAGAAACGCACATGCACGCAGACAGGCAAGGGGGCAGAGATCGTAAGGCCCAAGCTGCATCTTTTGTCAGAGCGTTCGCGGAGCTCCACCACCACAGTGCAGACGGGGGTAGCGAGGGGCTACAGACTGTTTTGGTGCACAACAACAAAAAGCCAAACAGATGAGGACGGCAGCAGAGGCTCCGCGCTTTGAACACTAAAGTCGAACCAGATGCGCCAAAGACATCTTCACTCGCAGCCTCGAGAGCGGGGCTTGGAAAAATAAGCAAAATATTCAACCCGGCTCTGCCTTGTAGCGCCTTTCCAGAGCCGATGCCTCGATAGGCTGCAGCCAGCTGTGGGCTTTGTGCGTGTGTCAGAGCGTGTATGTGTGTGTTCTTCTGGTTCTTGCACGGGGGCCGTGTGTGTGTGTGTGTGTATCCTTTAGGTTCTTGAACAGAGGCTCAAGTCTCCACTCTTGTACCGTGTGAGTGCGTGTGTGTGTTTAGGGGGGGTGCCGCCGCCTGATGCTGTCCAGACACGAGACAGTGCTCTTCAGCAGCAGAGAGCGCCTCACGAGACTCCCCGAGCCAGTGCTGACGCACATGGGCAGAGTGCGCTGCTTAATAAATCAGAAACCGGAGGGGATGATGCAGAGACACACACAAAGGCAAAGCGAGAGCAGCGCGAAAGGGAGGTGCTCGCCTCCTTTATCTTCTTCATTAGAAAAGGGGAAAAGACTAGGGATGCACCGATATGGGATGTCTGAGCTGATCATGATAGCTGATAATTAACACCCCATTATCCTGAAGCCGATCCCAATAGCTGATCATTTGACTTTAAACAGGTTCACACTAGACATGGGCAATATGGCAAAAATATGATATGATTGCGACATCAATACATTTTCATGATACACAGTCTGATCACCTGAAATAGAGAGAATAAAGTTCTAACAATATTCACGATAAAATCACAAAAGTGTATTGTAATGTATGAAGACATACGATAATACATGGTCATATTGCCCAGCCCTAGTTCACACTATAGTCCATATAAATGTACCCTTATAAAAGGGTTCTAGGGTTCTTTAGTACATCAGAAATGAGAATACTTCTGTGAATGCATGCAGGGACATACCAATCCAAGCTAGTGGATCAGATCAGCTCAATCGAGGCATATTTTGATGGACTGGTTATCATATATTTTCAGCCAGATCCAGATACAGTGTGATCCTTTGTTTTTACTGCTGTGCTCAGTTCTATGCTTTGGCTGTGTTTGAGCCATTTTCCCTTCAGACATCGGTCATTTTACCTAAACCACTGGTGGGACAAATTCACTCTTAAAATATGTCTGATTAGAAATGACATTGTTGTGGAAATGCTCAGCTTTACCATCGGAAGTATTGCACAGATTTCTTTGGTTTTCCTCTGGTCATGCACTGTAACAAAGTAAACACCTCTTAGAGTGTTTGTTTCTAAAGTAATTTAAATATTTTATTAGCAAATAAAATATCAGCCTCCGGAGAACACCAGATCCTTTCTGATCTTTGACATTCAGGCATACCCAGTGTTAGGCAAATTAGAGAGAGAGAGGAAAAAACATTAAAAAAATAAATCACCTACTGTGCAATTTAAGCCAGTCTCTGCTTAACACTCTTAAGTCTTATACTAAGCCACTGTGTCACACATTTGCCCTGAACAAGCCCAATAGTGTCTTACCATCTGACTCCCAACCAAGCCCTGAACATCATCCTTTTAGCAGCTTCTCCTGACAACTCAAGCCTCTGTCCCCTTTAAGGCCACAAAAAAAAAAAAGAAATAAGTAGGGCACCTAGCTCCAACCTTTCCATGAGATTGCAGCTCGACCCCAGAGTCCTTCGTAGTTCAGGCTGCGTTTTTGCCTTTGTTCTTTGTATTTTAGTAAGAAAAATAGCTCAAAGAATATATTAGTGGTTGAATCACATGTAGCATCATCAAAGCTCCCTAGTGTATCACATGATGACAGAGATCACAACACAAGCCAAGGCCCTTCACTGCTTTTCTTTCTACATTCCTCGTTCCCACTTCGGCTCTGCTATTTTTAAACGGACACGAGCACACAGAACAAAACACTACAAATACAATGTCCACTTTTGAGAGAGGGCCCTAAAGTTAGATGTCTACAGATCACCATTTAGAAATCAACTGTTGTGGTCATTTCCCCCCACACAGGAACACATACATGATTTAACTGAGCTACTTCACTCCCCCTTCTTCAGAATTGACCAGTAGGGGTGTTCCAACATGCGTAATAAAAATAAAAACATAATGTTGAAACGGAAATAAATCCTACAACAACAAAACTAATTTTATATATATATATATATAAATATATATATATATATATATATATATATATATATATATATATATATATATATATATATATATATATAAATTCTGGTTCAAATGGTCAAGGCATCTTAACTTGTATTTCTAAGTGCAGTCACATTGCCAAGGTTTGTAGGAAGACCCAAACAGTCGCCCTCAGCCGAGAGGAAATTGGTTTGGATGGTCAGGAATAGGGTTGCAAAGGGGTCTAAAATTACAGATAAATTTACGGTAAATTACCGGTATCTTTTCATGGGCACTTTAGCTCGAAATGATGGGAATTTATTGGAATTTATAGTAAATCCTGGATAATTTAAAGGAACTAATACTAGAACTGGTACATTGCACAAAGAGGATGAAATATGATGAAGGAGGACTACAGCAGAATTCTTCAGAATAAATCTCAAACCATTAGCAAGACAGTTGAAACTAAGACACAGTAGGGTGGTCCAACAGGACAACGACCCCAAACACACATTAAGAGTTACTTGGGGATTTGATAAAGCAGGCTTTGAGTAGTAAGTAGCCAAGTAACCAACCAACTGTATTTATCTTTACCAATTCTGTCAAGCGAAGTGGTCAAATATCCAACCAGAATTTTGCCACAAGGTTGTTGCCGGCTACCAAAAGCATCTAGTCAAAGTGAAACTTGCCAAATCTAAACACCTGTTAAATATTGATACTTTTTAAAAGCAATAATTTGTCAGTATGACTCTGACATGGTGGTCAGTTCGGTGTTCAAAACAACCTTCATGGCCTCCATGTGTGCGCGAGATCTCTACATTTACAGATCTCCTTCGAAATGCCACACTGACCACTCTGCTATCTTGGCCACACACAGCTACAGCACAGGCCTCTCCAGACATGTTCCTATTATTTATTCACTTACTAAGCAGACGCACTCGTCTTGGGAGGCTTGGCGTTTTCACACTTGCTGTTGTGCGGAGCCCTCCTGACAGATTTGGACGGGTGGGAGAAGGGAGGCGACCATGGGAAAGCCTGGACACACACAATGGCTTAAAAAAAAAAAAGTCCAAGTGTGTGACAGCCTGCAAGCTGCGCTTTTCGGGAGTGCACTGGCCACTCAGTATTGAAATGTCCTCACTAGAAACACACCCTGAGGCTGCACAAGCACTTCCTGTTCAGAACAGAAGGGCAGGACAAGACCTCCTCTCAGTTTTTTATGTAAATAGTGGAAAAAGCGGCATGTTATTACTACGGAACATGCTGAATGTCAAATCAAGTATGTGTTTATTTATTATAATTTTTTAAAAACATTTATCATTTATTAATCATTTTTAAAACCTGTTCTTCTAATTGTACATACAGGACCAGGTATGCCTGTAGGTAGACTTTCAGATTGGTACTGAATGGGTGAGCCAAACAGACTGTGGTAAAATATTAAATATTAAATATTTTAAAACTGTATTAATTCAGAAATGAACGGGACACTTACTGTCAGGTACTTCAAATTTAACTATTTTGTGTGACTGTGTTATCACAAATCTTAATGTTACAGTAAATCTAGAAATGTGTTTCATGAATCATTACAATCATCATCATCATCCAAACTTAATGTGAATACCTAACAGATCTGCGCCATGCTTTATGAATGGATTATGACATAAAATGAATAAAAACAACCAATAAATAATTCATATGAAATAACAATTAAACAGGGCATGAAAACTGTGAGGTGATGAAGCCCTGATGCCATTTTAATTCAATCTCTCCATCCTGCTTAAATTCCAATAATAAACAAATGAATGAAAAAATAAACCCACATTTTCCACCACACATTAAGATCGTTCCTTCTTCCACACAGTTATCCAAGCTCTGTCATTTCCGTGGCCCTTGACGTTTTTGCACATGCAATGACAGGAAGGGTCTTGCTATTTTAGGACAGCTGTCTACAATGTTGTGGGTTTCTTTGCTTTTTGTTTTTCAAAGAAAAAACATTCTGCATTATCTTGTCTGCTGAGGAAAATCACCAGATAATTAACACCATTTTTAATAACATAATAGCAGGTTGTTCAGTGGTCTGTCTGCTGTTCTAAGACAACTACCTGTTAAACTTTGATAACTAAGTTTTCTAGCTAAGGCTAAATCCTTCATTCAGCAGGATGCTTTAAAAGGTGACCTAGAGTAAAAAGTTGTATTTATCTTGGTTAATTAATAATGAGAGTTCAGTACATGGATTGCATGCTTCCAAAAGCAAAACCCATAGAGCTGTAAAACAGGCCAATTCCCCATGAGCCCGCCATAGTAGAAAAAACAGCAGGTTAAGTATGGCAAAATAACAGGGTTGTAAATAGACAGAAACAATATCTGAGCATTTTGTGCCTTCAAAGGAGGTCACATTTACTACTTATACATTAAAAACTACTTCAATTCCATTCCATTGCACCTCAGCTCTTACCAATAATTAAATGAATGAATGAATTAATACAAATGTGACTGAAGGCAGCAGGAACGATAAGCATATGCTGTTGCAACCCATTGCTATAGGACAGAAATAAGAAGCAGCTATAAGGGATGGATTTCCAACTGTTGCTCATGCTAACTCCAGCCTGGTCAGGGTGACTGCTATCAGCGGCATTGATAAAACGCTGCATAAATGACCTGCGCGAGAGCCTTATCATGCTCTTACAGAACAGCGAGAGGTTGATATAGGTTTTGCCAGAATCTTTCAAAGGGAAACATTACATTCAGTTCAGCTGAGAGAGCTACAGTGACATCGGACCTGTCCAAAAGTAATCAGCCGCGCTGGAATTGATCGAATACCAACAACAAAAACAACAGAAACACAGGTTCAGTACTTTTATAGTCAAATTTCAGATTACCTGTGCTGCAACCATTACATACAAAAAAGAAATGCTGTGGTCCGTTATAATAATCTGACCAACAAAGTACTTTAGATTCTATTCTATAAAGTAGATTCTATTCATAGTCAAACATTAGCATGTAGCATGGTTTTGCACAACTATTTACTGCACATTATTTTTTGCAGATTTTAATACAGTCATGCTGTGCCAGTGTGGCCTCTGACAAAAAAGGTTCGTTCTTATAATATAATAAAAAGTCAAAGACAGAGAAACCTGCATCCCAGAGTGAAAAGCATATGATTTAGCTTTAGTATCCATGCTAGGCTAGAAGCTAACTTTACAGGCCCTACTATAGTCTCTTCGGCTAGCTAACAGCACATCATGCCAAGAGAACACTGAGAGGACAGCAAAACTACCCAATAAGACTTAAATAATTACAACAAATACATGTTCTTGTTATAATGTTGGTAATAACGTGGTAAACCAGCAAGAGATGAAGTTGCATCACAGAGAGCGAAGCATGTGATTTAGCATTAGCGTAGCAACAATGCACACAAGAAATGAAATAAGAAGTAAAGCAGCCAAGGTCAAGCAGATGTTTTGAATAAAATCTATACAAATGATAAGCTCATGTCTAAAAATCACAAACATGCCAGTAATTTATGCCAGTCAACAGTTTAGTCACCAGCTGTTACATCTGTGTATTTTTAAAAAGGAAAAGAAGGAAGTGCATCTTTGTTGCAATTAGGGTCGTTATTACGGTGATAAATCACACTACGATCTGCTTTCTGAGATTAGCGTAAAGATCTTCAGTAGTCCTACAACACTGACAAAATGCCATGTTTCATTACAATTACAATTGCAGGATTTGAAACACTCATCACACAAAGACTTTTTTTTGTAAAGAGGCTCTACTGTTTTTCTAACTCATCAAACCTCAAAACTTAATAAAATAAAATGATATAAGTATTGTGCATCGTAAAAATGTCTTCAGGTATTGGGATATTACATTGTTGTCACATCGCCCACCCCTAGTTACAGTGACGCAATGATAAGCAGGACGAGGCTGGTGCTCAAGTCAGCTCCATCATATGTTCATCACTCTGGTTTTGATTCTTACCAATATGTTAAACAGTTCAGATGCATGTGGCATGCTTATATCTTATACAATCTTACAATCCTGTGTTTGAATTACTGAAGCAGCTGGGCAAGAATCAACAGGCAATTTTCACAGTCCAAATATTTATGGCCCTGTAAATGGGGCTTTTTTCATTTTTCTATTATTTTAATTACTTTATTTTTTTGCTGGCATCCAGATCTCCATAGTGAAGAGAGCATCATGGTTAATCACTCAATATCCACTCAAACAATGTGGGTGTAAGTGGGACAACCGACAGCATGCCAACAGCGTGCCGAACAGAGTACTCTGCAAAAATCACGGGTCCTTTTAATTGTGACGAAAGCCTGTCTCAAAACGACAGCACCTCCCGTTACAAATCCCAAATTGAGGAGGCCTCATTTCCTTCCTGACTCGTGCGGATGTCCTTATTCTACAATGCTGCTCCTTTTTTTACTTTTTTAGATCAGTTCAGCAGAGTCTCAGATCCCCCCGGACGTTTGGGTTGCGTCACTCAGAATTTTTTTTAGTTCCGCTTTGAGTGAAAGAGCAACGGTTCTCGGGAGGGAGGACTTGGACGTCAGCATTTCGCTGCGGCTCGCAGCCTTCCGTGACAATGTCATAACACGGCGCTTTAGGATTTGAGAACGGCCAGCGGCGCGCTCAGCTGTTAACCAGACCAGGTTGTGGTCCATCAGTCAAACTGCAGAGGTGCAGCACAGTCATATTTACTTAACATGATTTACAAAACGCAGGGCCAAATTTATTGAGGCTGGGTTTTATATTGCAATTCTAAACAAACGGCAGCTCTCATAAAGGGGGGGTTCATCTGCGGATCAGCGGTGCCACATCCCTGTGAATCGCTACTGAATGGCACCTTCCCACAGGCCTTTACAAATTCGGACTCTACTGACGAAAACGGTACAAAAACCAGCACGTCCACAGCAGGAAGACATGCCTTTGTCGCTGAAGAATCCTGACGTTCTTTTGCAACATGATGGCCGAACAGTAAATAAACGAGTCAATCCAGCAAAGAGGGAGTTTGAAAGAGCCGGGCTACCATTTGTTGACTTCTCAGAATATGGGAGAAAAAGAAAACAATCGGGAGGGTAAACTCCAGTGCCGAAAGCAAACATATTCCTCCCCTGTGTCCCTGAATAACTCATCCCGAGCCGCAAATATGGTGTACTCCGTCAATTAGATTTGGATATGCTGACAAGGAGCGCAATAACAGAGCTCCTTCATCACAGGCTTCATACTTTTCCCTTTTAGAGAGGAGGTGAGCTTGATGAGGTGAGTGTCAAGCCGTTTGTGTGGGGTCAGCTTCACGTCGCTGATGTCCAGAGAGTGGGTTTGCTTTAAAGCCTTACAGTAATAAATAATACCAGACGAGAGAGAGTGAGAGAAAGAGAGGGGGAGAGGGAGAGAGTGGCTTTTTCTGAACGGTTCTCTTCCTGGCTTGGTGTCAAGGGCAGTCTGCCAAGGTAGTACTTTTCACTTGCCTGACATGAGAGTGAGTTAGGCTTGGGTGTGTGGGTGTGTGTGTGTGTGTGTGTGTGTGTGTGTGTGTGTGTGCAGAGGGGGGTGGGGGGGTGCGAGTGGCTGCGTGCGTCAGCAGGTCCGCCTGGGACTCCCTTTGCCAGGAGGTGGGAAGAGCATGTGTTTCTTATCTTATCTACAGGAGGGCCGCGGCGCTGCAGGGACACTGCCGGGACGCTGCCCATGCGAACCGAAAGGAAAGACCAGGAGGAGAGGGGCGGAGGACAGTTACCCCTGCACCCCGAAATCCAGACACATTGAAAAGGAACGTCGCCCGGGGAAGTTCGTTAACAGCTCTAGGACGATAAGCTAATGATGTGTGTGAGAAACTGCGCAAGACGGCGCGATAAAAGGCCCTTATCTTGACACCGTCCCTTTCAAGGCTGCTACAGCACAGCCAAGCCAAATGACGACAAAGCATCATCAAGTGGAAGTGGTTCAACATTTGAGCTTATCGTCAACCCAGGATGCGCTGGAATAATATACATGGTACGGCAGTTAGGGCTGGATTTTGTTACACAGAGGTCAAAGTATCTATATTATCGTATTATTTCAGCATTCAGCATTTTAACACGCACTGTATAAACCACCACAAAATAGACTAAGCACAGGGCTCGGCAATATGATGATATTTTACTTTACCATGATAAATGACCCAACAATGCTTTCTCCTGAGCCTATTGTGGAAATCTTTAGTACTTAAATAAACACTGATCAACTGCATATTCCAATAAAAGAGCACACAGTAAGACCTGATTAATTGGACTTAGAACAGTATGTGAAATGTTGAAATGAAATAAAGCAGGAGAAAGATATAAGAAGATAGCAAAGCAAATTCAGGTAGCCATCTTCTCAGTTTGTGATGTAATTAAAAAAAAAAAAGGGGGTGAGCATGTGAGCTGTGGAGGTTAAAGTCTGGAATACAGAGAGAACCTGGAGGACTGCTTGTAGGATTGCGAAAAGGCAAATCAAAAACCCCTGTTTGACTGTAAAAGATCTCTCAATAATTTTTCAGCATCTAAAGTTTTCAAAGTAACAAAAACAAGCCTGATGCATTATGGAAATAAAAGGGGCTGCAATGAACGGGAATGAATTGACCTTCTAGAGATAGAAAGAGCGAATCTGATATACATTAAGGGTGACATGAGGTTCAAAGTGCTAAAAAACAAGTCAAACCTTGCAACTTACAGGACTTAAGGGATCTGCTGCTAACATCTTTGTGCCAGATACCACAGGACTCCTTCAGAGGCCTTATAGAGTGAGCTGGTTTGGTGGCACATGGAAAAGCTACTGCAAATGAGGCAGATGGCCAGGTCGAGGTTTTGGTTCATCAGTGTATGCTAACTTTTTGGTGAGTCATAGTAACGGTTAGGGTTAGTTTAGTTAGTTAGTTAGTTAACATGACATTTCCTGCATTATCAGGAAAGATACACAGTGTCCCCTTGTAATGAACATCAACTTCATCAACTTTAAGTTGCACCCATTGCTGAGACAGGTGTGCAAATGCACCCCCACTGTATGTCCAGTCCCTGCAAATAAACATGAACCTATTGGCACCATGCCTAATGCCAGGTCTGGGCTAGAGAGCTACAAGGATGGGAAAAAAAAAAAAAAAAAAAAGTTTGAAAGAACCAATGAATAGTCACAACACTTTTGTCCAGTGTATAGTGTATCAGCATCAGTGCTAAATATTCATATGGTCACATCCTTACCTAACGATTCCAGAGACATGTCACTTTCTGGCGCCAAACAGCCCTTCAGAGAATAGGTCTTATGAGCTAGAGATACAATCTTTACTTGTTTTGTGATCCCACACTCTCCACCCTAACACACACAAACACACTCCAACACATATGTGAACAAATGTGCAAAAAAATGTGCAAACACCCCACTCGCAAGGAAACACACACAGATTTCCATGGAAAGGTAATTTGCATTATTTCCACTCTCATGGTTGCGCTCATTAAGAGGAAAGGGTACAGGCTATAAAAGGCCAGCTTATATGGAGATAAGGCATGACTGTTCACAAGTGCACGCTGCTCCTCTCTCCAGAGTCCTTGCCACCAAGGCCACGATCAGAGACCACTAAAGGAAGGCCTTGCCCTTTTTAAAAGCTACATTCAACTTATTCAGAACGATAAGTTGTCACACCATATCTGTCTCTAATCTTTGGCCACGACTGTGTGGGGAGTTCCAAGATGTGCTGTAATTTAACTTCTTCGTCACAAGCTTCAGCCTAGCCTGCTTCATCGACCGCCAGTGCTACTGAACTGCTGCTCATTATTAATTCCTGAAGGAAACGCAGTATGGTTGCGCCGCTTAAGTGGCTCCCACTTCCAGGCAGATGCTAGGCTGTTGCTGTGTGGTGACCATAGTATCCCACCTAGGTGGTTGCTATGGCATCGCTGAGGGGTTGCTAGATGATTGCTATAGGGTTACTGTATCTCAGGGTTGTTGCTATGGTGCCCTAGGTAGTTGTAGGCAATGTTTTTGCGAAGTGGTTGCTACGGTACTGTTAATGATGATTAATATGGCACGGCTCAACGATCACTAGGGTGTTGCTACATGGTTGCTAGGCAGTTGCTATGGTATAAGAATCTGAGCAACAACCGTAGACACCACAGCAACCAAGTGGTTGTTGCTTTACCCTATGCAATTGGTTGGATGTTTCTAGTGTACTTGCATCATCAGGATATTTGAAAGTAGGCAAAACATTTGGACCCCATCTACACATATAAGAAATAATTCTGCAAAAGTCTGTTGCCCATTTAAAGGGCTGTATACAAGCCAAAATCTGGCATAAAAAAAAACAAGAAAAAGAAAAAGCAAGCCGGATAATATAGTTGTGTTTGTTCTCCAATGCAAAACCATAATAACAATGTGTTGGAAAAAATTGAGGAGCAAAAGCGATTGTTGAGCTTCAAAAACAGTAGTCCGGGTGTATAACTGAGAATTTTAACATTCTATTTTTAGTGTGCAAACACTGATGTGTGTTTGGTGCATAGTCTCAGTCTCTGGTGCCCCACCCACATGTAAACGAAGCATCCGAGGCTGAGACTACCGTTGACTAATGTTATCTATTTCGCACTGAGCCGGCCACAACAACAAGGATTTTGGCAGCTTTATTCCAAATGCCAAATTCCAAATCAGCATGGCCGTGTTTACCACATTTTTTATCATTTTAACAAAAAACAACGTTGTTTTTTTTAGCTACATTCTAGTTCGCAACAGTGAACAGCTGCCAGCACTGAAAAAATAGTCTTTTGCACAACCCATACCTTCTACAAAGTCCCAAATTGATTCAGTGGATTGGGACCATGGCCGATCAGACAGTATTCAAAACCAAAATCACCAATGTTTTCACAAAAAAAAAAAAAGTGATCTGAGTGTATCACAGTTTATGCAGTTTTTGAGATAAACGCAAAATTTAAAGGCAATATGATGCACTTCGATTTTTTGTTATTTTCACAGTGCAGCGTTCCACACAGTCAGGGCAGTGGCAAGCCACAGGCGGTCACAAGATTTTTCAAAACTTGAGACATTTTTCAAATGCAGTGGGGGTGCATTTGCACACAAGACATTTTTCAAAACTTGACGGAGACAAATATCTCTGACAGAACTTAAAATGCAAAGCTGCACATGCAAACACTTCTACCCAAAAATATATTTTTTTTTGGTAGACTAAAAGCCAAACCTGCAGAGAATGCCAAAGAAGCTGAACCGTCAATGGAGGATGAAAATGTAAGTGGAGAATTGACCATTTCATTGACATCTTAAGGAAAGTATCTCCAAGTAATCCAGTTTGGAAGACACACTAAAATATGCGCTCCTTTATCTCAATACACACAAACCACTGTGTTTACTTTGAGCTGGGACGCTCGTTTCTGCGTTAGGGCCAGTCGGTATAGCAGTTCATTTAGTATGCTGTTACTAAAAGTCATCCTATGGTATATTATTATTATTATTATTATTATTATTATTATATACTGGATCTGCAAATATAGTTATATAACAAAAAAAAGTGCAGAACGTTATTTAGCGCTGCATATTTTAGACGCATGAAAAACAGCACAAACAGCATAACATGCTCCCCTAAGGACCCCAACCAGTTTTTGCTTCTGCCTGATTTAAAGTAAACCTGCTCATTACTGATTGATAACTTGCGATTATGGAGAAGACCACACACACACACACACAAATGCCAAACACTTAATCTCATGATGCTTAAGTTGAAAACATAAACGCTTCCTTGGATAAAACTGCACTTAAACACACTAAACTATCCTCGCTGCTATGACTCCTAGACTTTTTCAGAAGGTTTCACGTGTGCTTCCTCACACAATGCTGAAAAAGGTTATAAATAAATAAAATGTTGAGAGATTTTTTTTTCAACTGAAATTACACGCGTGTTCCTACAGAATGAGTAAAATACCAAAAAAAACAGTACCCATGGACACCGGTACAAATGTGAATGGTACTCAACCTTAACCATTACGTGTCTCATATTAAATGGGTTTGGAAACTATATAGGTCTGGCTAACTAACATGTTGGCATGTCATACACTGAGGAGAAATAAACCCGGTCCTCATCAGTATCTCATATTTTACTTTTAACCCTGTTTATTCTTACTGCAGTTCCTACCGTTTACTGTTTATTTACATTAACAGTATACTAAATGAACCGCTATACCGGCTGGCCCTAACGCAACAGAAAGACCTGTGCTGACGATGGTACTTATAAAAAGTGTATAACATTAGGCTGGTTATAGAGTCGGCAAGACTCCTAATGTTATAGAGTGCAGTGCTTTCCCAGACAGGAAATCAAATCCCAGCCTGCTGTGTGGAGGGCAGCTGTGTTATCCACTACCCTATACCAACCACTACTGATTTTCGATTGATTTGTTTCACTGTTTATTTTTAGGATATGCTACAGTATTTAAATACCATGACCGCACAGAAAAATCACAGTAGTACTGTGTCTGGTGTCATGGCAGGAAATAATCTTAGTCATCATGAGTCAGTACAGTTATGATCCAAACAATAGATCTCTACGGAAATGTTTATCAAAATACTTTTAAAGGATTCCAATACGAGATGTGAACAGGGTCATAGCTACAAACCGCATCTGGTCTTTTATGGGGGTTTTTCGGTCTCTCTGCATGTCTCTGTTAAGGAGATGGGAGCTGAGCGTTTGAAGTAATAGCAGCAGCTCTCCCTCAGGAGAGTCAAGATGCCGATGTTCACTCCGAGACATCTGGAGAATGCTAAAGTCCAACTGGCCGATGGGACCACTGGGAACCAACTGATGAGAAGAGCAGACCCTTTAACTGCCTTCAGAGAGCTCAAGTGGAGGAGGAACTGTCAGGAACATCTAAGAGCCTGATGACAAGAGATAAGTCTAAACAGATAGTGTCTCCAAAAAAAGCCTGCTGACTAAGTGGGCAGAGGGTAGGCTATAGTCCTGCTAATAGGCTCGCTAAGCTAGTCTAGACCAGTATTCTGAATGATACAGGGACAACATCAAATAGGGGTGAGTGATATGGTGAAAAAGGATTAAATCACTATATTTAAAGACACCAAGATACACCAAGACAATCTGTATTACCATATTTTTGACATACAAACAAAATGCAATAGTAGTGCTAGTTTAATAACTACTGTCAACGATAACTACTGTACTACGGTTTCTATTCAAAATCTGCTGCACTAAATCCAGTCAGCTTCGACTGCGATTGGTCTTAATCACTACCTTATTTGTTATGAGTCCTCCCCATGACTGCGATTGGTCCTGTTGTCTACCTTGTTTGTTCCGAGACCTCCCCCTGACTGCAATTGGTCTCAAAATGCGCAGTGTTTGTTCTGAGACCTCACCCTAACTGCAATTGGTCCCAATCACTACCTTGTTTGTTTTTAGACCTTCCCCTGAGGGTTATTGACATTACATTATGAGCTTGTTTGTTTTGAGATCTCTCCTTGACTAAGAATAAATAACGTTACATGGATCTCGATCAGTGAAAGTTTTTATCTAGAGCTTCGGCCTCACAGCCATACTTAAAAAAGGTACATGACCTTGTAAGCGGAAATCCACTTGCGTTTTGATTTCTGTTATATGGCCTTATGGGAAATTGAAACTAAATCTTTCTAAATGTAATGCAATTCTGCTGGCACATACATAATTGTATGTCGCTGCTGTACACCATATTCCCATCTTCTACACAGCGGCTGTATTGATTTTTATCCTGTCTCTCACTAAACACGAACTAAAGTATTAGGTTACAGACAACAGATCACATAGTAATCACATGCACTCCTACTACTATGCATGTTTAACTATAAAAAAAGTACACTATAGAGATCTTAGGAATGGTTGCATTTTTTTGTTTCAATAGGTTCTATAAACCTGAAACAGGTTCTTTAGTTCTCCAGTATATGGAATTAAACATTTAACCTAACCCAGGAACAGTTTCTATAAATAAATAGCATAAAAATAAAAGTGTATGATCAAGAGGTTGCTCAAAACACCTGCGAAAAATGTCTTGCTGACCTGTTGGCATTGGATTTCTACATTGTATGATAACTGATTCTGTCTATGTCTAGCTTCTGGTAATGAAGTTTGCGAAGCATGCCTCAGCATTCAGTCGCGGGATGCTCTGGATTTCAGACATAATACTGAATGTACATCATGTGAAACGTCTTTATTGACTTCCCTGCCGAGAGAGAGAGAGAGAGAGAGAGAGCGCGCGCGCAAGAGAGAGAGAGGCATTTTTGAGCGGGAATTCACTTCGATGATTAAATGACATCCAGCTGGGGCAGGAAGTGTCTTAGATGAGTGTTTCCTGCATGACAATTCAGCCTTCTTCATTGAGTTAAGCACTCCATAGATGTCCAATTGGGCTTGGGAATGCCTGTCAGATCATATTAGTGTTGACCTAGAGTAGCCTCAAACAATGACCTCCGCAATGAAAGACCCATACACACTTGGACACACACACACTCCTAGAAATAAGTATAAAAAAAAAAAAAAAAATCAGAAATGCAAAATCAGCTCTCTGGCTGTTATGCCTGTAACTATCCTATCCTACTGATGCATATCTGCTGATGGTAATCAGTTCCTGGACATTACTAAAATGCAACCACTGGATCCCACTGTTAGCATTTTGTACATTAATGATTAATGACGACGCTAAACTGCAGATTATGTTTTCATACTGAAGACTAAATTCTCGTACTTCCACTGTATTCCATGGTATTACAGGTTGCTTTTAGCAATACACAAGAGTGATGGGAGAGCATATGTTTGATCCTAAATGACAAAAAGGTTCTAGACCTGTACAGTTCAGTTCTGCATGGTGCACAAAATTACTGCTTAGGCTTTACAGATTACAAAAAATATACACAAAACCCTGACAACAGAGTAAAGCAGATTGGTACATTTCTATAAACTAGTGGATTTGATGACTATTTTTAGTATTTTCTATGAAATACATGAACTTGAACCTGGCTATACAGTGATCACAAAGCTATTGTTATTTTAGTGTTTTTTTAATCATTTTAA
Organism: Salminus brasiliensis; assembly: GCF_030463535.1. Taxonomy (NCBI): domain Eukaryota; kingdom Metazoa; phylum Chordata; class Actinopteri; order Characiformes; family Bryconidae; genus Salminus; species Salminus brasiliensis. The sequence continues at coordinate 22,197,285 of NC_132881.1, read as the reverse complement.
TCCATTTTGATTCCACCATCAATTAATTCTTTAAGGGCTCCATTTGACCCAAATTGTCACCTTCGGCTGAGGGGAAATTGGTTTCAGATAGTCAAGAACACCACCAAGGCATATGCCTTCCTTGAACTGGAAGCTGCTGGAACACAAGTGTCACTGTCTACAGTCAAGTGAGTTTTACATGGCCATACACCAAGAGGCTGATGTCCAAGAAAGTGACCCTTTTCAAGCTTGACCACACTGACAAACTAAAGCCTTACCAAGAATGACCAATGGTATGTCATTCAACCCCAAAAGCACTGTACCAGCTGTTAAGCATGGTGGTGGTAGCATTACACTGTTGGGTTGTTTTGCTTCCAGTTGAACTGGTACACTGCATGAGGTGGATGGACAACGAAAAGAGAGGCCAACCTCAAGTTTCTTCAGCATAACCCCAAAAACCATCAGCTAGACACAACTGGGTGTTCCAGTAGGTGAATGACCCTAAGCACATCAAAGGCAGCTGTGAAATGGATAAAGCAGGTCAACATTAAGCTCAACCCCTTCAAGAATATGTGGTCTGCTCATAAAACTCTGGTCCATTCCAGAAAACAACAATTTATTTGAACTTCACAAATTCTGCCAAGATACGTGGTAAAATGTCCAAAATCTGGTAGATTCCAAAAGCAACTCATCAATGTGCAACTTTCTAAAGACACCAACCAAATATTAGGTGTGCTGTATGTTTTTCACCCTGTGTTGACTCGAGAACCCCCCACCCCAAAAAAACTTGTGCCCCAAGTTCTTGCACTTTTCTGTTAGGTATAAAAATGCATGTTCATTCTACCCCAGAAAAAGGCAGTCATTTCCATGATGAGTGTATGTAATGGTTATTATAGCTTAGCTTTAAAGGGTAAAAACGCACTTTTAAAGTGTTATATTTTCACAATTTGGTGCTAGCAACTCGCTCCTACTGTGCCAAACATCATAAGAAATATTTAGTTATTATTGCTTTAGTGTGCTTAAGGCAAAAACCTGAGGCAAAATCTTCCAGCATTAGTGCCAAGTAAGCCTAGTTAACTATAGTTGACTCAACTGATGTGAATAGCGCCAAATAAAAGCAACATACTGTTTGGCACAACAGACCTTTTTTCTATGTATCAGATAATAATGCTAATTATACAGACTCGAATAAATAATGTGAATTCTTTACGGAGGTCTATTCAAATAACGCTTAGCCTTTAATATTTTTATTCATCCTTATTTATTATTTGCAGAGAGAGGTTACTGTTGGACAACATTGAAGAAGAAAAAAAATAAGGAGACAGTGTTTAACAACTGTCAGAAACCAATGGGCAGACCACTACAAACACTAAAAATTATGTTACAGACCATTAAAAGACAATAATAATAATAATAAAGGTTTCTGCACCAGACTAGGATTAAGTTTTATTACAAACTGCTATTTTTAGTTTTATTTATTTATGGTCTAGATGGCTCTAGTGACATCTCAAACCAGAACCAATTTTCTTAACCTGACCGGGGCTTTACATTTATGTAGTGAACACATCATTATCAGAAATAAACACAGCACTAAGGTAAAACACAGTGAAATCTATGCCCCCAGAGATCAGTTTCCACATTCGCAGTCCTTCGTCCTCACTTATGACCAGGAGAAAAAGTGAATGAGGTGAATAAGGCTTCTCCATACACATGCCATATTTTGGCACCCCCTAAAACTAACCAGTATATTAATGGCATCTCAGTGCATTTCACTCCATTTTAACAATATCGCATTTCCATTTGGTTCCTGTTTTATGTTATGAAGAAACAAGAGCACAGTGTCCGTGACGCAAAGCATCACTCTTTATCCCTGTTCTTGTTTCAATGAGACAGACCTTGACTTCATAAAGTTTACTTGATGCCTTATCCAAATACTGGACTAGGGAAACAAATGGAATAGTGAGTATAGTACGTATGCATATCTGTACTTTCAAATAACTCCCCACCCAGTGGTGCTTCCCTAGTTTTGTTTTAGGCATAGAAACACAGGGTTCAGTTAATGGATAGGTCTCACTATGGTTGCAAGTTGGTGCTCTATAAACTTTCAAATCCTTTAAGCCACCTCCAACCACCATCCCTCTTTAAAAAAAAACTGATGCCTTCACAGAAATAATGTTTTAACTTCTTCTCTAACTTATACAGCATGCAACAGCCTATAAATACTTTAGACTGTGTTCACACTACCCGGCCCTAAAGTAAGCACATAAACACTCAAGTCCTGAATAGGGTATAAAGGTCATTTGGGGTCAGGTCTGAAGTTGTGTTACTAAAACCTTTGGCCTTAATATTGGTCATTCCTATAATGCAACATATTGGCAAGAGTGAGGCACAGCCTTTCTAAGCCTCACTCTGGGGCCAGTTGTAACATTTTTACTTATTTAAAGCCTTACCAAGAATGACCAATGATATGTCATTTAACCCCAAAAGCACTGTACCAGCTGTTAAGCATGGTGGTGGTAGCATTACACTGTTGGGTTGTTTTGCTTCAATTTGAACTGGTACACTGCATGTGGTGGATGGACAACAAAAAAGGAGGCCAACCTCAAGTTTCTTCAGCATAACCCCAAAAACCATCAGCTAGACATAACGCAAGTCCTGAATAGGGTATAAAAGGTCATTTGGGGTCAGGTCTGAAGTTTTGTTACTAAAACCTTTGGCCTTAATATTGGTCATTTCTATAATGCAACATATATTTGCGAGAGTGAGGCACAGCCCTTCTAAGCCTCACTGTGGGGCTGAATTGATCATGAACAGTAAGAGCTGGAAATACAGATAATGCATTCACTTGAGATATAGCGGTAGATTGAATGAAATTATACTTTTCCCAGTGTCTTTAGCTCCTTAAATACTACTTAGACACAGTTTTGGTGCATCGATCCACTACACCTCCAGGAACATCTATATACTACTATACAATCTTTAAAAAAATGGTGGATGGGGGTGGACTGAAAATGGCAACTCAAAGAAACATTTTTGGATGCCTATACAAAAACTTTAAAAATGGTTCTATATACCCAGGGGGTTCCATGTTTGCTAGGAGCTAAAGGGACCTTTTTTAGTATTCTACAGAATCCCTTTTTTCCTAAAATGTAGCACATCACATGGTATCTTAAGGTGCCCAGTATTTAACATTTAATTTCCATAAATGTAGTGGACTGAATGGATTGTCTTCAAAAATGTAGTCTCTGAGATATAAACCAAATCAGTGCTTGTAGAGAAACTTCTTTTTCTGTATCATGATCGTGAGGTTGCAGGCCGTATAACATTAATTTTATTTGCAATCCAAAAATTACTAACTAAAATTAATAACTCTTTAATGGCAAAATACAGATAGTTATTACACAATAGGAATATATATATATATGGTACTATTCATTTGCATTTGCACTACAATTTTGGTTTTGTATGGTTGAAATTGTTTTCCAGATTTATTGTAAGGAGATCAGGCAATGTACCCTGACTGAGACCTACACATCTACTCATTAATGCAATTATCTAATCAATCAATAAATCGAGTGGCAGCAGTGCAGTGCATAAAATCATGCACATATGGGCCATCAGCTTCAAGTAATGCTCATTTCAAAGAGACAGACAGAAATTCTGTGGTAACTAACATGACCACTCTGTATAACTGTGGTGAGCAGTAAAAACATCCCAGAATGCACAACACATTTAAATTTCCAGCAGATGGGTTAAAACAGGACAAGACTACGTTGGGTTCCATTTTTTTCAGCCAAGGACAGAAAGCGGAGGCTGCAGTGCACACAGGCCCACCAAAATGTGGAAACTGAAAACTGGAAAACATAGCCTGGTCTGAGGAATCTCAATTTCTGCCGAGGCACACAGACGGTAGGGTCAGAATATGGTACCAACTGGCGGGCTGCCCAGTGTCAATAGTCCAGGCTGGCGCAATACTACAGACAAGGGCTTACTGCCACACTTCAGACCTGATGATACCAATCAAATCAATACCACAGTTTATTTCAGAAGATTGTTGTTAACCATTCTTACGGCTACTTCCAGCACGATCACGTACCATGTCACAAAGCAAGGCATCTCATGAACACGATTCAGAAACACAACAATGATTCCAGTGTTCTTCAGTAACATTTCCAGTCACCAGATCTGAATCCAACAGAACACACCTTTGGGGATGTGGTAAAATGGGAGATATGCAGCACGAAAGAGTCTCGAAAAAAAACTGCAGGAATTATGCTACGCAATTACCATGCACCTTGCACGTCTACCATGCACCAGAAACTAAAAAAAAAAAGTAAAAAAGTTGCCAAGCCATGAAAAACTGAGGCTGGTTGAGAGTAAAGACCCTAAACAGTATTAGAATAGTTGGTAAGGGTTTGAAAACACTTTTCTTTAATCTTAGTGTTTCACATCAAACCGCTCGCAATGGCTTGTTTACATGTTGAGGCATTTTATAAAATCAGTGAAATTCCCCTTGATTTGGTTGTTTTCATGTGTGGCAAACACACAGTCTGGCAACAGCTTTAAAATGAAACTTTCAGATACTTCCTGAAATGTCATCACCAAACCGATTTTCCCTCCATTCATTCAGACACAGGCAGGTGTTGGTGGTAATACTACACAAGGGTATAGGCTACACAGTGCCTCTGTGCTTAAAACAGTTCTATAGTTTCAATCTGGCCCTGATGGTGTTCAGTGCGCAGAACAGGACACAGCTGAAGGCATTTCAGCAGAATTCTTTTAACCTGACAAGACAATTGTCGTTATTGTTTTATGTGCTTTAAATGATCAATTTCTGTTATTGTTTTCAAATGAATTTACTTTCATAGTTCATTAGAGATCATGCTAAAACCCAGACCCTCTGCAAATATCATGCCATGCAACTGTATTTTTTTAAGACTGCGGTTTTGGTCTGATTTGTTCTGTGTGATGTGATCTGGAATCACAATATCAGGTAGGAATTGCATCTTTTATGTGGAAAATACACAGAATACTGTATAAAAATACAGTGTCATTTAAGATAAGTACTGACTAGCTGTTGTGGGACAGTTGCACTGGCGAGCCCAGTAACACTAAAGGCCTAGAAGACCACTGATTCCAAGTAGATCAACACAGAAACTTTCCTTGGTGAATAAAAAAGCCTTCACAACACCTAGTCAAGTAAAGAACAGCCTCAGGGAGGTCAGTATGTCACTGTTTTTAGTTTACACCTTTATGAATTTAATACATTTAATGAATTTAATACACTCATGCAAACCCCTTGATAACACACTTAAGAACATAATGACCAGATTAGACTGACAGAAAATCTTTCTCTCTCTCTCTCTCATATATATATATATATATATATATATAAAGCCTGCCAAGTGCTGGAAAAAGATTTCCTAGACTTATTAAAGTAAGATTAGCTTGAGTATTTAGAGGAAAGGGAAGGGTTCATGATCTGAAGCATACCACTGCATCTGTCAAACATGGTGGAGGCACTACAATGCCATGAGCATGAATATATTGGACAAAGATCCAAAATATACTGCAAGAGCAAAGAAATAGAACATTCTTACCAGGCCGAGTTCATCACCTGACCTGACTCAACTGAACATGTTTTTCACTGACTCAAGATAAAACTAAAGGCAGAAAGACCCACAAACAAGCAGCAACTGAAGGCAGTAAAGGCCTGGCAAAACATCTCAAGGGAGGATAGTCAACATTTGGTGGTGTCCATGAGCTCCAGGCTTCAAGCATTTGTTGACCGCAAATGATTTACAAAGTATTACACAAGAATAAAAAATTCTATATTAGTTTGTCCTATTACTTTTGAGCCAGTGAAAATGCAGAGACAGTATAAAAATGGCTGTAATTTCTCTGTGCTGTTCAGAGGCACCAGATATAAGCACAAATATTTAGTCACTGTCCAAATACATATAGACCTGATTGTAAATATATACAAACGCAAAAATAAACAGAGGGGGGAAATGGTGTCTCAGATCTCTTGCGTTTCTCATGTGACTGACTGTGTAGGCAGGCTGTAGTTGAAAATGCTGACTGAGGCCGAATTGGTTGGTTTCCATTTTCACAGCTTTCCTGAACACGAACTGAAACCCTGCTAGCTGCACTTGCGTCATCCACGAGCATTACAACCCCCCCCCCCTTAAATAACTGATGAGAACTGTACAATAAAGCAGAAAATCGAAATCTGCTTGGTGGGGGGAAGATCACAAATAGAGATAACTCAGAAGATTATTATGAGTGGTCACTTTGAAGCAGTCAGTTTTCGGACTGAAAATACAATTGAGCTGAATTCAGAGTGTCCAAATTGTGGCTCATGTTGGACTTGGGTATAATATACTGCACACGGCATAAAATCTGTATTTTAAATTATATATATATATATAAATATTGTTATATAAATATATAAATATTGTTTATTGTAGTAATTCATATTTCCAAATGCTCCTTTAGACACGAGTAAAAAGAAAATAAAAGGAAAATACATAAATAAATAAATAAATAAGACCTCTAATGAATCGGTGCATCAGTACAATCCACTTCCATAAATGACCGAACTGTCTAAGCTGCAGCGTAACACTGACTAATTTTTTTCTTCTCAGTGAAGGTCTAAGGATCCTGACCTTTCACTCCTTTGGGCCTGTTCTGCTGGTGCAACACAAACATTTATATTCACGTTCTCTCCAGGCTTGTAGAAGCTTGTAGAATTCTTCTTCTACATTTGGATCTTTGTAAACCACATGGTGTTTCTGCTACTGTGCATATGGTAGTCAGTCATGAAAGGTCTTGCTCAGCCTAGCCACACATTTGTACAAACGCGGACACGACCACCACTGTACGTTATTAGATTATAGGAATATGTACGCTAACCATCTACAAGGAACTGCGGCGAGCAACCCTTACATAAGGCTTACGCTTCTGGGTGACTGAAATACACAAGGAAAGCTCCTTTCCAATGCAAATCGTGTTGTGTTATTTAGGCAAATGCACAGCCAGTCCACAGACACGATGGGCCTCACACTGCTGTCATTCAGTTGCCATTTAACCACAAAATAATTAAACAGGGCTATTTGCAAATATACAAAGACACCGACTACCAAAGTAGCATTTATTAATAAACTACGGAGACAAACTGAAAGTGATTGCATGCTCACGTGCTGTAATGCCACACAGCATACATAGCATTTTATAAAATGATCCTGTAAATAAATAGAAATATATATCCCTGATCACCTACAGCCTTTTGCATATTACACCGAAACATCGCAACTCTTACTACCATCACCTTTTTAACATACTTTCCAGTGTTTAGATTTACAGTGATTTTCAGCACGCATCCATTAACCTTTATAATGTAAATGTGCCAATTTCTTCACTAGGAAAAACACCACACACTGACCAAGACTCTTAAAATTCTATGAAACATAACTCCATGAATGATACTTTTACCACTATGCACACTCCCTTAGGAACACAAATAAAATAACAGGATACAGACCCCAAAAAAAAACAAACAAAAAAACACCACTGTGTGCTCTTCCTACTATGGACGTGAAGCAGATTATGTACCCTGACATCCACTTCTACACATACAGACTAGTCAGTTTATCACTCCAAAAAGAAAAGGCACTGAAATGGGCTCAGCCACCTTTTTACACTATAGCATCACACTCATCACATCTCTCACACACACACACACACACACACACACACACACACACACACACACACACACACACGAAACGCTGATGCCTCTGCAAAGACAGTAATTAGGGAATGACTCAAAACACAGTGAGCTATAGTCTGTGTTAGTGAGGGGATTTCAACAGAGATTCTGTTCCTGAGGCAGTCACCTTAACTAGGCATTCTGGCAGATCCAGAAACATAAAGAACTGTGTGTGAACCTGTGGTCAGACAAGGCTGCACTTTGTTATAAAGCTTGCTGACCAGTGTATCTGCACAGTGTTGCATTCAACTGCGATAGTGAAGACCAGGCATCTACAACTTAGAAACTAATGAGATAATACAGGACATCCTATTATCGTTTACGTCTTGCGTATCTCCTTTTCGCTGCTGTGCCGCAAGCTTTCCGTGTTTAAGTGATCCAGTGAACATGTGCGGATTTCAACTGGGCCTTCTGGTAGATAATGAAAACACAAGGAATAGTGGAAGAGCCTCCTATCGTGAACCCCATAGAAATGTGCAGCTTCATAAGCTTTCTACATGGGAAAGAACCTTGCGATGGTTTTCAACAGGGCAGGTGGACAGAGAGTTGTCATATTAGAGCAGGCCTTCCTTTCAGATCTAGAAACATTAAGAATTGTTTAAGGTGAATGAGGCCATGAGGTTGCACTTTGTTATAAAGCTTTTTGAGAAAACATACAGAGAGACACACATCCGCACGCATTCAGCTGCGGTGCAATGGGGGCTTTTATAACTTGGATAAATTGTCTATTATTTATTTATTTATTTATTGTCTACATTACTTTTTCCATTTTTCACAGCATTTTATGATGAACAGACTCACAGAAATGCTCCAAAATGACCATGAATTAAATGTTTTCCATAGAAAGTCTTTTTGTTTTTGTTTTTTACTATTTAGGAGCTACAAGATTTTGCTCCAACAGTGGACAGCAATGACATTTTCATGCCATTTTGTTTCACAGTGATTCAGTGATTAATAAGCATGAAAATGTACTGCTATAAGAGAAAGTGTTTTAATTGTATTAGAGTGGGGTTTTATTGCAGTGTATGTATAACCCCAGCGCCTCCTTTGCCTGGAACATTTACTAATGCTATACCGGAGCAGATTTTGTAGAAGGCTCTTTATAGAGCCTATAACTATCTCCAAAACCTGAGTGTCTGCACGGCTGTATGAACTATAGAACCCATAACCCTGCGGCTGTGTCTATTTACCCTAATGTTATACGGGGACGGCACACTCGCTGCTGAGGAAAAAAAAAAAAGATTTAAACATTTATATGACTTTACAACAATATTCTATAACTTTTCACGTGCACGAGCTTCTGTGGTTGTAGTGAACAGTACAAGTGCAAAGCTGGCAGGTTTCTGGATCTGAAATAAGCAGATACAGGTGAGTGAGGGTGCACTTGGTTTATGAAGGGCTCTGACCAAAAATGGCATTCGCATTTTAACACCAGTGGCATTTTTAACATGTTACTCAAAAAAAAAGAAAAAAAAAAGGGCCAGCTGCAGTCATATGGCGGTGAGAGTAATGACTGAGACTCCCACACACACACACACACACACACACACAGGCGTACGTACGCGCCCCTCGGTGGGACCGGTGTAGACTCTAACGTCCGGGGAGAACTAACGGTAACAGTAACGACTACATCTACTACCGTTATTCGGTGCTAATTACGGACAGTGTGGACTCTCAGCACAGACTCCACTCTGTAACTTGTGCTCTGGTAGCTGCTCCATGCGCACTGACCAATTTACATTCCACCGGGCAACAGCACGAAAAGTCACACGGAGGGCGGACAAGCCTAAACTGCAGCACCTTTTTCAGGAGCGGGTCGTGTTTTCAGCTCTCTCACACTCTTAGCTAGTGAATCTTAAGCAGAAGTGCGGGCTCTGCTGAGTTTGCTAATGCTAAACAACCGTATTACTCCACTTGTTCTACCTGACAGTGTCCCGTCTTATTTGGATTTCAGTCACGGTGAACACATCCTTATCCTTATCCACACACACACACACACACACACACGTCTCCACCCATTTCTTGCAGCCGCTCTTAAACACGGCTAGGCGGAGAGCAATGTGTGACCGGCTAACGATCCAGTAACTTCCATTCAAATATGTGGTCGGTTATTTATAGCTAACGGCCATCGATTACCGCCGATACCCTCAGCTCTGAGCTCCGAAAACAAGACGAGCGAAAAGTTCAAGTTAGTTTGTCTTCACGCAGAAACACTACAGATGCTAGTACCCCCCGCGCGCGCGCACACACACACACACACACACACACACACACACACAGAATGCCTATTATTAGCAGACAAAACACCTCAGTGTTGGGAGCGCATCGTTATCGCTGCTGCTGCTGTTGGAGAAAGCAAAGTCAGTGAAAGTGCACCTACTTGAGCCGAGGAAACAGTCCGTAAGCCTTCTGAAACAGCTTGTTGAAGGCGGACCATCTTCCATGTCTGATCCAAAGAGCAAAAGAAAGGAGGGGGAAGAGGAGAGGAGAGGAGAGACAGAAAGAAGGAAGGCAGTCCGGGTGTTAATGCAGCGATCCGAGTGAGAAAGGCGCTGAGGAGGTCCTGCTACTCCAGGAGAGGAGCCGATGAAATCGCCGGGCTCTCTCACACACTCAGTCACTCACTCTCTCACACACATACATACACACACACACACACACACACACACACACACACTCCCCCTCGTCGCTGTAGTGATACGACTTGCCTCGCCGTGGCAGCCCAGTAAAAAAAAACCTTGTAAAAACGGAACGGGGAAGCGGACTGAGCGTGGCGATGAGCCCGAACATTAACTGTAGTGAGTTAGCCTAGCCGTGTGCTAGAGCGATGCCTGCTGTCGCTCACGCCGAGGCTGCACGCTCCTTCCCCGGCTGCGGTTCCGCTGAGCTGCCGCTAATGGAGCCGAGCCCAGCCGCCCTCCGGAGACACACTGCTGTAGTAGGAGCGCGCGTGTGTGTGTGTGTGTGTCGTCTCCGGTTCCTATACTCGTGTAGAGTTTTTCCCTGTTCGTCAGGGGGCTGCTGGGGGCGTGAGGGGAGTGATTTCTCAGGGTTGGTCATCCTCTGGTTTTATACGCGGTGAGGCAGGACGTTCTCGGAGTTGCTTGACATGAACGCGGCGGAACAGAGCTGCTCCCGACAGTATCGGACGGTTCCTGAAACACGGTGGTGGTTTCGCTCCGTTTCTGATCCCATTCATGATTTTTGAGCAAGAGCTTAGACACAAGAGCTTGCGTGTGAGCCGCTCGCTTACTAGCTGAATGGAAACGGACCTCGGCTCATCTAGCTGAGCAATGTTCCGGCGTGATTGTGGACGTGAGCTCTCGAAATTATGTGACTTTTATATTTTATTGTATTATTTATTTACCTTTTTTTTTTGCTGAAAAGCCCCACTTTAGAGAACGGGTGAAAGCGTTTCTGTGCTCGCCACACCCATACAAGTCTGATTAAATGGAGCCATAAGTAAGAAATCAACTGTTTGCTAGCGCTGCAGCAGGAGCTCTGATGCTGCTCTTTACGTCAGCACGCGTCAATGTGCGCGCGCGCGCGCGAGCGTGTGTGTGTGTGTGTGTGTGTGTGTGTGTGTGTGTGTGTGTGAGAGAGAGAGAGAGAGAGAGAGAGAGAAAGTCAGAGAATGTGCGTATGCCACGCACCTAGTAAACCTAGTAAGTATTTTGACACATAGCGTCTCTGCTGCGTATAAAAGAGGGACTAAGCCAACTAGTGCATTATAAACACACCAGGTTATAATGTAGATTACACAATGTGCAATGACCCCATGCAGAACACGCCAGGCCTAAATGCAGGAACACACTCATCCACTGCTTTATGGTTGGTCCAGGCCTTTATAGGAGGTTTTCCCACAGATCTCTCAAAGAGATTCGCAACGGCTGATTAAGATGTAGTTGAGTCTATTTGCCCTGCTCAAGGACGACTTACAGCATTTACAAGGCTGCTATTCTTCACCAGCAGACTCAAGCAGTGCACACAGGCCTTTCCTGCAATGACGGGTCATGGTATGAGACCCCTGGGCACAGTCTTTGGAGGTCCCACCCCCATGCATTAGGCCTCTTTAATAATACCAGTTACAGAAAAAAATCAATGAAATAAAAAAATCAACAATTTATTTTCCACTGGGTTTCTACATGCTGATGGATACACGCAAATTAAGATAAAATAATATAAGATAGTCCTTTATTAGTCCCGCAGTGGGGACGTTCTCAGTGTCACAGCAGAAAGGGATAGCAAGACACTCAGTTACAAAAATTTAGATAAATAATTTACACTATATACACAATATAAATAAGAATTTAAAAAAGCAATAACAATATTACAGTCAAAAAGTGTGTGTAGTTATTAGTGCGGGCCTGAGGAGCTTGTTGCTTCATTCTGTTTTTGCAAGGGTTGTTCCTGGACCTGTGGATGGTCCACACTCGAGAGTTTGGTGGGCAGTGTACATGGGTGCAAGCTACAGACATGGGATAATGCCTGAAGTATCCAGACCTGTATACTTTTAACATAATTACAGTGATAGAGTACAAAATGTGATTCAATAATATTCTATTTTCTGTGGTTAAAAAAAATATATATATATATTTGTATGGTTTTCCATTAGATTGTATCAATATCTTTTCAGTACCTCCAAAGTTAGCAAGCTAACATGATCACATAACCTTGCTGCACACATGCTTTCTTCAACTGTGTTAGGAGTTACCAGTCCCTGTTAAAAGGAAATGTGAAATAAATCTAGTTTATTTAATTATTGTTTAACCATGAACCCATAAAACAGAGAATGTAAATACTAGCCAGCTAACCGGTTTCCTCAAAATCAGGGGCTGATTATGTGTCAGTCGTGTCCTTACTAGCGCTTAAACATGCATTGAATTATTTCTTGGAAACACACTGCACACTGAGCTGCTCTCCCTTCTTTCAAACAGGAAATCAATGGTCAGAAATCAGCCAGTCAGGCTTTTATTAAATACAGAAATACTTTCTACTATATTAGAAATATTATTTGCATATCCTTGGGGCCTGTCCGTGTAGGTGATCCTGGGTGCAGAGTACCCAAAGCACCCACTAAAGCTCCACTATAGGTGTAGGGGCCTGAGGACAGTGTTTCCTCCTTTACTCCATTTATATTGTAATTTGTAAATATTCAAGAGCCATTCTTACATCTGCAGTGGATTTTCTCAAGTTTTTGAACTGCAACAGGCTTCACTGCCCCTGTACACCACCCCCTGGCCTGGTCAGTAATCCATCCCTGCATCCCTGCCCCGCGCTGTGTTTATTGACAGCATTACATTTACGCAGGGATGGCGGTCAAAATTGAAACAGTTATGGTAAAAGTGACACATTTACATGGAATCCTAATACATATCGCTGCTGTCAAATGAAAAACATGCATTTCCGTTTTTACCTGTTTTTAGTTTTCTCTATCCTTTGAACCCTGTAGCTGCCCCGTACCCTGTGTACATAATTCTGGATGAATGGACCAATAGAAATGCTCCAAATGGACTTGGAATTAAATCTTTGTACATTGACTTCCATAGAAAGTTACCATAGAAAGATTTGTTGGCGATAGCGATTCATATGTTTTTATTTCTGAAATGAGAAAATGGTAACATGACTTGTACAGTTATAACCCTTTCTAGCTCTCCTTTGAGATTCTGGTCAATGTTAACATGATTGCCTCACACAGTGCCTACAGATGGTGTACTTTCAGGTGTACTTTCATTCTGTGAAGCTCCTGTTCACATTCACATTCCAGTGCACATGCAGATCCGGTGACTGTCGAACATTTTCATGTTCATGAATTTTGCAATGACAGATTTTGCAATGCAGCCTCAGCTTTCTGTCCTTGGCTGAAAGAAGTGGAACCTGGTGTGGTTTTCTGTTCTTGTCTCCAATCTGCCTCAATGTTGGATGTGTTGTACCACAGATGTATAAAGGGGTTATGGGGTTACTGTAGCTTTTCTGTTAGCTCAAACCAGTCTGGGTAATCTCCATTGAGCTCTCTCATCAAGAAAGTGTTTCCATCTGCAGAACTGGATGTTTTCCCTTTATTGCACCATTCTGAATAAACTCGAACATGAATAAACTGTAGCTGCAGATCTTATTATACACTGTACTGCTGCCACTCAAGTAGCTGATTAAATGATTGCATGAATGTAGGTAAAGCTGAGCTGTACCTAATATAATGCTTGGTAAGTCCATGATATTTTTCTACAAATGTTAAATTATTGTATTCATACATAATGCTTTATACTTGTTAAATAAAACATTTTGTTATAAGAATAATACATACAGTAATTGTGCAAATGTTAGGGCACCCTTTAAGTTGCCTGACTTTTGTAGGCTCAAGCTGGCTTGTTAGAACTGGTAAGGCAGGTCAAGAATTGTCATTAAGAATTGTCAGCTGATGACAATACCAGGGCATAATCATTTCTTTTACTCTTTAAACCTTGCGCTATTGCTGAACAACGCTCAGCTAACACTCAGCTCCTCTATGAAGTTGGCTGAGGATCTGAAAATGAAGTTAATGAATGCCTACAAAGCAGAGAAAAACAAATAAAAAATATAAAAACAGTTCCAGCTTGCAAGTTCCACTGAATGTCATTAAGAAATTACAGTTACAGGAATAGTTGAAGTCAAAACAAAATCTCAGAACAAAAAAAAAACAAACCCCCCCCCCCCAAAAACTCCTGATAGAACTGGATAGAACTTTTACACTGGTGAGAAGGACAAAGCAAACCCCCAGATGATAGTAAAGGACCAACATGAAGGTATAGCTGACAAAGGAATAGCAGTGCACCATTCTACTGTGCAGAACTGCTCGTACAAACAGCAGGAATACTTAAATGCAATCTTAGCACAAAACAATGAGTTCATAAACTATAAAGTTACCATGCTTTACACTTCAATAATCATAAATATTTATCCAGTCGTATACAGACGTTTGGACACCCCTGGTCAAAGGACATTTTGGTGTTCTGAGTGAAAATAAGGGGATAAATCTTCTACAAAGATTGTAGAGCACAAATTCGATGTATTTGTTAAAAAAGTGGAGAAAGACTAAACACATAAAATGTACCATAATCTTTGTACATATTTAATACTCGCTATATGAGAAAGTAAGCAAATAAACATGTACATATAAACGTTTGGGCACATATAAAAATACATATGCACTTAATATCTACACACATTTGTACGGCATGTTGAACTATTTGGAAAAATCAAGAGTCTTTAATACCTAATATAACTAAAGGTGACTGGCAGCCAACGCCCATCTAACGGTCCAGGCAAGACATGCCCATTCGTTTGAGTTGAATTAAGATTATTTTCATGCAATTGATCATCACAGGCTGATTAAGTAAACTGTGTGTAAACTGTGGGTTTGCCCATACGGATCAAGAACTTGCAGACTCATGCGGTGTTATTAATCTGCTTCTGCTTGCACGAGGACTTTCAGTTGGTTGTTTAAACATGCAGCAGTTTGCCATGCAGTCCTTTGTAATTATCACAGGGGTTTGGTTTCTGTTCCATGGGTCTTTTTTAACTCTGAGGTTTATTCAAAGGATTTCCTGTATCATTTTGACGTCCCATTGACGTCTTTGGGGCCCCACACAGTTTCCAAAACGTTGAAATATTTCTTTGACTGCTAGGCACATCTGAACGTTCAGACTCCGGAGTCAGTGGACGGATTTGTCGGCTGCAAAGTGTTTCTTCATTGTATGGAACTATTTACCCATCTGAGGGACACTTAATGAAAGATTCAGTCCAGCTGGAAGGCGAGCGGTGTGTGTGTGTGTGTGATGCGTTCCTGTCAGCTTGTAGTGACTGCTGAAAGAGATACCAGACTAATAACATTGAACTTGATTAATTAAAATGGAAAATGGATCAAAAGTTCTTATAAACCTGGTTTGTAGGCCACGGTGTGGGACAAAGATATCAGTCATGTTTTTTTTTTGTACAGTCAGGCTCAGGAAGAGGAAGTTTCCTACAGAATTAAATCTCCATAAGATTAAGGTGACAATCATTGGGGGGCAGATGTTTCTTCTACGGATAAGCCACGTCAAATCAACTCACAGAGTGATTCCTTCAACCATTTTTTGCAGCTATCTTTAGCCTAAATACGCTGAATAATAGAGAGGGTTGTATCTTTTACCGATTTTACCATAATATTTTCCTTTTACTTCAGTAATGTTTTCACTTGCCTACTACACGATTTGTAGAAAGCTGAAACCCACAGGATATGAAAGACACATTTCTATATGAGGGCACCATGTATCTTATCCATGCGTAGTCCTGAACCAAAACACATGACATAGTTTGATATTTTATGCATGAATACTTGCTCTTTGCCGTCTCTGTGAAGTCACTTCAGGATTTAGGGTAGAATATGGTACAACCCAACAATTAAAAATATCTTGTTAGATAAAGATTATTATTATTATTTTCTATACAAACAATCTGCACACCTCTGCTACACATGAAAACGTGATCTTTGAGAGAAACTACCATGTGGTGCAAGTGCAGAATGTTACAACTTACCCAGAAGAATTTAACAGGCTTTTTAAAAACACAGTTAAAGCTTAAACCATCAAATATTGCCAGAAAATTCTAATTCTTAAAAAGGCAAAATACCTTCTGACCTATTTAAATATATATATTTTTATTGCTCACAGCAGTAATTATTATGCATTTCATTTGTTATATATTACTGATATTATTTAAGCATTATTTAAGATCAATCAATATGTAATTATTGCACTGCTTTTGTAGTGATAATAAAACAGTTCAGGAAGGAAATAATCAAAAAAATTTTTTTTTTCAATTGCTATGGAGGTGAAAAAAATAGCATTTTGCACTGTTGTGCATTGTGCTCTCCTTCACATTGTGCAATAAAGGGCTAATATAAAAAAAAAATAGGAAAATGTTCCATATAGGACTGCAAAAACACGGATTCTATTCATGTCAAAAAGACATTTGCCTGCCTCTTCAGCCTAAAGCATCAAGCCCCACCTATTCACGCTCAAGTTATAAGAAGAGTTTCAGCCTAGAGAGCCAATAAGAACAAGACATCATTCAAAAATGTTTATTTTTTTTGTATATAAAACAACACGGGTATGCAAGACAAATGTAGAGCATGAGACCTTTAAAAGTTGTCGAGAGAGCAGAGGTAAGGATTATGAGTCATGCATCCTTCAAAGTCCTGCACAAACACAGCTCTCAACAAATCCTTCATAGCACTCTGTATGTCGGATCATTAGGCATGCAAAATTGCAAATAAAGAAATCTCGAGCCATTTACTTTTGTATTAAAACAGACTTTCTGCACCTCATTGCCTCTGCCACAAAACCATGCTGTCAATAGACATGTACTGCAGTATTGCTACAAAGAGAATGACAGGGTAATAATCATGTGTGGAGGAACCTTCTCTATAACAAACTGAGCCACCACATCAAAGCGGAGCAGAAGTGATGTGGGTGGGAACTCACCACTGCTCCGCGCTGATGCATTAAGAAAATGTAAAACAGAAAATGTCAGCCGGGCCTTTGTTGAGCGTGACATAAAAGAGCTATTTTATGTCATTTTCCTCTTTTATGTTATATCCCTCCTTCTCCTGTTATTAAGCGCCCTGTGTGGAGCCTCATAATGAGGATTCGCTGGCGAGACGGTGGTTATGATGTCATCTTCCTCTGTTTAGGTTTCACAAAGCTGTGTGTCTATTATGACCTAACCTTATTCCTCTAAACATCAGTGAGATGCCAGGTTCTGACCAGTGAAAGAATACGGAGCAGTGTGCAATAGGATGTGGCAGCTGCCGAGATCTAATCATGGCCAGATTCTGCAAACAAAGCATTCATTTAATCCCAGAAATCACTGCACAGTGAATTCAATTACACCTGCCTATTTTACTGGTGACGCATTCGCTTGAATCTGTGTCACTGTGTTTTCTGTATCTTAGACAACTATCGAAACTTCTAGACCTGGTTCACACGGCCTAAGCTCCAAGGCATTTTTTTATTTGACGTTTTGATCAACCCTTAAATGATAATTTTCCAGAAGTGTTCTTCTTATTTGTAGGATATGCACATACAGTAAGTTGGCATCTGGTATTATGCTTATTTTGTATATCTTATTTTTGCTTTTAGTTAAATCACATTTGCCTTTAGCGTTTCTGAAGATGTTTTGAGTGTAATCAGTTTTAGGTTTATAGAAAAATCTGATCTCTTATATTGAGCTTGTGCAGTCCTGTGTCAGTATTTCTATATTACCGCACATGTGCCCCTTTATCTGTCAGAGCAGTGGCCTTAAACCATACTCTAGTGAAAGTATGATCACTTCAAATAAAAAATGACCCTAGCAAATGTATATTCCCAAAAAAAGCATCAGATAAAAAAAGTCCAAAGTAGTAACTTATAGAACTGCAACTGAACTTCATAGTACATCTACCATCTAATAGTATAGAAATACTCGAAGGTAGCATTCTACACAATGCGATCCAGTATAAACAGAACAGCACTACAAAGAAGGACATTGTGCAGATGATAATATAATTGTAATATTTGCTCATATATTTACATATCATTTTACTATAATTTTTTTGTTTATTACCACAAACATGCTTACATTGCTTAAATGTAAAAAAAAAAACAATACATATATTTAAAAAAAACATTTTTTTTATAGATTTTTAAGGAAATCAATTAAAATGTTCTAATGGATTCATCAAAATGTCATTGGTGATCTGCTAGCAACATTATCCAGCTATATATATAGAGAGAGAGACCTGAGACCTAACAGAAAATATTCAGTTATACCATATGGACAAAATTATTGAGACACCTGCTCATTCCTTCTGAAATCAAGGATTAAAAAAAGAGTGAAGTCTCCACTGTCCAGGGAAGGCTTTCTACTAAATTGTGAAGCATTGCCAAGAGGATTTGATTGCATTCATCGACAAGACAATTAGGACTCCTCCAGAGAGTCCTATTCTATTGGCAGTATTTTTCTACAGGGACTAGATAAGCTGTGTGTGTATGCGTTGACTTATCTGTGCCAGTAATGGGTGCAACTTAAAGTAGTGAATGCATTCGTTAGAAAGAGTGTCCACAAACATTTGAACATATATAGTGAGTTCTATGCTACTTCATATATATGCTAGTTCTATGCTAGGCTAAAAGCTAACATTGACTGGCTTCTTCTTGTCTTCTCCAGTGTCCTCTCTCTTAAAAACAAGCTGGATGACCTCAGTTTACAGTTTACCACACATGAGCTCAGAGACTGCTACGTTTTTGCTCTTATATAGGCACAATTCCAGATGACGCTGTTTAGGTAGCCAGGCTAACCACACACCACACCAACAGGGTAGCATGAATGGTGCAGGAACAATTGTAGAAATGGCCATGTAAAACTACATATAGGCAATTTTTACCCGATCCAAAGTCCCATGCTTACCATTTATTTACATTTACATTTACGGCATTTAGCAGACGCTCTTATCCAGAGCGACTTACAAAAGTGCTTTGCTATTTACCCAAAAAAGAAAGATTTCGACATTGACATTTTATACATCAGAGAACAGTTTTACATATTCAATAAGTGCATTTTTTGGGCAGCTTTAAGTTAATCACAACACTCAAGCAGAAAAACGAGAACTGAGATGTGGGAGGATAATCCATTCTAGCAGCACTCACTTAACAAACGTCAGTTTGTTATTTATATGTTACCAGAACTGGGGTTGGTAAAGTCTGACCCCCCTAATTTAACTTTAAAACCCCACCTGACATGTGGTACGCAGTTTCTGACGTAAACACATTGTAAAATATGTGCTTCCAGCTGTGCCACTGTTGCATAAAAGTCTACCCCACTGAATGTATATATTCTCTTAGTTAATTAAGCTACCATTAACATTCTCATTAGCTCCTTCACTTCTGAAAACATTTTGACCAATATCTTGTTTTTTCAGTCCTCGTTGTGTCAAAGATCACTGTAAATCAACTGAAGTAATGTAGAGAGTAAGTGCTTTGACCACACCATGAAGTTTGAATTGAATGTGAAAAGTGGTAGTAGGGCAAATGTCTCAAGGTTCTAGCAAGCAAGGCCATGGAGCTAGCTACAATCTGGCTCCAAAACACCCTGATAACAAGGCAGAACTGTATAAACTGCAGAACTTCCAACAACAAAAAAAGCTTAGCAGTTTAGCTTACTGATATAAGTCAAATGCCACACATCACTTGAGAAGAGCTCATGCTCAATGATATTATAAATATTATAGTATATATGTCACTAAAATTTAAACAGCTGGATTGCATTCATACAATAAATCTAAGGGACTTCAATAAATTTAGAGAGTCAATAGAGTTGACAGGATGCCATACTCTAGAAACCCTTTTTAGTACTATGCACTAAACCCAGGGTTTAAAACAGCCTGGGCAGAAACACAAGACTATACCAATAAATTGGACCTTGGACAAGACTCCCATCACTACATTCATCTACCTCTGTAATATCTGCCAATAAACCAGACCACAATTGTAAATGTAAAAAGTCATCACACCATTTATTACACAATCTTGTATTTGCATTCTTCAGCGGACAAGAATTTTAAGAATTAGTTTTGATAGAAAATAAAAACTACCAGATTAAATTCTATTGCCATTGGCTACAGAGTTTTCAGTTTAAAAAAGAAATGAATAAGCATAAAAAAAATATTTTATCTGACAATTATTCTTGTTTGTCTTTAACCTGTTTATGCGAAAACATTTAAAAACAGATCCAGATTTGTAAACATGTTTTAATTAAAAAAATCTTTTATTAAAAAGTTACAGAAATGTCCACGTTTGCAGTGGACAAATGCATGAAAGGGTTAAAAGAGATAGCTTTCAGTTGTATCTTTAACCCCACACAGTATTCAAATTATTGTAGACACTAGCTGAATCAGGTGTGCAGGACTGGGGCTAGAACTCTGCAGGAGGGTAGGGGCGAGTGTGTGGAGGCTGGGGCGGGGGAGTTGGGGTGAAGGGCTGGAACATATGGAAGTCATTTATAATGCAATAACTACAGCTTTGCTTATATGCTTGTGTTAGCAGTGAAGTAGGCATTAGCGATCTTTATTTGTTGGCGAAACAAAAGGAAGTGGAAGACTTGTGCACCCAAGACCAACAGAGGCCCTGTTCCACCATGGAAAGCAACGAAAACAAAGTTATTATTCAGCTTATTTTCCTTCTATGATTTGTCAAGCGCAGTGCATTTCCTCTCCCTGTGAACTGAATACATTGGTGGTGGTACACAGTGTGTGCACTGCGCTGTTTGTGTAAAGCAAGGATATTGCAGTAAATTCATGAAAGGCCCTGGACAACAGCGGTTGATTCACTAATGTAGAAACTGCTGTAAATTTACAGTAGCAGTTCTCTAAAGATCCACAGTATTCCAGCAGACAGTTGTGTTCTGGGAGATACAGGTCAAGCTTACACTCAAAGAAGGTAAAGTGTTGGATTTTACAGTAATGAGATGCTAATTTGTGGAGCATGCTGGGAAAGTTACAACACATACATTTACATCAGCCTGTGCATTAATACTGCAGCACCGGGGACGGAACTAACCCAGCCTTCCTTGCAATATAGTTACTGTTTTGACATTAGTTTTTTTTCTACTGATCTATAGCTGCTTCAATGTGGCAAGACTAGTCTGTCTGTGCTGATACCAATAAACATTTATAAAATATAAAAATTTGGATTACATCTACCTGGGTTAGCATTACTCAGCACTGCAGAGAATTATGATTTTTTTATCTGTTTTATTTATTTTGCTTTAATTTGTTTTTTCTGTTTTTCTGTTCATTCTAATTTTGGTTATATTTCTCATTGAATTGATGTCTACTATTTTTGTATTTTATATCTTTTTTGCCTGATTTGATTGACTGATTGATTGATTGATTTCTATAAGGATGTAAATAATTTGTGACTAATATAGATAATTAAATGCAGATATTTTAGTGCAGTTGCCCAGTGTTACCTAAACTCTCAAAGCTCAATAATCACAAACTCAATTTTAAGTTTTATGGCTGTCAGTCAAATATCAGTCCAATCCAAACTGATCTGAACAAATCTGTTCAATGCTGATTTTTTAAGCAATTATCAGTCAACAGCAATAAAACCGATCACGATTACATTATTTTTAATGATGATTTCATCATGTCTCTCTAACATTTCAACATGCTATAACATACCAGGATGTACTCTTTTGCGTTTCAGACAGTTAACTGCGAAATGTCAGCTGAAATGTTAAAGTAGCTCAAATTGAAATCATGAGCAATATTTTCCACTAACTTCAATACTAAAACCAGTACTAAATCAGTTTAGATTTAAATCTACAATAAACTACAGTACTGTGTATCATTCTGTAAATATGCATTACAGTCTGCTTCACAGGTTTAAAATAATCAAGAGGACACACAGACACATAAACCTAAAACCAAAAGAAAAAACAGGTCTAGAACAATGAACAGATCTCTAGATGATTCCTGATAATTGAGAAAGCTCTCATCAAGAACATCAAGAATTGTCTTCAATTATAATAATAAACATAACAGTGTTTCAAAAGTGGAGATCAAACTACGAAGCACTTTATGCTGTATCATTTCATTTAAATTTCTTGGAAAACTCAACAAAGCACCTAATATGAGCATTTGCTGTAAACGTACCCTATTACTGTAAGTAAAACAGCAACAAATGTTCATAAGACGAGAGACAATTCCAAACTTGGAAGATAACAAACTGAGTTTGAGAATTCAAGAGCCACAAATTCTAGTAAAAAAAAGAGATTAGTTTGATAAAATGCAGCAAGAAACAAACAAGATGAAAAACAAATATTAAATGAATGAACTATTTGATAAACATACATTATCAATGTAGAATCAACTGTACCAATGATTACATTTACTGGACAGTGGACATGTTCTATTCAGATCATTATTTGTGTGACAGTGTGTTTTTTTAAACGCTACCATGATGGTATCTGCTCTTAAAGACCACAGTTAAGGGATTATCTGGCAGAGGTTTTGCACATTCGTTAAAACTGGGGAATGTATCCCTGTCATAGCAGTTTACTGAAGAATGGAAGTATACAAAAATAGACGTTAGATCTGAGCCGAGACGAAGTATTTCAAATACATTATTCTTAGATGATATTTAAATGACAAATAAATCCTCTGGATCCTCAGAACAGAAGCACCCTTCTGATTCTACAGGAAAAATGAATGAAGTCAGGAATGTGTACAATTCATTCATGGACACCAAGCTTGTTCCTCATGGTTGCTTGTGTGGGCCAGCACTGTTACCACAGCAGCAGTAAAAGTATGCTATGAATTCAGAAGAATGCCATTCATTTACTGAGGTTCCAACCCTGCAGTGCTGACCTGGGCCACCCTTTGTGTGCCATCAAAGTGATACTGCACTATGTTTTGCCACCAAGCTCTATATTATCACTGCTGTGACTGAAACCTGAACATAGTCTCTGAATCCTCTGAATGTCTTGGAAATCATTACCACAAAGTTGACGTTGCTCCTGTGTTCGATTTGCTGTCATTATATTAATTACAGTGTTAAAGCTGCAATGCTGCAGAGGACTTCTAAATATTTGATATTGCTGTTTCTCAGTTCAGGGAGGTTTATGACGGCATTTGTTAGCAGTTTATGAACCCTGCATTAACAACAAAAACTGGGACAAGATTTTTGCATTCAGGTTAAGACGAGATCTATTATTATTATCCAGGTGGATAATACTAGCATGTTGTTTTAAAAGCTGTGATCAGTGAAGCAGACATCCGCATACCTTTATTTCCAAAACAGAAATCATATTTTCAACAGAAATCATCTTTTTTTATGTGCCCCAATAAGCCAGTGAATAACATTTCTCTCATTACAATGTCACCCACCGGTCAAAAGGTGGCATATACATATTAGGCAGCAAGTAAACAGTCAGTTCTTGAAGTTGATGAGTTGGAAGCAGGAATCATTATTCATAAGGATCTGGGCCACTTTGACAAAGGCCAAACTGTGATGGCTTGACGACAGTGTTAGGACATCTCGGAAATGGCAGGCAGGTCTTGTGGGGTGTTCCTGGCATCCAGGAAACGTGGTCCAAGAGAGGATGACCGGTGAACCAGCGGCAGGGACAATGATGCCTAAGGCTCACTGATGCAATGTATGGAGGCCCCACCTCACAATTTACAAGACTTCTTAAAGGTTTTGCTGCTAATGTCTTGGTGTCAGATACCACAGGACAGAGGTTTGTGGAGTCTGTGCCTTAACAGGGTTAGAACTGTTTTGGTGCCACGAGGGGGTCCTACAGAATGTTAGGCTGGTGGTACTCTCAACAAGTAGCGTACAGCAGACAACAAGTGTTCAGCATATAGATCATCCCAGATGCCTTCTCCTCATGACGCTGCTTGAGAGAATGTCAAGAATCCACAAAAAACTGTATTCAGACAAAATAGCAACAGTTATTCATTCTATCTGTTACAGGATTATACGATACATACAGTTTTGTGCAAAGGTTCTGCTTGTTAAAGCTCCATATCATATCAGATTAGATGCAAGTAAAAATAAATACAGCAATCAGCAAAAATTCCTCATTTTGAAGAAAATACACTAAATGAACATAAGTATTGGGACACCTCTCATTCATTGTTTATTCCAAAATCCTGCTTCTGTTAAAGTAACTGTCTCTACTGTGCATGGAAGACTTTCTGGCCAAGACAGCACACCATTTCCAGTTACACGGATTACAACATCAAGCATAACAAATGAACATCAGACAATCTGAATGACCATATTCAAAACAAATGCAGAAAAAAATACATAATCCAAACATAAAACCCATCTTAAGAATAACAATTGCATGGTTCGGTTATACAGTTTTTTTTTTAACTCACTCAAGGAGACAAAATCATTAAGCTGTCATTTGTTCTGAAAGTTAGTCCATGACCATGGTGCAAAAGAAGAGAAAGAGTTTCCGTCCTATTGTAAATAAATCTTGAGTACCTCATAAAGCAGTCTTCTAGATGAGCAAGCAGTTATTGATAAGTGATAAAAATAACACAAACACGAAGGATGTTTACCCAACTAAGCTTTGTAAATAAAGATATACCAATGTTGCTGTCTCCTTACACTTAACGAAGGCCAAGAAACTAGATGATAAAGCACACAGTGTTTGAGACAATGAGGTTGATATAAAAAGTGAAGAACTGTGATACACTGGCTCTAACTGGCTGTGTAAGCTTGCATGTTAATAATACCCCATAATTGAATAATAGCTTTTACAAATGTGTTTCGAGCTGCAAAATTCAGGCAAGTCCTACTGTAATAATAAAAACCCAGTCTAATCTTCAGTTTCTTCTACTAGAATGTGAGACTTCTTCTACTAGAATGTGAGAATTTGCTGCATTCAGCAATAGGAGCGTCAGTGAGGTCAGGATATATTGGTAATGCTTCTCTACAGGGACTACACAAGCTGTGTGTCAACAATGGATGCAACTGAAAGTAGCTGGATACGTTCATTAGCAGGGGTATCCACAAACCTTTGGACATAGTAGTGGATATTTTGTGAACTAAACAGAACACAGAGCCCCAGTCAGCGTGTGGATGTGCTCAATTCCATCACCAGCTCACCCGATTTAACATTGTTAAGCACTGATTTCCCAAACCAGGTGTTGGATAATAACTACAAGTAGTACAATAAAGTATTTAAATGATACTATACTCTAGTGAGGAGGAAAGGTTTTGATAAAGACAATGAAGTTAAACCACTCATTTTTGAATTAATGTTAATTAGATTTAGTGATGTTCTGAACAAAAAAAAAAACAATAAATGAACCAACTTTGAAGGTCTAAAAAATAAAGATATTTTTTTCTTTCACTTCAGAATTTCTTTTCAGTAATGCTCCAGTAATGTATCTGAAACCATCTTAAATTGTTAAATAGTAATAATAGAATTGCTTATGTACTTTCAACCCCTGCAATTATAATGAGTGAATTAGAACTGATGCAGACATATTGAGACAATACAATTCCATCATCTATTACATTGAGGAATAAGTCAATTTTTGGTAAAATCAGACTTAGTGTCATTGCCAACAGTGGCCCTCCAAGCAACTTCTAGGTTGGGCTAGGGTTTACAGAATCCTTAAAAGACAAAATACAACTACCAATATGCTGGATATCTAACACCCTCCTGATGTTGAGACCTCATTGTACGAAGGAAAAATTGTAGTGAGAATTTAGAGATGAGTCTACTTCCAATAAAGTAGAGGTAGGGAGGGGAAAAATGCAATTTGTTCCTGAAACTAGTGTATATTCGCTTTATGCTGGTAGTAGGACGAATCCTGTAGATAACTATAGAGGCTCTCATCAAATGGATCAGTTGGAAAACCACAGTAATGGCACTCTTCTCTAAGGTCCTATGAGGCTGCAGAGATGCCATCATTACTACTACAGCTTGGTCTTGTGTTTTACATGACGAATGCAGCTGTACAATCTATATCTGAATGTCTCAGTCTTTGTGGCACTGGTTCTGGAAAGCAACAGTCATCAGGAAACAGCTAAACTGGCTTTACAGTGCTATTTAAATGCTTCATGATTATTTTGCACAGACAAATACAGTGTAATGCATTATATTTACTTTCCAGCCTAAATGGTACGTCAATCCAATAGTACGAACTCCTGGTCTAAGCTGAATTTCTCTATGACAGAATTACTTCAGAATGCCACCAGATCCTACGAATTAAGAGGTCATTAGCGGGAGGAAATATGATTGTTGCTACATCCATGCTAACAGCAGGCTAACATTTGCTTTAATGATGTCACTTTAACACTTATATAAAAACCCTAGCCACTGTTCTCTACTACTGCCAAAGCAGCTTAACTAACAACATTTGACAAAGCAGCAAGTGCGCAGCATTGCTAGAACTAGTTGTGTGTGTGTGTGTGTGTGTGTGTGTGTGTGTGTGTGTCACAGTCTGCATATTTAAATCATCTCTCATATCTAACAGCTGCCTTTGTCTTTTAGGTTGCTTACTATATATATATATATATATATATATATATATATATATATATATATATATATATACACACACACACACACTACATTCAGAAAAGTATTGGGTATTACAAAAGAGTTAGTCCTGCTTTAGAAGACTTTCTAATAGAGTGTCAATAGATTCGTGTTTATCTGCTCTAGAGAGTCCTATTATATTGATAATACTTTACAGGGACTAGACAAGCTGTGATCCCCTTAAAGTGGCTGAATACATATAGTGTATATACGCAAAATGGCAACCCGGCAGGACAACGATTTTTAATTCCAGTCATTTTGGACCATTTCTATTGGTCTATTTATCATGGACATTTGAAGTAAATTAATTTAATGCTTTTGGACCCGAACACACACACACACACATAGCAACTGCATCTTTTTGTAAACTCCTCCTTACAATGTGCTGCTGCAGCAGGTTACAGTCTTGCACTGCAGTCTGCAGTCTTTGTACGCGCTCTCAGAACACACACACACACAAGCACACACACACACACACACACACATTCTCTCTCTCCCTCTTTCTCTCTGAACGTCTGCTGTGACGATCCACAGGACAGCCGGAGCATTGACGTCAGAGACAGGCCTATGAAAAAAACGGGTCCCTTGGGGCTCGGGGAAGTTATGCTCATGTTCACAGCTCTGATAGCAACTATTTCAACTGCAACGATGCCCTGTTAGGAGTGAAGCGCTTCACTGTGTGAGCACTGGCTTTTATGCAGCCACCAAAAACAAAAACATTCAAAATCCTCCTCGGAAAAAGCAAAAAAAAATTGACCATGGCCCCCCAAAAAAAGAAAAAGAAAAAAAAGACACCCGTGACCGATTTTCTATGCAGAGCTGGCTTTAGTGAAGAGCATGCCATTGTGTTGCACTCTGCTGTTGCATTTTAGCATTTTCTGTTGGTTTTTTTTTTAATTATTATTTCTTGCAGTTTTGGAGCATCTAAGGCTTCTGCATAGCTGCAGGGACACACAGCCCAGGCGGTTTTGTTTTACTGTGGAGAAAAAAAAGCCTTTAATAAAAACAGAGCCTTTTGAAATGCAGTAATATAGTGAGTGGGTAAATGGGCCTGACGTACTGCTGATGCATATGGAGATTAGAGTGACGCTGAGTCAACGTTAAAGTGCTGCGTGTGTGTGCGCTGTAAAGAGCATATGAGCGGAAGGTTCCATAATGACAGAGCGGGAGGGGGGTCAGCTCTCCTAAATAATCTCTACAGTTCCTCCACTGTCACTGAAATCAAACCAGGATGGAGTTTATGCCATTCA
The DNA here is from genome assembly GCF_030463535.1 of Salminus brasiliensis. Taxonomy (NCBI): domain Eukaryota; kingdom Metazoa; phylum Chordata; class Actinopteri; order Characiformes; family Bryconidae; genus Salminus; species Salminus brasiliensis. Next base: position 22,169,163 of record NC_132881.1, on the reverse strand, counting down.
CATATTGTCAAACGCACAAGAGCCATATGCCCAATTTGCCCAAAAAGTCATTTGCCTGTGATCAGCTTAGGTGGAATCACCATCACATTCTTCCTGAAATGACCAATGGTCCTCCCATGTGGAAGACCCCAAAAGGCATCTGAAGAGAAATAGCACTGATGTTTCGTCATACGCCTTTTTTTTTACCCCTGAGAGAGAGAGGAAGAGAGAGAGACAGAGGGATGACTGGAAGACAGAAAGAGACTGAAACTCAAAAAGACACCAAAATGGGTGAATGAAAGAAAGAGAGAGAGAGAGAGCTGCGAGAGAGAGACAGAGAGAGAGAGAGAGTGAAAAAAAATAAGAGGCACAAAATGAGTTGAGGTGAACGTTGCAGTGGGAGGAACTGCAGAAAGCACATGAATCAAAAACCTATCTAAGCCAGCGATGGAGAAAAAAAAAGGACGAAAAAAAGAGAGCGGGGGAGGGAGGTATGGAGGGACGGAGAGAGAGGAAAGGAGGGGGGCTATCTGCGTCAGAGCTGCAGCCAATGCAGTGAGAGATGGGGCAAGCTGCAATGAGAGACGCTGTTACTGCCACTCAGCCAGGGCCTCCTGTCCCCACACTACAGGGAACTGGCACGCACTACTGCAGCTCCTACTGCTGGAACACACACACACACACCATCTTCATCAGTATAGAGGAGCACATGTACACGTTTAGACCAGTTCTCCTACAGAACAGCTGGAGAATAAATCATGATGAAGATTTAACATGAGCTTCTTCTGTTTTGTTAGCATAGGTAAAATAGGTAATACAGGTAAGAAAGCTAAGAAGTGGCTTTTAAAATGATTCATTAGTGACATTAACTTTGAAGTTGAAGTGCTAATGTGTTTGTTGTCTTAAGTTAAGCTTCTTTCTGCACCGGAGCCTCAAGGCCAGTGTACACTAGTGTTGTTACTGGTAGCTACACTAACCTCATAACTCCTGTTTAAAACTGAAGAGGTAAACTTCACACATCCTTTGACATTTAAGGGGGGGGAAAACCCTCTCAGAGTTTTTGAAGTTTCCTCCAAAAGACTCCCTCTTTTATCTCATATTCAGTTAAGTTCTTGCTCTTGACATATAAGGCACTGAATGCTCTGACCCCCCCCCCTTATTTCTGACTTGTTTCTCTCCACTGAGGCTTTTCCGTACTGGTCTCTTGGTGGTTCCATCCTATAAACTGGCTACTTTCGGGGGCAGATCCTTCAGTGTCATGACCCCCCAAGTTATGGAATGCTCTTCCTCTATCTCTCCGACTCTGCTCCTCCTGAAACCATTCAAACATTCTGCATTACTCTTTGCTTAAGGTTAAGGTGTGCATGACTGTGGAGAATAAAGATGACATTCTAGTTACTAGTACTGATGGCCGACAAAGAAGACTGGGTAATAAGGAAAGTATGAAGAGCAAAAAATTTCACTGGGCTTGGCAGTGAAGGCTCAGTGTGGTTTAGAGCAGTGGAGGCACGCTTCTTTATAGTGGACAAGCTAGACACTTCCTTTTATGATGTCATGAGAACCAAGAGGTCAGATAAATGACCGGCAGCAACATGGTAACATTGCAAATAGTACAAAAATGTAAAATTAGACACCACAGATATAAGGCTAGCAACTACAACTATAAGAAAGGGCAGCCTTTTCTGTTGGGATAGATGGTACATTTTTAAGCATGCATGTTTTAGATTTTCTAAGCAGGATAAAGGGACGTGTACAGTGCTGTCATAGGCATTTTTAATTTAGAAGAAATTACAGCAGATTAAATTACATCAGATTGATTTTTTAAGTAAAACACACACACACACACACACACACACACACACACACACACACACATAATTACCCCCCTTAGAATCTTAGAACTAGCAATGAACTCTACACATTTACTAGCTTGTGGTTTTAGCAACATGCCCCCAAAGTGATCAAAATAAAAATGTAATACAAACTGTACCCAAAACAAGCACACACACTATCCTCAGATTATTATTTGTTTTAGCAATTGCAGTTAAGCGATCTTAAAGTTGGCCTTTGGCTTTCTTGTTTAGCTCTGTTTTGTACTATTTTGCATTAAACAGGTAAAAAGCCACTGCTGAACAAAGCATCATCATGCTAACTAAACTGAAGAAATGTAGAAATTAAGAAATTGAAATTAAGACTGAGTAAACATTACAACCATTAACATCCATTACTGAGTTTTACATAGAAGGAAAAAAAGGTAAAAAAATAACTAAAGAATTATAAATAAACAAATCAGCAAATTTAAAAGAAACACAAAATACTCTGTCCCTCATTATGGGCTTTCAAGGGCTGAAATAAACAGGGAAGCACATCACAGCAGAACCACATACGCAGGCCTATGACTAAAATGATCCTTCTAATGAACAATAATAGTATAATAATTTTTACGATAAGTAATATTGTTAGTGTGAGTCAATAATTGTTGTGTAAGAAAAGTTTGTAATATGGTAGCAAGTCTCTAAACACAGTGAATTTAATTATTGCACTATACGGACAAAAACTATTGGGACATCTGCTTATTCATTGTTTCTTTTGAAATCAAGAGTGATTAAAAAAAGAGTGTATCCTGCTTTTGTTGGAGTAACTGTCTCTACTGTTGAGGGAAGGCTTTCTATTAGAATAAGAAGCATTGCCATAAGGATTTGATTGCATTCAGCAATAAGAGCATTAGTAAAGTCAGGATGTTGGATGATCACCACACCAGCGCCAACCATCATTCCAGAGAACACAGTTCCACTGCCTCACAGCTTAAAGCTGGGGGGCTTTATACACCACTAGCCCACGCCTGGAATTAGCCATGGTGCCATTAGGCTCATGCAATGGCAATACTTGTCTACAGGGACTAGATAAGCTATGTGAGTGCATTTGCACAGATCACACTGTTCTGCATGTACCGCATGTCAAGAAAAGTCATATGTTATTTTTACTCAGATTTTATAAATATGTTTCTGTGTTTTCATACAATGACAGTTTTCCTAAAATTTGATTTAGAAAAAATTGTATCGCAGTATATTGAATCGTAACCCATGTATCTTGTTATGCATTGTATCACCAGCTTGGTGCCAATACACAGCCCAATGAAATAATTTCGAACTTGTCCGTTGTACTATAACAACACCCAACTGCTGTTGGTTTGGTTTTGCTCTTCAGGTGGAGCTTTTTAGGCTTGATGGGAACCTTCTGTTAAGATAAGCAGATAAATGCAATTTCATCACAAAGTCAACAGTGAAAAAAGTCACGCCAGAACAGAGAGTCTTCAGATACTTCACTCAAGTACACTCTCAGCCTCGGTAGTGACAGATTTATACGTCTGCAAGGCCAGGATTTTTCCTTTCTTTGCACTGTTTTTGGGTCTTTATTGCTGTTGGCTGTGTTCATAAACGGTTGGGGAGAAATTAGGCTCTGCTGAAAGATCCAGTCACTCTGAACCTAATTGTAGAGTTGCTGTGCGTCAAAACCAGCCAAACACAAGGTTATTTGCCAAAATGTTGCAGTTGCCCTTTAGCAGGAGTAGCACTCCTCCAAGCACAGTCATAACACACTCTTTGGAATTGCTTTTGCTAGACTTTGGGATACCTGTGATTCATGAGACAGCTCACACAATAACAGGAGCCTTTGAGTTTGCTAATGCGCTTAAATGGAAACTTCTGCGATTTGAGTAATGCTGTTTATACACGGGAACGCTACAGCCCATGCCACTTCAGCAGCAGTCGTTTGCAGCTAATCAGGGTGGGCAAAAACACAACTTTGATTAACATATGACGCTGGCGCATTATAGTGGGCCTATAATTGGAGAGACTACAAAACGTCATTCGTTATTCATGCCGTCCCAGAGCACTTAACACAAGTTTCTCTATACATTTGCTTCCCACGTCACTGAGGAGCCCTCTCAGGACACTGTGCAGGACGTATGTTCACACACACACACACACACACACGCCATCCATCGAGATCAGTGACCTGGAATTTTTTCACACAGAGGCTGCTCCCAACCTCAATCTTTGCCCTCATTAACTTGGAGAGCTGATTATGATGATGAGTGTGACACACGTCAGCGGCCTCCCAGAGGGCAGCGAGCGAGAGAAAGAGTGAGAGCAAGAGAGAGTGAGAGAGAAAAGCAAACAGTGGGTTTTAAGCTCATGTGCGTTTCACGTTGCGTCCGTGAGGGACGTCCAAACGGACTCAGCGTGCACGGTCACATCAAAGCCCCCCACAATTATTACTGCTGAACACACACCCCATAGGCCTCAGCACACACATACTGTACACACAGCTCTAACTTTCATTTATGCAAGGAACTAATCACACATGGCATTTTCCTCTCAGATACCGACACTGAAACCACGCCGACCGGACTCGATTCTATATTTATAGTTCCTCTCAGGCTTTAACATGAGCTATTTTTAAATGAAGCACTTTGGGTTAAGATGAGCGGCTAAAAGCAGTAAAGACATTAAAGTTACATTTCAGGAAGAAATACACAACTAATAACCAAAGGTGTATTCACATTCATCACTCGGGTAGAATTATTAGATATTAGGGATATTAGGGTTTAAAAAGACTTCAACTCAAGTAAAAGTGTAAAACTACTTAAAGTATAAAAGCAAAAGTAATGGAAGGAACACAAATGCCAAAAGCTTAGGCCGCGCCACAGGGGCCTATAGTGCACTACCCCACCTCCCAAAACACATTTTTCTAAAAGCCATAATGAGGATAATGTTATATTTTAAAATTTAATGTTGAAAATTTCGGGATTCACTAGGCTCCCTGTTTCAGCTGCATATATGCCTATACATACATATCAAATACATTAAAGGACCATCTATGTGCACTACTGAGCACTACATGTGTTTCATGGAGCGGAAAATATGATGAGTAGTTGCCTGTATGTATATGCATATGTTTATACTGTTGTTTAGGTTATGTGTATAAGAGTAATGAGGCTATTTTTAAAATGTAAGGATTATAAAGTACAGATAATTGGGTAAAAATGTAAGAAGTAGAATTAATGTCGGCTGAAACATAATCACTCCAGTAAAGTATAGGTAAAGTAGTAATGTAACGACTGTACTTTGTTACTTGACAACTCTGCTAATAACATGACACACAAAACTGCAGATATATAAGTTTAAAAAATATCATAAAGTGCACTAATAAAATGCAAACCTATTTAAAATGATAATATTGTCACAGTCTCAAACAATGTAACAAAAGCAAAGCCTTCACTACTGAGAGTTCATGTAAAAGGACTATTTGTATTTGTCCATTTTTCTCAATTTTTCTTTTGGCAAAACTTCTGTCAAAAATTAGCCACAAGGTTTTGCATTAACAGCAATAACACATTTTATTTGATTTATTGTATTATGTGATTGTGTTAGAAAATTGAAACAGTGTGGACGCTGTTGATGTTATTATGTGACCTGCTTTGCTTCACTCAACATTTTACCGAGCTGCAAGTACTTTTCCTAGGGTGACCCCAACATTAGAGAAGGTGAATCATCACCTTTGTTCACACTTCCATGAAAGCTCTACACCACTGGGGTACATAAATTGTATTTAGAGTCATTTCTGACCCTCAGGACATGATGAGTATACAGAATGTTTAGACCACACAAGGGTTAAAATAGAAAAATAAAAGAAAAGGCCTGCAGTAAGGCCTGCAGTTAGGCCTGGATGCAGCTTGGAAAACCAACAACTGTTCAAGGGTACGGTACAGTTACTGTACATTCCCTAAAGGTACTGCAGATGTATTTTTGAGGGTACACGCAGTAACAGCAGTGTATCCATTTTTCATCCACTGTGCAGCACAATACATTGTTAGACAGAGGTCTTTCAGCATTTTAATCAGGGAATTTTAGTTTAACACTGACAACTTACGTAAAGATTATATTTGACCTTATTTTTGATCATGTCAGCATCCGGTAAATTATAATGGGCTAGATAACCAGATGTTGGAGCAGTAGCTAATTCCAAAAGGGTTCAACTCCATAGCCTGTATGTGTATATATGTTCTTATCAATGCGAACACAACTGCTGGGTCTGACAGCAAAACTCACCATTTCATTTTTATTCTGAATGGTTTATAAAATGTTACATTTAGTCAAAAATTTGGAATCAATTTGTTCATGGCAGAATTTTATATCTATATATAAATTGGCAAAGACATTTTATTTACTGTATTATAATCAGTGTACAGTGTTAACAATAGAACTAAAATTGTTATTGTTAATTAAATAATAAAAATGTTTTTGTTTGGGTAGTCTGCTGAAGGCACTTTGCCAATTAACTTCAGTTTATGTTTCCTACCCTGAAGTCAAGTCCTAACTTTAACACTAAACTTAACCTCCATTCAAAACCTTAGCCAAGCCCTAATCCTGTTCCTTAACTCTAATGCTCGTCCTGACCATCATCCATAGTCCTACACTGTAAAATAAGGGGAACCTAACAAGCAAGTCATTTCTCAGGTTAAACTCACAGAACATTTGTATTGTGTCACACTGTTAGGAATCAACTGACAGATTTTTAACATCTGAACATCTGTAGATAACCTCTAGGAGGATAACCAAACAATAAAATTATTTTTATTTTTATTACATTATTATTATTATTATTATTATTATTATTATTTTTATAGTAATTAAATAACTTTAATGTAGTGATGTTGATGGTGCTATTATTATTACAATACGTTGTATTATACGTGCAAGTCAAGGCACTAGTTTGTGAGTAGGTGAGTTTTAAGGTTAGTGGGAAACATTAATAAAACATTTCAGCCAATCAAAAGAAACGGTGCGCAACATGATTCCACTACTTTTAAATTTTCTCTTTAAATAAAGTCTCATTACATACCAAAACAAATCACTACATCTGCCCTTTCTGCTCCATGCCCTCTGTTGACGAATCTTCAAATAAATAAAAATAATAGGCTTATAGAAGATTAGTTGGATAAAAGAGAAGGGAGCATTATCTGATCAGCACAGATCGTTTTAATCGCAGTCATGTGCTGATTTGACTTTGTGATACATGATGCTAAAATGAGGATACAAAACAGGATCCTGGAATATTTACTTGAGTTCGGTGCTGAGGTGCTTCGAGAATACTGGCTCTATTGTAATGAAGAACTGACAGGAAAGCGTAGCTGGTTTTACAGTGAATAAGAGCACTGTGCTGCAGTGTGTCTGTATGTCGCTTCATGTAGGTCTTTTATTTTTATTATTAGGTTCAGTAAGACATTTATATCCATCACAAAATCAAATGTATTTCTTTTTTTTCTTTTTTTTTAATTTCAGCTGGGTTTTTTTTCAGGTAAAGTAGGCCAGTGCTTTATGATTATTAATTTGTACACCCTACTGAATGAATAACAATCATAAAAGATGGGCTGAAGAAGGATTCCCTGCTCTGCTGAGGACCCACAGCTGAGTTTTCCTTCCCGACTCTCTCTCTCTGCTCTTCTTCTCCTTATTTGTCTCTCTGTCCTCTCTGTCTACTGCACGTCTGTTCTGCTTTAGGTGCCATTTTATTAAAATATCAGTATTTAGAATGGAATAAGGTGTCGACCGACAGAGAATTATTTGCTCTTCTCCAGTTTTACAGCCTGCAGGCTTTAAGTTAAATCTACATACAGTACAATACATTAACATAGCATTAACAGAGTAAAGCAATCAAGTAAACTGTTAAACCCATAGGTGGCAAATTTGTTTTTGGTTGCAAATAAACATACGCATGATACCATGCACCCACAAACAGTATGTGGTATCTAGCTATCTATAGTATAAATGAAGATTAGGCAGTTGTAATTTCTGCAAACAAATGCTCTAAATAGCAATATTTTCATTTGGAATTTAGGGGAAATGTTATCCATGGTTAATGGATGGGAGGAAAACTCTCTCATTGTTTTTTTGGGGCGGCTTAATAGTAACACTGCATGAAAACAAACTAAAACTGGAGTGAATTTAGGAACTTATAAACAACACAAATGTGATAAGGAAACACTTAAGATGGTATTCAGAAATACCCGAATAAGGTCAAATTCACAAATAATGTTGCTATAAGAATATGAGACGATGACCAAAAGCAACTACATAATCTGTCAGTTATCTTAGTTAAGATATCAGTTTATAATTTTGTCATCTTGCGCCTTGCAAATCCTTTCTTAGAACTCTGTCAACTAATTAAATAAACTAGTTTTTTTACATATACATACATACTACATTTTTTACATAGTTTTTTCTTCTTTCACAAAGTACTTCTATATTTTAGTCTAACATAACCAAGCCCACAGTAATAAGCCCAGGCCACTAAAACAAAGCACCTCTACAGTTATTAAAGATAGTTACTCCTGTCACGCAAAGAGCATCCCAGCTTATTCATCCCATTTAACCTGACGTCCCACTTTCGCTGAAGACATGCTGATCTTGGTCCCTGGCCTGCCACTCACACACTCATCTAACAGAGAGGCCTAGTAATACGACGCCTCTGCCTCTGCCTCTCTTTTACTGTCTCTGTCTATCCTCTCTACAGCGGGGTTTTGTCATTAAATCGTGCCGATACGTTTTAACCCATGGCAGTTTAGTTTAATCAGACGAGGCTTATGTAACACATCTTCACTAGAATGAAAGCTGACTCTAGCGGTCAGCAGTGAGGACAGTGCGTCCTGCCTGGAAGCGTCTAAAGGCTCTCACCTACGTCTGCCCCAACGTTCCAACGTCCCAGTCTTACACAGCAGTGATGTCAGGCGGCCTTCCTCGGTGATGTCACTCTGCCTTCCTGACTGCTGATGTGTACTTTGTATACACACAAAGGTGCCAAAAGGACTTCTGGCTATGCAAGCCAAGCCATCTAGTCTACCACTCTGCCAGTGGACAGTGTGTGTCATTCGTAGCCTATTTGTGCTCAAGTTTTTTATGTACAATGATGAATATGAAACCAACTGAACATTTATTATTGGGAATGTTAAAATTATTCCTCTTTTTGCTTGCATAATAGGGACGAGGGGAGTATAAACTGTGACCACAGCCAAAAACAAATCTACTGCTCCTTAGAGCCCCTGTCTTTTGGTTTTAAATATAACAGTTATTTTAAAACTAAAGGTATGCCACAGAATAATCATTTACCAATGTCACATTCCATATATGTATATATTAATGCTGTTGAATTGTAGTTAAATGCGCTAAAACTTGCTACCAGATTGCAGAACGAGTGGCAGTGGCACCGGGGCCGGTGTTGTGAAAGATAAAAAGAATATCTAAATGCTAGCTAACTGTTCAGACTTGATCAGGTCATGAATCTGCTGGTATTTGTAATTAATATTAATATTTTTGGCATGTAAAGTGGTGACACTCTATAGTTTCGATTCATGTATTCACTGGACACAGTTACGCTCTTTGGACTAAAAAAGTCCAGTAAGGAACCAGGTAAATAACGCTGCATTTACCTGCTAGTCTGAAGAGCCTACATCCCACTTGTGAAGTCGGAATCGTGAACAGGTGATGTTTAAGTCCTTGATAAGCGAGTAATCAATTTGCTACAGACAGAATGATAAATAGAACTGTTCTATATCACATTAAATGTATATACATTACAGATGAAAATGTATTTACAAACAACCATTAATAGCAACTACTGTTACAAATGAAGAACTATGTACTATCCAGTACTGATGCTGTCTTCTCCGCCTTGTTAAAGGTTCAAGATCATCTCAACTTGGGACCTCTGGTATGAAAATCATCTCAGAATGTCCCACTGGAATTTACGACTGGAGGGGTGATCATGTTCAGCTTGCAAGTCCGGAACTCGTATTTACCATAATTCCGATAACACGTGCCCGTGGCTTAACTCCAGACTTGTTGTGGCAGCCAAGTTGTTTACATAAAGGTTGTTTACAAAAATGTTAAAGAGGATTTGTGAGGAGATTGTCAAAGGTCCATGCTGTTTTAGCGAATAATGAGGGAATGACAATACAGAAGTGTATGTTGAGCACAGAGCTTAAACTAGAACACAGAGCTTAAGCGAGCAAGCGTGTGGCCGGTACACATGTCAAATGTAACATGCTGGGGGGCGCAGGTTAGATAAACTAGTGGAATCAAAGTAGGTGATTCTGATTGGTTCTTTGGCCGACCTGACATCAGATGGGCCAAATTTAATCCAGCTAAATTTAAATCCAACTGAGGGAAGAAAAAAAGATCACAAAACTATATACTTAGATAAGAATCATAAAAAAGAGTAGACAGAAGAAGAGTAAAGAGTAAAGAGGGTCAGAGAAGGATGTGCATACGGTGTATAAGGGCTACTTGTATGTAGTTTTACACACCAATTATACACAATAATTATAATTCATTTTCATACAGCCATTTTCCAACCTCACTTTTTGCCTCAGAATTAATTAGTCTTGTTTGTTACTGTTCCTTTAAAGCAGCACTACGTGAGCAGTGGTATTTCATTTTACTATAGGGCTCCCCCTGCATTTGGGAAGTAATTTACTTTGACACCACTGCTGTGAATCCTAATCATCCATGGACGGCCAAAAATGTGCTTTTGTTAACAAGCTGAGAAATACGTTTCTGAGACTGGGCATCTGAAGTGAAAGAAGCATGTGGACTGATGCAGTAGAGTCATTTTACAGGGTTGTACACAAATATCACGATTACACAGCATTACACAGAGGTCCCCATGCACCAAACGTATAAAGCACAGTATTAGCTTCCCATCCTCAAGTTACAATGAGGGATCCCATTTTCACTATTACAGTGAAAATACTGTGGTACAGTTGATCATCAAAATGATTTTACAGCTGTTATTTTAAGGTACATTTTTAAATGTAAGGTTGCTGCAGCGTTTCATTCCCCTTAACCGACAAATTCCAAGTCAAACTTCAATATGTAATTTATATATGAATATTCAATAAATGAATATTCAATAAATATTCATTTAATCATCCTTATTTACGTTTACTAAGATATTTACTGTACAAATATTCTTTTTTTATACCATCAAAAATGATAATAGCCAAAATGCCACATATATAATACATATGGATGTTTAATAAATTGATAGTGGATGCATTGCCCTTAAAGACCATACATCATCTCTGCAAAAAACAATTCCATGTAAACGGATGTCATGCAAATATCACAAGCACTGCCACTGAAAAGGCTAAAGCCTGCTGTAAACTCTCTCAGATTTAAACATCAAATTAGAGCTCGCTCAGCAATCACAGCTTGAGCATGCATAGAACACACAGATGCATTCATTACCATATTTGATTAAGCACTGTTGTACAGTAAAAAGCAGCTGTTGTGGAGGACATTTGCTGAATGGTGCTATGCCCCATGCACACACACACACGCACACACATACTCTTTTAAATATTTTTTTTTCTCAAGATAAATATTAATAATAAAGTTGATGCCAACAAATAAATTTATTGGCAAAATAATAATAAAAGACAACAGCAAAAAACACTTATAACAAGTGCTCAGCATAGGTGGAACATCTTCAGTTCTGTTTGAATAGCATCCCAGGTGGCTCCTCATGGTGCTGCTTTAGAGAATATTGCATCAAGACAAATAATATGAAAATAATCTCTGAAAAATCTAAAACATGAGGCGTTTTGATTAAGACTGGGTCACTGTCTTAGTCCATATTTCTAACTGAATACTTTGAATGTCCTCAGTGTTATTGTAATATGTGGAATACGGTAAAATAGAGGATACCCTTCAATATATATACATTTATATATATGTATACGTGTGTGTGTATGTGTGTGTATACAGTGCCTATAAAACATGATTTACCCCCTTGGATATTTTCCCCTTTTTCCTCTTTTAAAATAAATAATTTTTTATTTTAAAAGGGTGTAAATATTTCTGCATATAAATATATATATATATATATATATATATATATATATATATATATGTATATATATATTACTTTTTGTTATAATTTGAATCAGGCAGTTGTTCTTGATATTGTTTATAATTTAATTGTGCTGTTTCATTTCATGATGAATTGGAAATGCTCCAATATTACTTTGAATTAAATATTTTTACATTACATGCCTTGTGAAATGTTTACAATATATATACACATATATAATGTGTGTGTGTGTACATGTGCGTGTGTGTGTGTGTGTGTGTGTGGGAGAGGGTGATTGAGTGTTTGCTGTGGCCTTCTCATACTGTCTGTGTCTCTCATATGTCAGTGTGTATGTTCATAGAAGAAGTGAGAATGGGCAGATGAACACTGGATGCGGGTAATGTTTATTAAAAACTGAAAAATATGAATATGTAAAAAATATGTATATAAAATAAAAATCATTATGAAAAAATTGAAATGATGAAAGTAGAAAGTAGAAAGAATGAAATGACTACTGCTTTGCATTTTCAGAGTTGAATAATCATGCATATGTATGTATAGATTGAGATAGATAGACTGTATGTATAGATTTCTTAATTATACAGTGGGGACCAAAAGAAGTGACAAGCACTTGAGCTGCAGGGATGCCACGCGTTTGTGCAAAAGCCTCTGATGAGAGTCGTCTGAACATGAGATTCAACACAAGAGAATCTGACCTTTTTTCTACAAAAGCAGTCAAGGTCACAAATGTGCTTTTCATTCATTTGTTTACATTTAATAACCTTTCCTTTTGTTTCTTTACATTTGAAATGTTATTATTTCTGATGGTTTAATCAAATGTTCTGTTTTGTGGAGTTTTGCATATGAACTGTTCTATGATAGTGGTGTGTGTGAAGTAAGAGTATAAACATGGTAAGAGTTTGAAATGATCAAGGGAATGTAAACAAATGTGGAGCCTGCTCTCTGAAATGCGAGCGTTATGCATGGCCTGAGATTATTTATCAGCATTAACCACGGCCCGAAGACGTCCCGAGGGGGCACAGATGAATGGCACATCAGAGAGGACGAGCATAGCTAGAAGGGATCGAGCTGAAAGAGGAATTCATGCAGGCAAGAGGCCTAAAAGAAGAAAGCAACAATGTAAGGCAGCGCGGACGTGTGCTGGCTGGAGAAACACGTCACTTACTCTGTGTTTACTCTGTAATATCCATAAGCTGTGGAGCGGCATTGTGCTGTGGTGTGGGATGAGGCAAAGCACCTGGCCTGAAGTAAAAACTGACCTACAGAACTGTGCTATAATCGCCCTCAGCAGTCGTGGTTTTGCTGGAAGGGTAAAAGTAACATCTTGGTGCGTCTTTCAAGATCTGGAAGTCCCTTACACCTATTTACAAGGGAGGAAATAGGCCAACTCTCCTTTAAAAAGAGTAACTCTCTCAATTACAAAATAAAGGAAGTGGACTCTCTGCTTTTGGCCGGGCTTGCCAGAGAGAGGCCTCGTCAGAACAATGGTGAACAATTTAGCTCCAGATATTGAGATACGGTTTACAAAGCTGAGGAACAGTGGCTGTTCACTGTTACATATAAAGGGTCTCTGAGGAACCATTGGAGGCTCTTCAATTTGAACTGTGGAGGAACCTCCTAAGATGCTTTTAGAAGAAAAACGTTCCTTGAAGGTTCCTCAAAGCACCTTAAGAGGTTCCTTCACAGTTTCAAAATGAAGAACTTTCAAACGTTCCTCAAGGAACCTCTACTTTTGTCAGTGTACTGTACATGGAAAAGTCTCCATGTTGTCTTTTTCTGCTTAGTCGATTCAGGTTACTAATTTGTCAACACAAAGGGGCGTAAATGGAAGAGATGCCTCACCACAGCAGATCAGATGAATGTGACAAATATGACACGCTGAAAATGAATCACAAAAAGAACGATGTTAAATTAGTGTGTGTGTGTGTGTGTGGCTACATATCTGAAAGATTAGATGTGCAGTATTCGATAATAGATGTGCAGTATTAGTACCATTTATTTATATCAGCCCTTCCACACTGTAATGCTTTGAGGTGAGAAAGGCTGAACGAAATACAGCCCACACTAAAGAGACATCGCCTCGAACAGAGTGACCCAAAAGAGACATGTATGTGATGAGTGAGGTCATCAGGTCCATTCTGAACACGTCAATACAACCCTGCAGAACTGATACTACTGTTCTCCTGTCCTGGACACTTAGCTCTGAACACACACACACACACATACTGACACATGCATGAAACTGTTTAAGATAGTAGGCAGAAGCCTTAAGATATTTTTTTATCATCAAAACGGCCCTTTCCTCATTTTTAAGCTGATAGACTTTGGTGCAGTGTGTAAACAGGATAACTGTCTGGCATCGGAGCTGCAAAAACTGCCCGTTTTCAACGCAATGCTTCTGAGATGTCCCAAAATCCAAACACATTAGCGCACATATTCAGTCCACCATTGTTCATCTATACTGCAGCTATAAGAAGGGTTTCAGCCTGGACTGCTTTTTGAACAACACACAGTACAGGGCAGCCAATCGGAACAGAGCAAGGGCCTTCTAGGCTTTCAGAGATGGTCAAATGAATTACACAATTACAAAACACAAATGTTTTATAAAATCTCAATAGACTCTTTATTGCATTGGTCATTTTTGGTGAACAATAAAAATCTAAATTGTCCAATCAGGATTTTGATTCCTGTGGTGTCATACAGCTAAAGCAACTCTCCCATTGGTTAGGACTTCACGAGCAGAACTGAAGGACCTAAACACATCAGATTAACCACCAACATCATTTGGATCTAATGGTGGAATCAACCAGTTTGATGTACAGTGTGTGAGAAGAAAGGTCGCTCTGGGCACTCTGACTGAAATCGTTCCCTATTTTAATGGGTATGTTGGCCGAATCATAGTGAAAAGTGAAAGCATGATTTTGAGGGCACTACAACAAAGACATAGAGCACGAGAGGGAGTGTTTTATTACTGAAATAACAGCCGCGCTGCCGTTTCATGATAACACACAACCTTCAGTGTTCTATTGCTTGTATACAACAGTTTGAGAAATAATTACAGTAGAAAAATAAATAAATAAAGACATGATTGTAGCGTTTGATATGGTTTTAGCATTTCCTTCCATCAAATAATAGTCCCTCAGCAAACAGCGTGCTGCTGCATCACAGAAACTAACTCCACTCACTCACTGAACAGCCTGCAGCTCCTTCTCCAGCTTCTTACACAGACCAGCAACTTAAACTACATTTCCCACCCACACGTTTTCTGGTCCGTTTGCGTGGTCAGAACTAACTGTTGTATAATCTCCCACAATGCACTCAGAATTTATAGTAAACATCAGCTGAAGGTGGACCAGAATGCATGACAAGTCTCTTCTTACTAAAAAACAGCCAGCAGAAGGGGAGGCTTGTGTTTCTAAACAACTTAACGGTCAAAGATTATTCTCTAATCAGCGCAAGTACCTTTATTAATTCAGTTTGTGTTCGTATGAAGCTTTAAACACTGCTCAGCCGCTTACGTCTTTATTCATGCGACTGGTGCTGACGTATGCTGATGATGAGGAAGTGTTTTTTCTCTCGTTTTATTTATTTATTTTTTGGACCCTATTTATGGCCCGAGCTATAGTCCTAGGTCTAATCACGGTTTGGCACAAAATTGACATACATCAGTCTTAAAGGTACAGTAAGCAGAAGATTTGTTTTATGAAAAAGATGTGTTTTAGGGGTCTTTTACTGAGTAGTTTCTTCATTAGCTAAATCCTATTTTGCAAAAATAGTATGTCACATATGCTTAATGTAGTCATATTTAAAAAACATAATCAACGAAATAAATGAAAGTTCAGTGATTAGCAACATCATATTTCCTTCCCCACACGTGCCAGTCATTTTGAATGACAGAATAAAAAAATAATTATTACATCATTCATTTAATATCACAAGCCCTCTTGTGGTTTGGGGGCACTAAACAACAGTTTGTACTGCTCACAGCGAGAAACGGCCCCCGATTGTCTTTGAGCAGCACGCTTATCCTCATGATAGCACGGCATCTCTGCCCAGCAGCTGATAGAACTGTGGGAGTAACGCAGCTTGTAGACTATGTGGATATAACTATGACTATATGCAGCCTGTGCATTCTGTGGCTATCACGCTGTGGATACCTGTGAATCAGTGGTGGGTAGAAAAGGGGCTAGTCTTATTCTCTCATTCTCTCAACAAGTACTTAGGTAAGACTCTTCTGAATTTGTACTTATTTGTGTGTGTGTGTGTTTTTAATGATATCTTTACTTCCTCGAGGACATTTATGATGAAAGTAACCTATTAATGAGTTTAAACATGACTGATTATTGTCCCTAAGTGGTTCTGTTTAGTTCTTCTGTAGGTTTAAAGAAGTACTTTACTTTTTAGGTTAGAGTTATTCATTCATTAGGAGTAACTTCTGAATAATGGGTTTAGGCTCCTCTTCGGGCTGTGGATGTCGTGCGCATTGTGGATGATCCCAGAGTGACCCTACACTGGATATTTGCTGTTAATTTGTCGCCATCTAGTGTTCATATGGGTTAAGTATATCTACTCGCTCTGTCTCAAACTACCATGACCACAATGCTCTGCGCTCTGCTGACTGCTTAGTATCGCGAGAACAAGATGACCCGGAGAACGGGATCAGGAATACAGCCACGGCAACGCTCCCTGTTCTAGCCACGGCGTTTAACCTAGCAGACCGTAGATCTGGATTTACCTGTAAAATTATTTATTTCTTCTGTTTTATTTGTACTGAATTAGACTAAAGCCCGACTCGGCCTATCAGCGCATTTATCGTCAGAAACGTCCATTTTGGCCGTGCTCCA
This sequence comes from Salminus brasiliensis, assembly GCF_030463535.1. Classification (NCBI taxonomy): domain Eukaryota; kingdom Metazoa; phylum Chordata; class Actinopteri; order Characiformes; family Bryconidae; genus Salminus; species Salminus brasiliensis. The sequence goes on along the minus strand of NC_132881.1, from coordinate 22,152,406 downwards.
CGCTGAGGATCGGTATAGCACTATGTGGATCGGTACCCACTATCCTCTCAAACGTTGGAAGAGGCTCATATGATTCAGACAACATTACTTACATCTAAACACAGGAAAGATTTACGACCAAATAAGTCCAGATATTTTATGATATTTTATAATTTTTTTAATTAGCTATTTTTATTTTTTATTTGATGTAGCTAGCTAGTTTTGAAGATTTAATACCACTGTTCTGTGAATTCTGTGGCACCTGATTTAAATGTGTGTGGTTTGTGTGTGTATATATGTGTATATAAATAAATATAAAATATTATGATAGCCTACGTGACTTATTAGCAAGTCAGAAAGTGCTGTAAGTTTTTAAACAGTATTTTAAGCCCATCACCATATCAGATGTTAAAAATAACAATTACTAAGGTCATAATAAATCAGTTTTGGTCGAGATTGATTCTCACACGTTTGAAACACTGAAGCAAATAACAGTTATCTACGAATGTGTATAATAAAACGAGCAAAATTAACATGAGCATGTTTATAAAAACACGGATCATATACGACGCACGCGTTGTGCGCCTGCGCAGTAACCGTCGGTAGGACGGCTCAAAGGGTAGGACACCCCGACGCCAGAAATCCCCTGTAGTATTTCCTCTGATCTGCAGCCCTTCCTGACCTGGCAGACAAAGGCAGACGTTCAGTTCACACGCAGTGCAGTTTAAAGCCTTTGTGAAAGCATTTAAAATGTCATTAGGCAGCTGGTTTTTCTATCTGCTGCTAGTTTGGAAAATTAAAGACTGATGTAGCCTGTCAGCAATCCAGTCCTCGGATTCCCGGCAGTGTTTTGTTTTTATTCAGTCTGATAAGTAGTTGTCTTATGAACCAGGCACACTCACACTAGCTCTCTCTCTCTCTCTCTCTCTCTCTCTCTCTCTCTCACACACACACACACACTCACACTAGCTCTCTCTCTCTCTCTCTCTCTCTCTCACACACACACACACTCACACTAGCTCTCTCTCTCTCTCTCTCACACACACACACACACACTCACACTAGCTCTCTCTCTCTCTCACACACACACACACACTCACACTAGCTCTCTCTCTCTCACACACACACACACACACACACACTAGCTCTCTCTCTCTCACACACACACAGTAACTCTGTTCACACAGCCGAGCTCCGTGCCAACGCTATGACGTCAGAACTGTGGCAACCACAATGCGATCTGTCTGTGCTCACACAGCCTGCCCTCAGCTCTCCTCTCCCTTTCTCTGAAACCAGAGATTAAAAATGACAGACTGATTCATTAATTTACAGATTTCTAAAATCCTAAAGCCACGATAAACGCGCCCTTCGTTCACGACGTGATAAAAACGAGCCCGTAGACAGTAAAGCTGCTCCGCCAGACTGCGGTAGGCTAAGCCTATCTGATGCTCAGTGTTATCTATTCAGAAGGGACAGCCCTTTAACCCTAATGCCACCCGTTAATGAATTCTTTTGGGAAGGAGTTTGTGCATAAGTGGTTGGTGATAAATTGACTGTACAGGATCATTGGTGCTGCAATTTATCCTCCAATCCACGTGTCACAAAAAAACAAAAAGTCGAGCTGACCCTGACTTTAACCTCCTTCTGGACCAGAACTGTAGATTCCAGCCATATGTCTGTAGCATGTTCCAGACACACTTTCTTCTGCCATGCTTACTCTGTATAATGCTGCTGCTGTCTCTTGGTTAGTCAGCATACACAATGCCTTAGGCCAAATCCTTAATAACATCCTGGCTCCATACAGGTCGGAGACTCTGATGACATGAGGATGCTGGACCCAAGTCTTATATACTCTAATATAAGTTCATAACTAAATAACTGAACTTTGGATGGAGGACAATGCCTGAAGCATCTTCTCTTTCCAGTCTAACATCATGTCATCATGTTCAGCAGTGAGATGGACAGAGAGGAAGACGGGGTGGAGCAGGGGAGTTGTGAGAGGAGGGGGGGGGGGCAAACAAGACTACAGTTGCCAACGTTGTAGTCTTACATCACTACAGTTCCCACAATACCATGCAAATCCAAGGGCTTACAGCATAAGGTTTGCAGGTGGCATGTGCACTTGTAAAACCTTATATACCCTAATAGCACGTACTGTCTGTTCTCTGTGCAACTGCATGCAACAAACCGCAACCGCCATACCATGACAGTTCAGTGCAGATACACGTACCGCTACACCCCTATACCACTCCTTTGTCAGCTCTTGCAGGACGTTGGGGGTCTTGCTGTTACATTGGGGTCTGCTTTGCGTTTCTGGTCTGCAACCGTTATTCATCCATTTTCTTGGCCTTCCAGATTTTGCCTTTACTTTCAGTTATTTCCCTGGACCCTGAAAATTGTGAGCTTGAGGTGGAGCTTTCATAATCTTTTACTTCAGCTCGTGAATGAGGTGATGAAACTGTACATAATGAAGAGCATCCAGCCCAATGTTGGCCTTTATGTCCGAAACAAAGGACATCTGTGGCATGAACACAAAAAAAGACACATCTGCCGTGTAAAGTTTTGATGTTTACAATTCAAATTTTCATGCTGTTTGTTCCTATCTTGCTATCTGTGCAACAACCTTACAACTTACTCAAGCTCTGCCCAGGATAAGGACCACCCAATCAACACTTAAGGGGCAAATATCCTGTTAAATACATTGGTTATATTATTGGATGTTGGAAAGTTATTTATGGGAAGTTAAATGTATATTGTGTGGGTTATCTAACTAGAAATTTGAGTATTTCCTACATCTTACACTGTATATGCAAAGCCAAGAACTGTTCGAAAACCAGGAGTCCAAAAAATTAGCCCGTCTAAACTTGTTCTACAGCAAAGCAAGCTCTGTGCTTGTGATGTCTTTGTGTTAGTGCTCAAGCAGTGTATTTTCCTGCATTGCTCACTGGTGCCAGATTTTTAACTAATGGCTAAAATGCCTTAAAATAACATTCCCTATGAATGTCAAATCTAGTCTAGAAATCTGGAAGCCATTTATGTAGAACAAGAAAGAAAGGCTCTTTCCTTCCGTTCAGTGAACGGCATTTTTAATTGCATGGAAGTGGCTGATGTTGTGTTTACCATTTTATAATGAATGTGCTTTCTTTGGTTGTGCGAGGAGACAGGCTGATTTCGTCTCTGGGTAAGGGATGCAGCGCTGTCTCGGCTTCCATGGGAAACTGTGTGGCGTGCTCTGAGTTGCAACCTGGGGAGAATTCCCCTCATGGACAGGTCAAGCCTTCACTCCAGCAGCAGAGACAAAAAGGCCTTTGTGGTCCCTGATATGAATCTCAATGCCCCTCTTTCTAAGCCTCCTCTCCTTACCCCAGCCACAGCAATCGTGGCGAGGAAGGGTCCGATGAGAAAAAATGCCAGCCTGAAACAGAGGGGCGTCAGTAAATTCAGCACTTGCAAGGCTGCTTTGTGTTGGGGCGTTTGCCTGCCGTGAGCTATTTCTTCCACAGTGCTCTAGGAATGAAAGGGAAGGAGGACTTTTGTGTGATGCCAGGCAGCGCTCATTGCGTCTGACCCGTTTCTGTGCCTTTTACCTCAGGAGAGCAGCGATATTTCATGTGTGCTTTGTGTTACAGGGTCTCTGTTGAGTTCGAACGTACCTTATATGGGCATGTGGTCATGCTGCAACATGTCCGCCCCATGTGGCACCCATGATGCAGATGCCACGCTCTCCAGGCTAAAGGAAGTGCCCACTTCCCCCGTTCACGTCTGCCAAGGGAAACTCACGTTCTGGCTTGGCATCAAAGAACATAGCCAACACAGCTCAAATGCTGGGTCACACAATGTGTGTAAACAGCATAACCCATCCCCCCACACTCCCTCGGACACCCGGAGCGAGGCCCACTTGCGCCAACCTAAACAGGCCGGCCTTCGCAGGGCTTTCACACAGCAGCACAGGGCCAGCCTGTAAAGGGGGGGAGGGCGGAGCAAATACGAGGTGGACTACGGTGTGTCGTCATTCGAATTTAGACCCAAAACAACGCTAACAAAGCCGCCCCAGTGAGGATCCTGGACCTCGTCTCAGGGCCGAGCAATAGGTCTGACATAACGGAGGGGAACTGTGAGGGGGCTTGCAGAAGATATAGAAGATGCAGAGACCAAGAGGAGAGACAAACACACCTTAGTCTCATAATGTCTCCAATGTGGATACACTGCCAGCATGCTGTATTACGGCTGAACATAGTTAGAGGTGACATGATACCGATACTGATATTACACTATTCACAAACTGTTACTTTTTAAAATCAGCCTCTTTGATGTGCTATTGACACTCTACTACCCCTCAGGCTAGACTTGTTTAATCATTGGATCGAGTTCATTCATCGATATCTGATCCAGCATTCTCTGCATTTTGACCCAATACCGAGACCCATGATATTGCCTGAGTAATGCCATGGAGGTCCACTGACTTTCAGTGCCTACATGTGAAGCCCCTGAGGCCTGCTCAGGCTTTAAGACCCTCCTCTCAGCACTCACCGGGTGCTCGCTCACTGACTGAGCCGCACTTCTCTGAATGACGTAATTAAGCCTTGGACCTTGGAGAGGAAAACCCAACCTACGTTGACCTCACTCTCTCCTCACTCAGCCCACCTCACTTCCCAAACCGTTTCCACGAGCTCTGGCCCTTGATAAGGTTGTGCGTGAATCCACGAGCAGCATCACCACCATCATCATCATCATCATCACCATCACCATCACCATCACCCACATGGCGGTTTAACCCAAAGCAAACTGCCTCGGTCCTGACCGGCCCCGAGTTCGTACCTTGTTCATCGCAGGAATCCTCGGCGCTCGCGAGGTCTCCTCCTCTTCCTCCTCCTCCTCCTCCTCCTCTTTCCTCTCCTCCTTCGTCTGGAGTTTTGCGTTTCTTCGACATGGGGCGACTCGATACGGGATGCTTCAGTCGCGTGCGACTCTTTCACACGCACGCGCGCGCGCTTGTTCTCTCTCTCTCTCTCTCTCTCTGTGTCTCTTTCTTTCTCTGTCCCTTTAACTCACTCACTCACTCACTCACCCGCGCGGATCTAGGCACGCGCGCGTGCGTTTGGTCCGGGTGGCGGGAAAAAACGGAAGGCGGGAGCGCGCGCGCCCCCCTCGCGTCTCGCGCAGCCTCGGGAGTGGGCAGGTGCGCGGATGCAGGCGCTTGGACGAGTTACTACTACTACGAGAGAGGGGGGAGGTGTGTGGGTTGGGAGGGCAACGCAGAAAACGTGGATTTGGACGCGGGTCTCGAGCAGAAGGCACCCTCTAGAAGCGTGAGCCGCGGGTGGGTCACGTGGCTCCAGGATTACAGCGCAGCGAGAAGGGGGGAAATCCCTGCTTTAAAACGGGCGAAGTTTGGGGGCGCCGTACCGGACATCTCCCCCTCTCCCTCTCCCTCTCTCTCTCTCTCTCTCTCTGCTCAGATCACAGGTGGGACCGAACCCTCTCGTGCACCGTGCACCGCTAAAGCACCTGTAACATCTGGAGCACCTGTAGCTGCCAGCAGAGCCACTGGGTGGTCTCATCCCTCCACGCCCTTGTGGTTCCTCTTCAGCCCCGCGCGACATCGGCTGACCGCCTCCGCGTCCCTCTCGCTCTCGCTCTGGCGCTCGCGCTCCAACTCATGGCCCCGCGCGTCCGTTACTCGCTCTTCGCCGGACTTGTCTACCTGGCGGTTGCTCGAGCGCGCCAGCATGGTCGGTCCCGGCTGCTCCCCCTCCCGCGCGTGGGGAGTTTGTTGGATGTTTTGTGATTGTTGTTCTTCTGCACCCCTGTGTTGTTCGAGCGCGCGGAGACTGTGGACTTTTCCTTTCCCGGCTCCATCAGCAGCGCGACCGGCTTTTTCCCTTCGCGAGCGCGTGACGTCAGCAAACCTCCTCCGCACGCGGAGCCAGACGGGAGCGAGAGATCAGCACTGAGAGTTTACGCAAGCAGCGAGAGCCTTGCACGCGCTGCACACGTCTGCAGGGGCGACGTCAGGAACTGAGACAAAAGGCGAGAAGAAAAAAGGGGGGACGGTTTGCACGTGCAACAGAAAAAGGGTGCATTTCCTTCTCCACGTTGCCAGGATTAGAGATGCTGTCCAGATTTTGATTTAGCACGTGCATCTAAAAGTGTTTCTAATACCAGTGCATCCACAGAGCCCTTGGAGACACACACACACACACACTGAACTGCATATCACATACACACACACTGACCCTTCTCCCACATCAGGTCCTGCAGCCTGGGTAGTTTACGCAGCCTGCCCACGTCTGACCGACTGCAGCAGCGAATCAGAGCACCAGAAAAGCAGCAACATGCAAGGAAACAAAGTGCACTTTATTTATATTACAGCTGCTCGTGCCCCTGATCACAGCCCTCCAATGTGAATTACAGCCCCCCTGCTAAATGACCCCAAAGCCCCACGCACGCACGCACGCACGCTCTGACTCCCCTGCTCCAGCTCTCTGTCTGCAGACTGTTATTGTCATTATCTGACGCAGTTCAGCTGGAGTTGAGCGCGCGCACCTGTTGAACCACAGTGAGAGCGTGTGAAGGGCTGCGCGAGTTTAGAGGCGAGGGGGTGGTTTTAGCGGGCAGATGAGTAGCTGTGGAGCTCTGCAGAGCCCGCAGACTGTTCAGGACTCCCGCTTTAATCCGGGATTTGAACGTCGGCAGTGAAACCCAGGCTGTTTTTGGCAGCTCCAGCCTCAGCGCTGCGGTCGCCCGTATGAAGGGGAATTGGACAGATGCTAATTCCCCCCAGCGCTCTGCTCTAAAGCCCTGATGGTGGTGTGTGTGTGTGTGTGAGTGTAAGAGAAAGGGGAAGAGAGAGAGAGTGTGTGTGTGTGTGTGTGTGTGTGTGTGAGTGTAAGAAAAAGGGAAAGAGAGAGAGAGAGAGAGTGTGTGTGTGTGTGTGTGAGTGTGTGTGTATGTGCGCAGCAGCCCCCCCCCTTCCACTCCAGTCACACACGCTCACTGCAGCTGCTGACGTCAAAGCTGCTTGCGTCAATGGTCGCTCTTTGACAGAAGGAGGGAGGGGGGGTTTCTCAGAGGATCCTAATGGGATTATTACCAAAAAAAATCCCAAAGTGATTTTCAACGCCAGAGAAACGCAGCAGGTTTTCTCTTTCTCTCTCTCTTCTCTGCTTTTTCAGTGATCCATATGCAACGCGAGATGAAGGAGAAGAAGAAAAGGCAGCAGCAGAAGAAAGTAGAACATAACCCACAGAAACGTAATGTGCTCCTTTATTGTGTGCTGCACCCTTAAAACGTGTCTTCAAGGGTTCTTCAGTAGAGCCGTGGTAACTGCATACAGGGTTCTCTTAAAGGTTTCTACACTATATGGACAAAAGTATTGGGACACCTACACATTACACCCAGAGGAGCTGTTATCCTATTCTAAATGCAATGGCATTAATGTGGAGTTGGTGGTTCTCCCTTTGCAGCTCTAACAGCAGGTTTGGAACTCTGCAGTGACTTTTATATACTACGTGTCTCTGCACTTTCATTTAATTCTTTTGCTTACATTGTAGAACACATAGTCCTGACCCTCTTTCCAGATGTAGTCCGTACGTCAGTAGATACAGTATGTGCGGTTTACACACCAGTCGTTTTTTTGCGCAAATTGAAACATACAGAAATATTAGCTAACACTTAACGCCAGCATGCTACTAAATTGCCCCCTTAACACAGATATCTCACTCCGTCAGTCCTGCACAGCCTTCAGGCGTACGTTTGCATGGTAGTAGCTGTGCTGATAATATACTGTGTGTTAAAGCATCATTACCTGAGAATTAATACTTTTTGCTCCTGGACTCCCCCTACAGGTGCAGAGTGTAGTTCCCTTTTACTCCACTGCAGCAAAAAAAAGGATAAAGGATAAAGGTGCACGTATTCGTCACTGTACAGTGTGGACTGTACAGCGAAATGTGTCCTCCGCATTTAACCCATCTGGTAGTGAACACACACTCACACACACACATGTGTTAGGGGCAGTGAGTACACACACACACCCAGAGCGGTGGGCAGCCAACTCCAGCGCCCGGGAGCAGAGAGGGTAAAGGGCCTTGCTCAAGGGCCCAACAGTGACGACAGATTGTGCTGTGAGCCACCCACGTAGCACACGTGCATTTTACAAGCTGAGAGACACACTGAAAGGCTGTTGCAGTAGAGTAATATTACACAGGATTTTACACATATATGACTCGAGTTACGTAGCATTATGCAGTTCTCATGAGAGGTCCCTTAGTGCAGTTAGCACTGGGCGAGACCCAGAGTAGCAATGATAGAGACATCATCCTCCCTATTACAGTCAGTCAACCATCATCGTGATTTTAAAGCTGTTAGTTTAAGGTGAAATGCTGCATAATGTTGCTTTAAACGGGCTCATTATTTAACTCAGTCTTGATAATCTGTCTTAATTTGATTATTATTAATGCTTTTTGCTAAATAATAATGGTCATGCCTTTCATTTGTTGGATTTGACCTCACAGATAAAGGCCACGTTCACACAGCAGGTAAAAGTGGCCCAGTCTTAATCTGATATTTTAAGTTTCAGTTTGGGGTATCGGAATCCGATAAATATCCAATACATGTTAATGCAACTCCGTCTGATCAGACAGTATCGGAATTCATGCAACGTTTACGTCAAACTATTATTTTAAGGTAAAATTGCTACATAATGTTGTCCTAATATAATGATTACTTGCTTTAGTCACCAAAATGTGTAGCTTCTATGCTTAAACCCCCATACTTCACTGTTGGGATGGTGTTTGCTGAGAAATGGCCAATGGTAGGTTGATGCTATACAGACTGCTTTGAATTTGGAATAAAGAGCTCAAATTTTCTCTCATCTGACCTTTTTTGTCTTTTCATGGAAGATATGCTGTAATGCGTTTTTTCATTCAGTAAAACCTGTAATCCATCTTCATGCCAGATGAATGCAGAGTTTTATACTCTATATATCCGAAATCTAGTAGTAAGCCTTCTTCCTGGACAGTAGAGACAGTTACTCCAACAAAAGCAGGATCAACTCTTTTTTAATACCCTTGATTTCAGAAGAAACAATGAATGAGCAGCTGTCCCCTGCTCTATACTTTTGTCCTTATAGTGTATTGTTGGCCAGTTTACCACCACTCCAGTCTCAGACTCTTGTAGATCCCTCAAAGTGATTGTTGGCCTCTGTGTGGCTTTTCCTTCCTCACGCTGAGTTTTGAAGGACAGCCTTGTCTAGACAGTGGCTGGATGGTATGATGCAGCTTCGTTTCCTCACAATTGATCCAGCACTTGGATGTTATTTTGTAGCATTTTCATATTCTGTGCATGTCTGTAACTTTACTTCTCATTTGCTTGAATAATCATAAGTCTTCATTTTCACAGCTTTTACACTGATTTGAATTAAGGGTGTCTTTTATCCAGAAAAGGTGATGTTTCCAATGATTTACAGGTACAGGATAATTGTAAGCCAATAATGTCTTTGTAACAGTAATATCATGCTCTGTTTAAAGTACACTGTCTGAATTCTATGATTTTACGTATCAGGGCATAAAAAACATCTGGTCCTAAGCAGGTCATAAAATTAGATAAATACAACCTCAGTTTAACACCACCACACAACAGTTTCCACAGTTTATTGTTTATTTTACAAAAATGAAGCCAAGATGGAAAAGCCTTGTGTAAAAAAAAGAATACACCCCTTTGATGTAATGAAACACTTGAAGTAATGGTTCTCTGAATTGTTCTGGAAACGTTTTGGCCCAGTCTTCTTTACAATGCTGCTTCAGTTCATTGAGGTTTGTGGGCATTTGCTTATGCACTGCTCCCCTAAGGTCCAGTCGGAGCATTTCAGTAGAGTTTAGGTCTGGACTTTGGGCTGGACTGGGCCAACACCTTGATTCTTTTCTTTTTCAGCCTTTCTGGGATTTTCTGGTGTGCTTTGAATCATCGTCCTGTTGCATGACCCAATTTCAGCCAAGCTTTAGCTGTTGCATAGATGGCCGCACATGTACCTCTAGAATATTTTGGTATAGAGAGTTCATGGTCGATTATTTGAATGCAAGGTGCCCAGGTCATGTGGCTGGACAACAAGCCCCAATCATCATCCCTTGCCCACCGTGCTTGAAAGTTGGTATGAGGGGTTAAAGCTGATTTTTTTTTACTAAATGTGATGCTGTGCAGTTGAGCCAAACATCTCCACTTTGGTCTCGTCTGTCCAAAGAAGTTGTTCCTGGAAGTCGTGCTGCCATGTTCTCTTTCAAGATAAAGAGACTTTCTCCTGGCAACCCTTCCAAACAAGGCCATAGTTGTTCAATCTTTATCTGACTGTACTTTTATGAACTTGAACATTTAAGGCCTGTAGAGTCATAGCTCTTGGGTTCTTTGCAATTTCTCTGAGCATTGCAGGGTCTAACTTTGGGGTAAATTTGCTGGGACGTCCAGTCCTGGGGAAATTGGCAACTGTCTTGAATGTTTTCTACTTGTGAAAAACCTTTCTCACTGCAGAAGGATGGACTTTAAAATAGTTTGGCTTTTAAAAATATTGGCTTTATAACCCTTCATAGTTCCTAGTTTTTAAGATAATGTTGATGTCTTTCCTCCTTGGCATTGTGTTAACACACATCTGAACCCTTCAGACCAGCAAACTGCCAAAACCTCTGCTATTATAGAGGTGGTCACACTTGCTGATGATCAGTTAATCTTAAAAGGGCATTTGATTAGCAGCACCTGGCTGCTACTTACCCTCCTAATTTCTGTGGAAGCAGTAAGGGTGTACCTAATTTTTTACACACTGCTTCTGCATTTTGGAATGGTGGAATGTGTCATCTGAGGTTGTATTTACTTAATTTCAAGACGTGTTAAAGTCCAGATGTTTTTTTTTATGATGGTCTGATATATAAACCCATAGATTTCAAAGAAGATGTAGCTTTTCACACATCCGTAGGTGAAAGGTCAAAAGACTGGCACTACAGATACTGTCAAAGCTTTCATTAACTAAAATTAAATAGTTTTGCAGACATTCAGCCCTCTGCTGCGGGTTGTGGATAGTGTCTGCTTATGGCTGCATAACCCTACCACAGAGGTGGCAGTGCGAAAAAGAAAGTGGATTAGTCTTAAAGGTACCAATATCCGATCCATAAAACTATGGAAAACTGGATCATTGCTGGTGTTGGGGGAGCTGCGGGCAGGTGGATTCATTGGCAGTACCAAATTGGGAGAAAAATGTGATCCCAATCCACTTAATCTGGATTAATCTAGTTCAGATTAAGGGAGCTTGCTAATGGATGTGTTAAAGTGAGTTAGGGTTGAGATAAACCCACGCAAGTGTTAGAAGTGGAACCAGTGCAACACAAGAGAAATGTAAAATGAGCCCTTCAAAGGCAAAAATGAGACCTATTTAAACAGCATATAGAGCATAACAGCAACAATACTTTGAAAGCCATCCCATTAGCTTTTCAGCAGTTTCAAGTGGCAGCATTAGTCCACATAGGCCTTAAAAGTAGTAGGCCAAAAGCCCTACAAGAAAGAAGCCTTTTATTCAGCTTAGTCCAATAAAATGCAAAGTTTATGGGCCAGTAAACCTACTGTTTTATCCATCATTGTAAAAAACAGGGACGAGGTAGGAATGCCATTCAATACCAATCTTTCTGCAAAGACACACGATAAGCACAAATCTTCCTTCTTCTATTTCAGCACCTCAGTATCACGAGCAGCTCCACGTCACACAGAGCTCATAAAACATCTTACTTTGTGCAGACTCAACAGCAGCATTTGCAAACTCCATTACGGATCTGACGTTTCCTTTTATGTCAATGTTGAGTTTATTACCCACATACTCTAAACTGGTTTAAAAAGACACCTTGTGGTCAGTTTCAGTACTGGTGACCACAAAAAACCTTGGCCACTGTAAAAGTACTCTTGCCGACTGTTCCGCATTTTGTTGTGGTATTAGTTCAGTGTAGATTCAGGTTTCTGGACACACTAGTAATTAAACCCATAGGATTTATGTTCCTCTCATTGAGGTGTGAATTAAAAGCACTAATGCAGTTTCATCATCACTGCTTGTAACAATGTGGCTCGGACATTCCCTTGTGTCTGTTCATAGCTCTGCGGGTAAGCTGTCTGTTGAAAGCTCCCGCAGATAGATGCGATTCCTCACTCAAGTGAGTGGAATTCACTCATAAGAGAAGAGTAAACAGAGCAGAATGACACCAACCAGAGGGAGTCCTGAGAAGAAACAAGTGCTGGGACTTCAAACAGACTGGTCAGAGGTCAGGTTATAAGTATATAATAACAGACAAGACGCATCATTTCAGGTCTGTGAAAGAAAAATGTTCACGCCAGTGCAGATACCATGTATCTGTATGTAGACATTTGTAAAATGTAGAAATTTGGAATGTTAACACTACAGAGAAACTTTAGAGCTCAAAATATAATACTCAAATGTTTAGCACATTAGCAGAGCAATACATACATTAAATGCAGGTTTGAAATATTTGTCAAAGTTACATATCTGCCCAATTGGAATACCTTTTAGATGCTCTCTTAGGCTCATTTTCTTCTCTCCTAGACACAGTTAAGTCTCGTTTGAGCCCAATGTGAGACTTCACCTCATTCTATTTCTGAAAGTCAGCACCTCTGAGAGAAACAACCCTCTGATTTTCTCACTTCGGTCAGAATAATGTTTCCTCATCAATCTCTGCTTTTCTCATGTGTGTCCAAAACCTCTTACAGTTAAGCGCTGATGTTGATCTCCCCTTTTCTCCTAAGGGGTGGTGGGGGGTTTAGGAGAAAAACATCAGGAACCAGTGAGATCTGCTTTATTTTTACTGCATGTACTCATGCGGTACTGCATGAGTGTTCAATCATATCCAGTGTGGCTGCAGGCTTTCATTGCCGTCAAGCTCCTGCTTTGATGGAATGAAAACTTGCAACCACACCGACCGATCCACTGCGTTACAAGATTGGACACACTTGTTGTAGTGTTACAAGTGTTAGTGTTAGTTGGAAAATTCTAAAATGTGCAGGGCAGTGGTCCTCCAGGACCAGGCCTGAGAACCACAATATAGTGTCCATGTCATCCACTACTGGTGGCTCAGTAGGGTGTTCAGGGCACTCTTATACTGGAAAAAGAGAATAGCATGAACGGATGAGCCCTACAAAATCCTAAAAAAATATTTGTAAAACAAAAAAGTCTTTTGTCGTTTTAAGTTTTATGTGGAGTGTGTTATACTTTGGTCTATGGTCGAACATTTCTCCCATTTGTCAACAGGTCTGTCAAAGCAGAGTAAGAGCGCCTCCTACAGGTTTCGCTGTGGTCTTGTAAAACAGACATCAGCCATAGACAAGTTATATAAGCCTTGCTTTGGAGCTAATCAGTGATACTGTTTAAAAGCTACAATCAGGGTTTGGAGGCTAATGTGTTATTTTCTGACAATTATTGATCAGTTTAATTACATTTCCATGTTTCTGAGTGAAAAACAAATTCAAATCTGGCAGAATCTGGCTTCCCCCTGTTTTGACGTTGTACACTATATACATGCTTTGGTTGACAGCCTTAACCCCTTAACACTCCAAGGCTTACTACAAGCTATGGTGTATTACTCAGTAACTACAGGGACTTCTATACAATCAGATGGGGCTATTCTTTGGTAACAGAAGTTTGTAATAACAAATTCTTTAAGGGGTTAAACAATATCTTTTTGTTTTGTTTTTTTAATGAAAATTTATTAGCTCTGTAGCTGTGGCACAGCAATAACCGACCAGACATTACAAATAAACACTAGTAGGTGAAGCATTCAAGCTGAGACCACAATCCTGAGGCAAAAATAAATCATTTTTAACAATACTGACATTTACACTTTGTACAAATGATTGTCTGTGCATGACACCAAAATGAGTCACACCACGCATTCAGAAATTATAAATAAACCCACATTATAATATTATAAAATGTCGCACAAATACTATTTAGGTATTAGAAGGCCGGTGGCACGGTGTGAAAAAGCAGTTATATTTACAGTCAGCGTGAAGGCCTGTATTTGATCTGGTTTTGTTTCATTTCGTCACAAGTTGGCCTAATTCGATGCAACTAACCAGAAGGGTCCAGATGTCGCTTCTTGTTCTTGGTGTTGTTGCATAGATAAGAGTGCTAGTTCAGAAGCCCGCGCCAGCACTGGATAGTCAGTGCATGGAGCTCTGTGGTCTATATCGAAGGAGGTGTAATAGGCGTCCAGGCCGTGGGCAGCCGTACGTGAGTGGAGCTGTCGTAATGAGAGGCTTCGTGCACCTCGTGGGCTGGAGTGCTGTCATACAGAGGGGATCCAGTAGAGGGCACTGTGCTGGGGTGAGACAGGCTGGTGTAGTGGCTGGTAGAGCCACAGAGGAATCCAGAGCTCAGGCCGCTGACCATTCCACCTGACTGAGAGACTGGAGTCAGGGGAGCATTTCCCACAGTCCACAGGCTGGTGTACTGACTGCAGGAAATACACAGGAGTGTCAGAGAGATCAGCATCAGGCAGCACATACTGTATACAGCAATGTATAGATATAGGCATATCAGAGATCATATATTAATATACGAATATACGTTAATATATAATGATTAGAGCTTGAAATATTTATCTGAACCTGACAGCACTTGACTATTAGTAAACTAACTTCTTTCCTGCTGTTGTACTGGGTGCTGTGTTTTTTCAGCCACAAAAACAATAGAATGATATTTGACTTATATTCTTTTCTATGACAGAATAAGAGTTTCTGTCACCAAAAAAATATTTATCTACAGACTTGAACTTGGGCTTTGTTTGATCATGTTCATTTCACATCAAAAAGATTAACTAGCAGAAATTGTGGCCATAGTGGGACCCCCAAGGGGTCAGTGAATAAACCTAATGTTAATCAATCATCCAGTAACAACAATGTCTTTGTCATTGTTGTTAGGTAAATGAACAGGTGCTGTGCTGTGGTCTGTATGAGGTGAGATCAGTGCTGACCTGGAGTTGGAGCTTGGGGGAGAATGCTGGCTCATGGAGACCATGCCGGAGTGAGAGGACATCTGTAAATTGGACCAGTTCTCGTGGGACGGCAGCATGGACAGACATGCTGAAGGGTTATCTGAGTAGCCACCTGAAAGACAAATAACCAGAAAATACCAGCTCATTTTCTGAGACACACTTGGTCACAGGCAGACAAATAAAGCATGGCAGGAAATCAAAATGTGCAATTCTCTCCTCTTTGCATTACCCAAAAAACAACACATAACAAAACATGAGTGCATTCCATGAAGGAGGTGCAGTTGTTTACGACTGGAAGCTCAAACATGCACAAAGGCTGGAGGAATGCAAGACATTCTCTGCTCAGTGGTACTTGTTTGACTTTCTCATTAATGACATGGAGTCAGGAGAGCCAGCGTAAGAAAAGTAAGAGTATGTATGTTTGTGTTGGTCTATTTTTAAGGCATGCTTTTGTAAGAAAACCAGTGGAAAACAGTGTCAGGCCCAATACAACTTTTCCAAAAGCAAAACATTTAAGGTTAAGGTAAGATGTACGTTTAAATGTGATAAATGTGATGTATTTATCGTCACTGTCACACTAAAAAGCATGTATCTCCATTTTCTCACAACTATTTCATGACATCAATATATGTGATATATATTCAATATATATGTGCAACAACATCAATATATATCTTTAAAATAGTGTCTTTACAGGAGAAGGCCATGTATTTTATGTATTTATTTATATATAGTTTGTTTGGTTTTTTAGGCAGTGTAAAAGAGGTTTATGTTTGTTCTTACTGGGCGAGGCTGTTCTGTGAGGATAAGGGCTGGGGTAGGGTGAAGCCCGGTGACTCCTAAGAGTGGAATAGCGCTCACAGCCATGAGACGACGACAGAGATAGAGGGCTGCTGAACTGAGGGTGGGAGTTTGCAGGCGGGCAGATTGATCCTGATCCAGGTAAAAACCAGCCACTCACTACACACACACACCAAAGGAAAGATAGACGTTAGTACATGTGGAGACACAATATCATGCAAACTACTACAAACTACCATCAAAGCAGTTGTACTCTATTTAATTAAAAATTAAAATAACCTTTAACTTACATTGAGCATAGCCTGACTGCTGGTTGTCATTTCCATCATCTATTATTTCCTTATGGTCACTTCTACAACACAAAAATGAGAGACGTTGAGAGAAAGGTTCATTAATCTTTTCCTCAATAAACACCCAAACACCCACAGTCATGTAAGGAGGCAAATAAAGACAAGCTAATAAAGTCATGTGAAAAAGAGCTGGAGTCAAAGCCTGTACCTTTCTTTAGCATCGAGGAAAGCTTTGGCGAATGGGTTGTATTTTATTTTGAGGGCAGTGATCTGAAAGAGGACACAAGCTGATTAACACACATTTCAAAGGTGATGATTATAATATACTGACTCGTGCAAGACCAGGCTTTAAGCCATTAATCTGGACTGGATGTGAATTTGTCTCTCATAACTACATGCCTAGTAGTTACTGGAATATAACTGAATAATAAATCTACAGATTACAGGTGGAGCAGAATTACAAGAGATGACTCACCTCTTCATTCTGGTATGCAGTAACCGCTATGAACTGGGTTTCGGGGAAAGCATGACTGGTGACCATTCTCTGTGGTGCTCCGACACGCACGATATGGATACGTGGTTCATACTTGTGCAATGAGTTTAACATGATCTGTAAAGCAAAGATAAATTTACAATCAACACCACAATACAGCTTGCATAACACACAATATATGGAATCTAAATGACTTATTAAGCTTCAGTGAAGAACCTCTGGTCCATCTTTCATCTTTTCACTTTAATGTATGTCAAAGTCTTTCTGTATGATGGGTCAGAATATAAGCCTATGGTGCTAAACTGAACCGGGATGTTGCCCATGTCTTCAGTGTGATTAAGCATTTAAGCTGCTTTTATACTTCTATACTACTATGCACTAGACGCAGCCTGTCAGCCTATAGTGCCTACCTGACCACCGCCGTTTAGTTTGTTGGTGAGTTTAACTTTGCTGAAGGAAACAGGGGCCTTCATCCAGTGCGCTCCGAAGTTAGGCGAGTCCGGGTGCATGTAGACGCAGCTGGGCCCCTGTGGCTCCGGCCTGCCGCCCGCCACCCACTCTCCATTCACGTACTTCCACCTGTGACTGTCCGCCGCCACAAAGTCCAGCAGGACGGAGTACATGGCGCTGGGGTCCAGACCAGACACGCTCACCTTCAGCACAGGGAACATGCGCCTTGAGCCCAGAAGAGAGAGAGAGAGAGAGAGAGAGAGACAACAAACTGTTAAGATCGCCACAAAGTTTGTGGACACACAGCACACACACACACATACACTCTCAGGACTATTAGGCAAACTTTAGTGTTTGATGTTTGCAGGAGGGGGGATGAGCAAAATAAAGCTGTCCATGAGCTGTCCATCATTTGTTTTGTTCAGTTCAGTTCAAAAGTATCTGTACATCACTTTCCATAATAGGTGATGAGATGTGCACTTTTTTCAGATCAGTAAAAGAAAATGTAACTATTAAAACAGGTGGAATTTAGGCCTTCAATAAATAATGTACTTTTAGTTCATTTTAACATAACCTGACTATCTGACAGTGGTGAATTAACCTGAAACCTCTACAGGAAAAGCATCAATAGCAAACTCACATTATCATGCACAAATGATAACTCTCAGCTGATGAACTTATGAATCGTGTAAATTGACTGATATATTCAAGCTCACATTTTTATTTGTGGTAAATATTCAATGTTAACTTCAAAGCCTATCCTGTTCACATTACCACGTAGGAAAACAGTAAAGCACCGACTTTGTTTGATTCAGAAATGTCCAATTACTTAAGTCACTTTTAGCTTTTAGATTCACTGCATCGCTTTCTTTCTCACTGTCTCAGAGTAACCGTGTTCGCACCCAAACGCAGTACCTACCTTCCGTTCTTGGTCACAATCATTTCGTTGGTGAGTTCCCTGAACTTCTGCCACAGCTCCACATCGTCCAGGCTGACCTTCAGCTCCCTCTCGGTGGGGTCTCCTTTCTCGCTGCCCGCCTGCAGCTCGCTCTCCACGGCGCTCAGGAGATGGTCAACCCGAGCTTTTCCCAGACACTCAGTCACAGCTGAAGCCATGGTTTATTGCAGGATTCCTTATGAGCTTACAAATCCAGACTGTCTGTAAACGCGCTGCGTGTGTAAGCCTCCTCTCTGAGTGTGTGTGTGTGTGTGTGTGTGTGTGTGTGTAAGAGAGAGAGAGAGAGAAGGATGTACTCCGCGCGCTGAAGTCAGAGGTCACACTGTTGGGCCTTGAGCTCGAGGATCTGAATAAAAAGAATCGCCGCTCTACAGAGAGGTCGCTGATTGGCTCAGCCGAGCTTTGATTTGTGCTGCATGGCTTGCCATTGGTTAAGAGCTGATCCGCTTCACCAATGGACTCGCGGCCAACATCACACCTGGAACAACGACAACAAACCAGACCGGACTCTGTTGTGGCCGCGTGGCTCATTTAATATGGAGAACCATCGCGCGGACTATACATATAAAATACACACATTACATATTAATATAAAAATAAGCACATACTACAAGTATTTAATAATCAGGAAGATTTTTATTATTTTATGTCAATGTACAAAATGTATCTTTAATGGACAAGTATTACAGTGCAGCTTTGTCCAAAAAAAGTAAAATTCGCTATTAATGTACTTCTATTAATCCATCTACTCTATTAATTACACGGCTAAAGTGCTGGTCATGATTATTCATCCAACCTTAATAACAGTAAAATCAATCTCACTATGAGGGAGATGAAGCACAGGAAACCAGACTGATTCACTTCAATGGGGTTTAATTCAGCAGATGAAATATTCATTATATCACAGTAAGAAACATGTGATAGACTGTCTGTCTATCCGTCTATCTTTCCTTCTGTCTATGAGTCTAACCATCAATCTATTCATTTATGAATCTACCGATCTGACTATCTATCTGCCTGTCCATCTATTATTCTCTAGTGATCAACCAGTATCATTGCAAATACAAGTATGGGCAATGCATAATGTGATTATGTGTCTATAATTATACAAATAATAGTTATACTTAGACATACTCAACACATCTAAAGTACAGATTATGGTCGGCAGAGTGACATATGATGATTAAATTGATTAGAATGTGTCTAAAATATATACATATAAATATATACTTAATTTTAAAGATTTCATTAAGATTAAAAGATTCTCTAAACTGACAAAACCAACAACCACCAAGGAAACAACAAAGGAAAAATGATTAAAATACATATATCAGTACACTAGTAACCTCTTCAGTACAACAGGGTTCAGAACAGCAGCACTGAAGTTCTGAAATCATAGACTTCATGACACGTAATTGGTCCATGTCTTTTCATCAGAGTCTTTAGCCTGAAATAGATCATATCAGTCAGGCAACCATATTTTACTAAACCATAAATACACATATAATAAAAGACGATAAATGAGCATTTGACCACATAACATTTGCTTACCAGGGAAATACTAGGAGAGCAAATGTCCTCCATGGACAGAGGAACATCGGAGTTGGAGGAGTTAAGAGCGCCATTGTATTGAAGCTTAGAGTCTTCAGCCTGTTTGGAGCTGCAAAAATCATCAACATTAGCATAACTCACACTAAATTATCTGTACTAACAATGACTGCAGTCCTTACCTGGTCACCTGGTCAGATGGGGTGACTGGATTACCCATAAGAGGCTCCAGATGCTCAGTTTTTAAATAATCTCCTGGAGACAGTAGTGGGATAGAAGGCTCCTTCGAAAATCTTGGTTCCTTTATTGAGACTTTGTTCGGACACACATGCTCCAGCTGTTCAGGAGTGTAAAGGCAAGACGTTCAGGGTAAACTGGGTGAACCAGGGATTTTGGGCCACATGGAATATATTACACTGGGCCCTGCAACTCTAACAATTCTGCTTTTTAGGGCCTGTATCAGTCAAAAGGCCCTTAGAGTGGTCCTAACTTCCTCCCCATACCTAACTTCTATCCCCATATTTTAAAAAAGGGGGTTCTGCAAGTGTTCTTTAGTAAAGGCAATGGTTCTACATAGAACCATGACACATTAAAGAACAATGTGCACATGCTGAAATGGTATTTTTCTTGATTAAATGGTAAAACAAACTTTAAAAACATGGTACTATAACACCAAATTGGGCTCTATTACTTTCACATTTCAAAGAACCCTTTTCAGTACCTTTTAGAACCACTTATGCTAAAGTACAGAACCATTAGTTTTTAAATTTTTGGTGTAAATGAGAAATGAAATTTTTTGTTTTGTATTCTCTAAAAGAACTTCTATATAAAAAAATGGCAATGTTCTATAAAAATTGAACTGTATCCAAGGTAAGAACACTTTAGTAACCCTTTTTAAGAGTGTATGCTTGAGGCAGTATCAAAAAATCTTCTTAACTTACAACGTAAAAAAACTTTATTCCAGGTCATTTTACAGCATTTCTATTGGTCCATTTATCATGACACTGTGGTACACTCAAGCAGTGAAAAATACACAAGGTTTTTGCATGACAGTGACTATATACGCAAATGTTTTATTGTATTCTATGAAACTGACCAGGTCATTGATACTGTATCTTGTATTGTGCTGCGGAGTGAGTCCAGTTTTTTCTAGCAGTCTGTTCATGGAGAAAAAATAAAGTGACAATTTAATACGAAAAAACATTTACAAAATGTATAAGGCCACTTTTATTTACTGTCCCTACAATGACTGTGAACCAGCATCTGTATTTGTCTAGTGATCGCAGGATGTTTTCACACAGTGCCCTGTTCTGGGCTGACTGACCTGCGTGTGTGAGCCATGTGGGACAGAGAGAGGGAGTGCATGAGGCGAAGCTTGCGTTGGGTCACTGCAGCCCCCTTTGATTTGAGGAGCGGCTCCTTGGTTTTCTGTTTGGGCAGCAGGTATGACAAGAAACACATCTGAAAAATCCCAAACCACCATCCTCTAAAGCTTTCACCTCAGAATATTCCCTTTTACTGTGTGACACACTTGCTCCAGTGCTTTACTGAGTTGAAAGGAATGTAACGGTAAAGTGGGCAAGTCTGTAAATTTGATTGTACTGTTAATTTAGGTGGATTGACTGTAAATTGACTGTAAATCAGGTGAATTGAAGTGAAGGTATCTAAAATGTTTCTTTGGACCAATAGTTTTGCTTCCCACAACAAAAAGGGCAGCTGACATATTCAAATGGTGAAAACAAAGTTTTATTCGACCATGAGGATTCATTTTATAGTAGATTACATTAATAACAGAATTAGCCTAGTTTCAGTGGTTAAGTGTGTAATAGTGCTTGTATTAATACGCCAATGCTTCTGGAAACACGTAGAACTAATGTTGGTTGCCTAATGTAGATACAGTTCAGTACTAAGTATGCAATATGATGGCAAGAATACCAAAAGGAGAGTGTTGGTTTTGAAAGTCTCCAGAAAGCTGGGCTGTAGAGTGCAGAACTTGGGCACCCGGAGCTCCTGTGAGAAGACCTGTTGAGATAAAAGGCCGTTTAAGAGCACGGTTTAAATGCTGATTTTTGGCCGGTCTGTGTGCCACTGTAGTCAGTGCTTTGCGTCAGTATTGTGCAGAGAGGTCGATATGGTAACAGGGATATTAGTTCAGGGGTCGGAGGTGATGAACACGTGATCTCTCACAGTTTTGGGCGTTAGTCTTAGCGCCCGAGTCTCTCACCACACACAGGCACATGCATACAGCAGAGTGTGAGAAGGCCGGGGGGGAGGGAGTGAGGAAGAGAGCTGTTGAGGTAAGTGACTACTCACACACCTACAGTCCACACACACACACATACACACACACACAGACAGACTAGAGCAGAGCACATTCCATATTCAACATCCTGGCTGGTATACTAGTACATGGTACTGCCTTAGGAAGCTAAATGATTACATTTCTTTCTAAACTATTTAAATGTAATTATAACTTTTTCAGTAATTATAACTTTTTTTATTAATTACATAGTTATTACATAGATGTAATATATGCGCAAGAACGTACAATGAATAAGTACACACCATGTGTGTTGCACTAATCAGCCATAACATTAAAACCTGTCTAATGTTATGAAGGTCTCCATTTTGCCGCTAAAGCAGGTCAGACCCATTAAAGCATGAACTCTGGGTAGTACTTTCAGCTCTAAATAACCGGGTGTTTACTCAAAATATTCCATTAGGTGTTTGGAAGTTACATATATAGTCATTTTTTACATTGTCCCTCATCCCCCCCTTTTCACAGGGTCAAAAGTAATCGGACAATCAACTTTCATGGCCAGGTGTAGACCAACCAAAATGGTTGGAGTTCATATCAAGTGCTGCATTTGCTTTTGGTAGCCATTTATTGGTACTCTTAATATGCTGTCCAAAGAAATGTTGATGCAAGTAAGGGAGGCCAGTAGGCTTAAAGAATACCTACCAGAGAAATAGCTAAAGTTAACAATTTGGTACATTTATGAAGGATAAAATCACTGGTGAGCTCAGGAACATCAGCAAACCTGAAAGAAAGTGGAATTGTAGAATTCTTTCCCTGATGAAAGAAATTCCTTTCACAACAAGTCAAAAACAGTATCAAGGAGGTAGGCATATCATTGTCAAAATCGACAACCAGAAGGCATCTTCATTCATTTAAATACAGAGGGTTTACTTTAAGATGCAAGTTGCCAGTAACACTCAGGGACCGAAAGGCCAGATCTGAAACAGGATTCCTCAGACAGAGGAAACCTAGATTAAACTGGAGAAGGAAAGAAAGAGCCAACACACACCACATCATCAGCAGCACCTGAATGCGGCTGCAGTTAAGACCAGAAAAAGCATCTCAGTAAAGGAAACTCAGCCTTTGAGGATGTCCATGGGTTCCAGGCTTGGATTTGCACCCACGTTTTAAAAATGCTGCTGCTATTTATAATTATGTTTTTTGTCTTCTTACTTTTGAGCCTGTGAAAATGGGGTGACTGCGTAAAAAATGGCTGTAATGTCTATACAAGTAATGCCATATTGTTGTTACATGTCTTGAATTACAGCTGAACGTCTACACTTCAATCACAGTTTGGTCGCTACATTTCAAATCCATTGTAATGTGTACAGAGGCAAAATTACAAACAACTCCACTGTCCAAATACTTTGGACAGACTTTATCTGAATGAAGTAAACAAAATGCATCACTTTTTCCACTGTGAGCAGAGTTCGTATGAGTGGGTCATGTGCCCCTAACTCTCTGGCCCTGTCCAGCTCAGTCTGCCCACTGTTTGCCTTCTCTTCGCTCTCCCCTCTAGTCAGGCCCTGCTGTTTGCCCACATCCACTTTGGCGAGGAGGTGTGAGAAAAATGAACCCCATGCATGTGTCTGCAGAGGCTTCCAGCACTCCTCCATCCTGTCTCTCACCCTCCTGCTCTCTGACTCTCATTCTTACTCTCTGCAGGTGTGTGTTTTGTTAGACTGCTTTCTCTTCTTTAGAGGACATCTAAAGTCATTCTTAACCGTTAATTACTTAAAGTTCCTTCAGTAGAGTATTTAAGGGTTTAGGTGCTGAAGCAGACATTAATTAACATGTAAAAGTGTGTAGTACATTTTTATTAATCAATGAATACAAACTTCCAAAAAGTGTTTTTATATTGGAAGGATATGGAAGTCTCTCATTGTTTTACTGTTTTAAACCTAACACCACTCTGTGATAGCTGTGCTTGAGCTGCTCAAGCTGAGCGATCATTTTTTTATAAAAAAAAAAAGATTATTAAGTTTCAGTGTAATTCCTGAGAAACTATTTTTTATTACATTTTAAAATATCTGTCCAATTGCTGCCAAAATTCACAAATGATGTTGAATTGTCTCCGCATCCTTTACATCATCTAATTTAAACCTTTAAAAGGTTATTTACACATAAATCAGTTTAACAAAGTCATGGGCCATCAATCCCCTTTTCTAGAAGCAACAGATGAAACCAATCAAATCTATTTAATTTCAGTGCAGATTATGGCACAATTTCCAATTTGTCAAAACAGTAGCCATCGCTGTTGCTTTGACTTCCAGTAAAGCATTCCACACATCAGCAAAGAAAGCAAGGGAAGAAGAAGCAAGCTTGGTTAGTTCCACTTAATTTTTTTCCTCCAACATAAGGAATAAATTGTGTATAAATTATGGAATTATGTCCAGTGTGAGTTTCAACTATGATTTCTTCGATATTTTTGATTTTCTTCAAATGCATCACAGCACCTGATTAAAGTAAATGACCAGAAAAGAGAGGGAGGAGCCACCACCCCTCAAGAAACCTGCTAATGTCAATCAGCATGTGTGATTCTGTAAGAGCTGGAAATGATGAACCGCTTTACAGAGGTGTGTATGACAGAGGGGGCAATGGAGGTTGACCCCTGCAGGTGTGTTTGCCTGCCTGCGCCCCCGCTTAGTGCAATCACAGCTCCTGTGGTTTTGACACTTACGCTGGGAAACTTCAGCTCAGTTTGGTCCTGTTCCTGACTCTGTTTGCCGTGGAGATGAGGAGAGTCAACCAGCGCTCCTCCTCCACTCTCTGAGACTGCAGTCTGCCAGACAACACAGAGGATAAGACATTTTTTACAAATAACAACAAAACATTTTTATTTCTGAAGATATAGACTTATGTAGATGTTTGGGTGCCCCTGGTCAAATGACAGGTTGTAAAGGTAGTATATACACACACATTTCAGAGAACTGAACAGTAGCCAATAGATATAAAGCTAATATTTAAATGTGAATATTATACAATTATAATGCAACAATCTGTCCTCTGACTACAGTAGATTAGGAAAGATGCAGAGGCTCTTATTCAGAAAAATCATGATATGGTAAATACAGTGGTTATGTGTAGTATGGTGTGTGTAATAAAGTGCATATTAATGTGCTATTATTTAAGTACACAACACATTCAATGGTTTTTGCCTTTTGCAATATGTAAGCATATTAAGCTACTGGACAGTAATTATGTGTTTTAGGATATGTGTAAAGGATATGAACTAATTTACACTTCAACCAGTCAACATGTAATTAAGCCAGAAGTGCCACACCTTTTGCAGAAGACAACACTTATGGATGAAATGTAGGGCTGCCCTAAGATACAGGTATTTTACATATATACAGATTGGATGGTTGACCGATACATAGATACAGTAAAAATGTAATGATGGCCAAGGCCAACCTGAAATAGAATTTAAATACTTTAGATTTATCAAATATTTTTTGGATTTATTAGAAATCCATGTAATTTTAAACGGTTCTGAAACTAAAAAACCTGCCATTGCAACCAGCTTGGCATTGGTAAGGACATGTTGCAGTAGTGACAACTTTTACTTTTTTCAGTGAAAGGACTCCAGGTTATGGATTTTCTAACACTGAACAGCTAATGGTAATGACGCTGAATAAATCTACTCCATAATCAGAAGGAATATATGACTGAATTACTCACTTTTCCGGACATCAAAATGACACTCCCTTGTCAGTCTAGGTTTCCATACTTACGATATAAACAATAGTTACATTTTAAAGATTCCCTACCGAAATCACAAGCTGTTGCTGTAATGATGGTAATGTTGGGGACAGTAATATATTGTTTAAAAGTAGCACTTTTATTAGAGACATTTCAAGGTCTGGGTTGGGGACAGGACCAAACTAGCAAAATACTTATGTTTAAAACCTTACAAACTCTTTATTTTAAATTATTGTAGCATCAAAATGAGGTATTTTGAATATGCATTTAACCTGTGGACATAAAAGTTGCCCTAACTGAAGAATCACCCATGAATTTCAGTTAGAAAGTGTAGAGCAAGCATAATATATCATAAATAGTCTAGATTCCCATTCTTTCTCCTCCATTCCAAGTCCTTAAGATTAAGGTCCAGCTGTCTTGCCTAGCCTTCCTATCGGTCCCCCCACACTGGAGCTATGTGTTGTGGGCTATGTGAGTGAGCGCTGAGTTGTTAATATATTCCTAATGATGTGCTACTTCTCAAGAGTAGCCTCAGCACAGCCCGGCTCACGCCCGATAACACTGCGCACCCGGGTGAGGACACACTTTGTCTGCTGGGTGCAAACTGGCCCTTCGGAGCGCATTGGAGCAGGACACAGTTTACTCACATCAGCATGCAGTAACTAACGGTCCTGTATCAAGCCCAGATATAGGAGAGATAGGAGGTCAAAGATATAGTTCCACTAGTGTGGAATGATCATGTCAATTTGCATGGGGAAAAACAGATTTACAGAACTTGACTGACAGGGGTTGTGCTAGAGCTTTTACAGTCTGTGTTTGTTCCTCGTGGCTCCACCACATGATTTAACCCGAGTCTTATTATTTTTCCACTCAGCCCAGCAACAGAATAACCGATGCTAGGAGCGACCGTATTTGCCTGTCTGTCCTGAAAATAAATCCGTGTGAAATTCAACAGGTCGAGAAGACATCGTGACTCAGTGTCTTTCATGGAAAATAAACACACCGTAATGAATAAATAGAGACAGATTGGATGGCTGACCGCTCTTAGATACAACTTATAGAAGCTTGGACATGCCCGTCCTCTCCGCTCAAGTCGCAGGGTGATGTGGAATGTTCTGTAGAGGAGGGGTGGATGGTCCAGGACAGACAGACAAATCATGAGTTCTAGCTACCCTCCTAATGCTCCAAGCATTCAAAGCTTTCGTGCTAGTGCATTTAGGCAACACGTTTTAACTGTTCGCCGGCCACCAGAATGACTGTGCACTTCACGTCTGCATGCCACTGTAGACAACAAGCCACAAAACACCAGGTTTGGTCCAGCAGGCAAGGGCGGGGGGTTGGAGGGGCACATCGCTAAAGACTTTTTAAAAACATTTAGAGGAAAACAAATTCAAATTTGTACTTGAAAGACTATTTCCAAATCTACATGTTGGTATACTTCAAAGATTGAGATGAAAACAATGTTTCAGAGTGGTGTAAAACACCAATGTAGCCATTTGATTAACTAACCAACATCTGTGTGAGCCTAAGTGTGTGTAAGTCTTCTGAGGTTTAAATGTAATGTTGATGTTGACTATTTAGCACTTTTTCAAGCTGAATATTGAGAAACTTAAAGTAAGCCATTTTCCTCCTGGGATCAATAAAGTATTTCTGATTCTGATTCTCTTATCCATGATTGATCTCAAAAACCCTATTAAAATGTCTCTTCCAATCTCTTCCAATAACGTTTGCAGAATAGCCCCGTTCTGTGTATCCCTGTATCCTTCTTCAAACAATTACATTACACAATTATTTTAATACCTGCCTGAGTGTACATGATGCCCTGTATTTACAAAAGTACATTTTCAAAAACCCACTGCAGTTGGCAGCTTGGGCCTACCCATATTTAGGCATTACTTTTGGGCACCCAATGCCAAAGCCAACTAACAATGGGGTGTTTCAGGTATATAATGAGATATAAGACTTCAAAACCCACGAATAGCCTAAAATAACATTTCTAAAGATTGTGCGTTATGGTATATAACATCTAGAGAAGCCAGATAAGTTTGGAAACAAGTGATGTGGACTGATGTCAAGACAGTCAAGACATAACTATTTGGCTTCCAGCTATCAAGACATGGTTTTAAAAAAGCAACTGAATTTAATGAAAAAAAACAAGCCTTGCCAACTGTAAAGCATGGACGTGGGTCGATCATATTGACAGTTTGCATTGTTGCCAGTGGCACTGGCAATACTGCATGGTTAAAGGGAAGACAAAAAACAACCTGTTAAAAGGGATGGCTTCACAACAGGATAATGTTCCTTAAAATCCACTATATATCATCTGAAATTATTCAAACTTATGCAATGGAATGGCCCCTCACAGCTTCCTCATTTAAACATCAGAAAAATGTGACAGCCCTTAAACAAGCTGTGCAACAAGATAACCCAATAACATCTCAGAACTAGAGGCCTTCTTCACCTTTTGTATGACACACTGTTAAGGCTTTGCTCAAAACTACAATACCCGCACTACAATATAGCAACTGCTCTCTATAGACAGCAGTATGTCACATAGTGTCAGAAATATCCATCTCCACTATGCTGACTGGAGATATGAGCTTAAATTCTTATTCTCTGCATTGGCCAGTCTTTGCTGATCAACTAAATCCAACACAAGTAGAGAACTGCGTACATAAGACATTTAGTACAGTGTGAGGTCTAAAAGAAATACAGATTAAGAGGCCCGTCATGTTTGTGGAAGTTTCCTAAACAGACCCACACTGGCCCTGAGCTCCGACATGATGTGACATCCCATGCCAAATTGGTCTGTCTCTTTTGTATGTGAAATGAATTAGACATTCGCCCCTGGGTGATGTTTGTCTGTGCAACGGTGAACAGAGAGAGGGTTGTGGAGTGTGGGGGGCTTTTGTTTGGTCATCTCACCACTACGTGAGCACTTGACCATCTCTTCCCATAAGGCTGAGGCTAAACAAGCTTCCAGCAGAACCAGTGTTTGTGCATGGCCAACAGGGCAAAGCAAGGGCAGAAGAAACAAAAGTAAGATCAGATTCTGTTTTGTTGGTTTAATCAGGGTTTAAGTACTGGAGTGTGTGTAAGTACTGGAGTTGACCACCCCTACATTGGCACATGGAATATGTAAAAAAACAACAACAACAATGTACAGCAAGTTCCTATCGCCATATTTCAGTGACCGTAAGAGAGAACAGTATATTCCTGGCATTAACCATAATGACAAAAGTCCACTACTAGATTTTGAAGCACTGCTGTGATGATTTAATTGAACCTCATCCCCAACACCTCCAAAGGTACTGGATGGAGCACCCCCATCATTCCAGAGAACACAGTTTCACTGCTCTACAGTTCAATTATATGGGGCTTTATACCCCTCTAGCTGGGTGTATAACCTGGCATTAGGCATGGTGTCAATATGTCCATATTTATCTGTTCCAGAGAGTCCTATTTTATTGGCAATATTTATCTATAGGGACTAGACAAGCTGTGTGTGTGTGTGTGTGTGTGTGTGTGTGTGTGTGTGAATTTGCACATCTGTGTCAGCAAAGGGTGCAACTTAAATTAGCTGAATACATTCCTTCGGAGAGGTGTCCACAAACATTTGAACATATAGTGTATATGGATAGTATCTTGATCTACTTTGGCTGGATTTTGTTTACACTTTTCACTAACCAAGTGTGACCAGGTAAGATTGTACTGTATCAGTTTCCTAAAGTGTAATGGCTCCGGGCGTTAGTGAAAGCTTTTGAGGAATAGTGATGGTTCCACAATGCAGTGGAACAATAGATTGTTCTCACATTCCCATAACGGCTCTATCAGAAAATGCAAAACACTATACAGACAGCAACGATACACACTCTGTAATACTGCAAGCTGTGCCCAATCATCTACTGCTAAAAAGCACAACTGCGAGAAACAGTAACTTTTTTGCAGACGTGCCTTTGCACTGCCTAAAAGTATCCGAATACAGAGAATGCATTCCCTTTACACTGGTGTAAAATGTGTTCGAGATGCATCTCTGATCACCTCCAAACATGGTTTGAGTGATCCGATCGTAATCCGACCACAAAGCGTCCCGGGAGTGTTTACCCCTGGCTTTTCATGTGGACAAATGAAAACCCATCACCAAAAACGCATGTTAAGGCAAGGTGTAAGGCATTAGTTTTTGGAATATATGTATATATATATATATATTGACTAGATCCTCACATGCTCCTGTTGGGCTGAGCTTTCATCAGTGGAGACCTGTATCTTTGGGAGAGCCTCTGGCTGCTGCTTTTTCAGTAAGTCTTCCAACTTCAGCACTGGAGCAGACTTGCTGCGAAGAACTGGACACAATATGTACATAAAACACAAATGGACATAAAACAAGTGTGACAGTTTTTTTAATGTGGACATTTTAGTGTGGACTCATTCTCCATCATGAGACAAACTCTCAATGACTGGTCATCCCCCGAAAGGCCATTTGTGCTAAAGTTATCTAACAAAACCCTGAGAAACTATAAACGACTGAGAGACTATAAAAGAATAAGATTCTTGAGGAACTTTTGGAGGTTCTTCAATTACACACTAACGCATATTATTCAGTACCTACAGGGACTTCTGTACAAGCTGGTGGGACTATTCTTTCTATTCTGTAACAAAACTTTTGCCCCCCATGCGGCCCCTAGCCTTTTAAAGGGTTAAGGTGCTTTGAGGAACCTTCAAGAAAAGGTTTTTAGAAGAACTCAAAGCACCATAAGAGGTTCTTCCACAGTTTCAAAATGAACCTTCAAACATTCCTCAAGGGCCCACACAAGCTTGATTTCTAAACACAGCAGTCAGGTCCCCCTCACCCATCTGCTGTAGTTGTTTCTCCAGTTGTGCAGTTTTGGTCTGGTCCACCCAGTACCTGAACGCCTCCTGCTCCCTGGAACTCTGAAGACACCCACATTGGCCCAAGAGCCTCTGAAGCTCCAGGATCTCTCAGTGGAAGGACACCACATGACAATGACAGTGACAGTGAGAGAAAGAGCTTTGAAGAGGCAGACTACATATGTTCCATAATTTATTCATGTTATAACCACTGGATGATCATTAAAGGATGGTGATACTTTGTTGCAACAAAAGGTGAAATATTGGAGATTCACCAGATAATGGCGTGTTTTAGGTAAAGCCGCCAGGTATGCATCATCATGCTTGAGTGTTGAACCAATGATCTTCTGGATGGTGAGCTTTCTTGTTCTCTGTAATAGAAGAAAGACAGCTGAGGATGTGATGATGACCAGGGCATGAAAAGAGAACTGAAAGAGCGTAGTGAGGGGAGAACACCTCGCTTTTGGAAGAACCTTGGCTTGCAGCAGGGCTGGGAAACCCAGCACCCAAAGCAAATGAGAAGTAAACATGCAGCCACAGGAAGCCATTAACTGGAGCAGGGACCAATTAGTCCTCAGCAGGTGGCCTCGGCTCTGCCTGCTTTGGTCCTGCACCGTCGTGGAGTCCCGATTGAGGGGGGTCTTTTTTAGGCCTGGGCCGAGGAAACAACGGGGCAGTTTCATTTGCTCAGCAGTTTTTTCTTCTTTTTTTCCACCAAAGGTTTCCTACCGAAAGGCTCATAAAGTCCTTTATAGCGCTGCCTTTGTCCTGCTCTCCAGTGCGGGTCATTAGGGGAGACAATTACAGCCCACTGAAGAAGCCCGGCTTTTATAGGAGGAGATTGATAAGACAGGATCTGTCTAAAGCTGCCAACCCCCGACTCCTTACCTTAAACCTCCCCACCACCACCACCACTCTCTCTCACCCCCATTGTCCTCTGGCCAGACGGCCAAAATCAAAGTCAATCACAAGTCTGCACCAACAGCCCCCAGCCCCCATATTAAAATGAGGGGCTTCCTCAATCTCCTCAGCTTAAACAGCATCCTACCTGCACTTCAAAGCTGTGTGTAGGTTCAGGCATTCATTGTTTGTTTTCTTTCCACTAGGCTAAGGTTAAACCACACCGTTTATTTAGAGAATATATAATGTGGCATTTATTCTAATCTAATCTAATCTAATCTCTCTCTCTCTCTCTCTATATATATATATATATATATATATATATATATATATATATATATATATATATATATATACATACATACATATCAGACACTGTTTTACACTAACTGACATCATTTTTACTCCCTATAAACTAATGCTTTCAGTTCTGGAGTGTCATTTGACACACACTGAAAAACGGGAACTGGGGGGATGTTATAATTATTGTAGCATGTTTTCAACGTAATAGTAAAACCAGATTTAACAGACGCATCACTTTAAACATTTCCCACCACATCCTGAGGTAGGGTGTGATGAAAGGAAATGGATGTTGAAATAGGGACTGATGGGGATACTTTGTTGTGAAGCTTGAGCACGGTGTGTGTGTGTCTGTGTGTATTTGTGTTGAGTGAGGTGGGGGTCTATAGGTGTGTGAAAGGCTTTGATTCCACCAGTTGTGTATTGAAGCACAGACTCGGGGGGGGGGAGGTGATCAATCACTGAGGACTTCATTACCATATACAACTGTTCTGGATAAACTGAATTTAGGCACCAAATCTTACAAATAAAATAGTCTTAAAGATCTCCAACTAAAGGCAAATAAGTAGTCTATACTCAAAAAGGCAGGGGTCTGTAAATCTGTAAATTTACCACTAAATATTATATCTATTGTGGTGAACTGGCTTTACGTTTTACAGTTCTGGAAACAAATACTAATTGGTGTAAACCTTTTTTTCCATTTCATGGAGCTAGTTCCTTTTTAAAGGTTCTGCAAAACTTATTTTTTGTTATTTGGGTGATTCCACCACTATGTTGTCATTAACTATTAATATATCTTTAGACAATATTGTATTGTAAGTTGTATTCATTTTTACACTAAATAAAAAACAAACAAACAAACATCTATTTTACCATTCAAAAATGTTTCAAGAAACAGGTTTGGACAATTTTAAGAGCCTGTGAGGGTCTTTTAAAAATGAGAAATTAGGATTTTTTATCCATATTAAATTATTAACATGTCATTGTTACTAGAATATTTATTCATGATATACAAATGAACTTTTGTGTTTGGCAAAAAATAAACATTCAGAGAGCCTGGGTATGGCTAACCCCATGCAATGATTTAGCAGTGCCCTCAATGGTGCTAGTTAGGAGTGACTTAAAAACCTGCCTTCCTAAAAACAAAAAGAAGGTCACAGTATGTCACACTATTTTTCACAATAAAAGATAGGTGTAGTTTGTAAGTGCTGGAAATTAACCTGTTAGCTCAGTCCATAGTGGTATAGGCAATTTTTGCTCCCTAACATCTCCTCACCCCCACACCCCTACCAATGAAGCAGCCCTCTCCTCATCCCCATACCCCTACCAATGAAGCAGCCCTCTCCTCATCCCCATAACCCTACCAATAAAGCAGCCCTCTCCTCATCCCCACAACCCTACCAATGAAGCAGCCCTCTCCTCATCCCCACAACCCTACCAATGAAGCAGCCCTCTCCTCATCCCCATACCCCTACCAATGAAGCAGCCCTCTCCTCATCCCCATACCCCTACCAATGAAGCAGCCCTCTCCTCATCCCCATACCCCTACCAATGAAGCAGCCCTCTCCTCATCCCCACAACCCTACCAATGAAGCAGCCCTCTCCTCATCCCCATACCCCTACCAATGAAGCAGCCCTCTCCTCATCCCCATACCCCTACCAATGAAGCAGCCCTCTCCTCATCCCCATACCCCTACCAATGAAGCAGCCCTCTCCTCATCCCCATAACCCTACCAATAAAGCAGCCCTCTCCTCATCCCCACAACCCTACCAATGAAGCAGCCCTCTCCTCATCCCCACAATTCTACCAATGAAGCAGCCCTCTCCTCATCCCCATACCCCTACCAATGAAGCAGCCCTCTCTTCATCCCCATACCCCTACCAATGAAGCAGCCCTCTCCTCATCCCCCTACCAATGAAGCAGCCCTCTCCTCATCCCCATACCCCTACCAATGAAGCAGCCCTCTCCTCATCCCC